>NC_091128.1:142023743-142338743 GCF_040183065.1 Periplaneta americana
CTCTAGGGCCCCTTCCAACCCTTTGTGTTTCCTGACCCGAAAAGATACTCACTAAGAGCCCAATCCAAGATGATTTCTGTTTTGTTCAGCAAGCGAAAAATTCGAACCCATAGTTTCACTGATTCAGCACTGACCCCGAAGCTTTCTCCTGCCTTAGCTACTGAAAATTCGCTCTTCTATACAAATGCAACAACTCAGAACTAACAATCTAGTTTGATTTGCGCAAGGAATCGTAGAAAAATGACTGTGTCATGTTATACTCTAACATTAACCTTTCTAGGCTACCACAGAAATGGAAGCTGTTACCTTTGTACACTTCTCATAAATGTGTGTATCTGTTTGATACATCTTCCACTCACTTCGAAGAATACTTAATAATTAATTGATTAACTAGCGGACTTACTCGTGTTAATTATGTAAGTTTGTGCGGCTTACAACTGTTTTGGTGCTTTATCACACCATCCTCAGAGCCTACTAGATCTCGGCTTCACCTCGAACTTCTCTGCCTGTTATGTGGGTGCGTTTGATTGTTGAAAGGCGTTGAAAAGTGGAGTCAAATAGTGTGTGTGTACTCTTCTAAATCAAACACTATTTAGAGTGTCTAAAAAGGGGTTACATTATAGCATAATTTTATATGGTTACTTTTCAATGAGCATACCGTAGGTATCTAAAGGTAACACTACGACAATGAAATGAAAAAGATCAATTTCAGGTACCAACTGTATTTCAAGTCCAGATGCTTAGCCATAAGAATCGATTATTTTTTGTTTCCAGAACTGTACAAGAATTTTCTGGTCATTTTTAAACATTTCATAAAAATTATACTAAAATGATCAAAGAAACCAATATCTACTGGATTCATTTAAAATTACATTTTACATAGCCAAATCAAGATAGGCCTATATATATGCCATTTGCAACTTTTTACTAAAATAAAAGATACTAAAGAATTTACTACACCAGTGGTTCCCAAACTTTGTGAAGACACGACCCACTTTTGGGCAAGAGTTCTTTATGCGATCCCCCTCTATGATACTCAACCCCCATCGAAAAATAAAGATTCCTCTAAAATCAAAAAATCAAAATTAGAGGAAACCACTCACAGGACGACTAAAATAGAAAAAATATAGTGCAACAATGACATAAAATATTACATAAAGAACATTTCTAGTAGCTGATATTTTCGAACACTTAAATACTTTGAATAGTACGAGTTATCATAACACTAGCCAGAGGTAAAATCGAAAGATTCATAAAGAAATTTGACTTTGATCTGCATCACTTAACAAGAAAGAATGTGATGCATTTCAGTGCATTAAACAACTAGTGGAAGATTTAGCTACCTGTGATATGGCAAATACCGAGTTTGTTAAATTAAGTCTGCACAATTCTAAACAACAGCTTTCTGAGTATCGATCAGAAGATACTAAAAACAATACGACAGTCATAGATGAATAATAAATCCATTTGTAGACAGCTGTGTTCAACTAGCTGAAATTTCAAAAGAAAAGAAAAAGACCGGGAAAAATTCATTTAAATATGTACATACCTATTGATGGATAGGCTTTTTCGCAGCGTGTAGGCCAGTTGTGGATCAAAAGAATGTGTTAAAACCTCGAGCTTGCAAAAGGAGCTCTTAAACGTTTTATAACATTTGCAAATCTCATATTTATCAACAGTAATCTCACTAGAGAAAATCAAAACTCGAGTGGGATTTAATTGACTATTACACGATTAGAAGAAAGTATATAAAGATTAGAAGTAACAAAGTACTCCAATATAATTAAATATTAATTGACTTACGAAAATACAACTGTCTTCAAATGTATTATTGTACCATCTCAACATTATGCTACATGGCAGTAGTGTTTTATGATTATGTTTTCTTGTTATCAGTTGTGCCAACTATGGAATCTTCATTGAACTCTGTGGACGGTTACTAGTCATGAAGGCTTTGTTGATTCAGTTTCATTTTTATTAAAACATTTGCATTCCACTTCAATCATCCGGATCCCAGTAATCAACGTCACTTGATAGATGATTTTCAATAAATCTTAGTATTAAACAATCTCTGATACGTGACTATCCATAGTATCATATAGCAGAAGTTATAACGAACATAACCTAAATAATATAAACAGTGTTAGAAAAGTTTTAATTAGGGATGATGAAATAAACAAGAAACGTTTTAATTAACGATGATGAAATAAAAAATAAAAATGAATAATTTTATAAGAAATAATTATTGAAAGTACAATTTTCAAATTTGAATGTTTTAGTGGTTGGTGGTTCAGTTGATGTTATATTGGACGTGTGCATAAAAGAAGTGAACTCGTGACATACATGGTGTATCCCTCAACTTATTCAGGATTTCCGAATGGTGCTCTTCATATATGACCAGTGTTCTTGAATGCCAATGCGAGTCATATTTGAAAGTGCTGTGCAGCAACTGGAGTGGTTTGTAATTTTCTGTTTTTTTGACGTCCAGACCAGTGCAGTTTGAAATGTTGGCAAACAAAGAAACAAATGCTAGGGTAGTGATAAAATTAAACAAATGCTAGGGACACGATAAAATTAAACAAATGCTAGGGACGCGATAAAATTGTGCGATAAGCAGCCATGATTGGTTGAAAGACGTCCTTTCGTACCGTTTTATTGGTCAAAAGTAGTGTGACGTAGTAAAAGTGTAATAGTCCAAAATAAACTTCTTGTCTGCGACTGCCATCAAAACAAAGACGAGAAATCTCATTCAATTTTAAAATTATATCACTAAGTATGTATTGAATACAGAGTCCAGATCAAGAGCTACTTTCTGAAAAACAGGCACATTTGTTGCATTAATAAAATTGTTTTTACTTTAGTGTATAGTCTAACTACTGAAGCTTTTTTTATGTTGAATGTTATTTATGTTTCTAAACACACAGTTACTGTAAGTTAATAAGGAGTTTTTTGTTTCATTTTGTAAATCATCTCGCAACTCCCCTCAGCTCTTCGCGACCCCCAGTTTGGGAACCACTGTACTACAATATGGCGCATGCAGTCCATGCTTGTCCCTATGTAAGTAAGGCAACAGTCCTTTATATAACATGAATATATATATGATTGCACAGTTTTACTATAAAAAGACACAACATTGATATCACCTTCTGGAATCTACCAATCACATAAAGTTCCTCTTACTCATTAAAAAGTATGATCTAATTACGAAAAGTGTCTGTAACAATAACATTAACAAGATATATACAAGCCTAAATCTAACAAAAGAATCTATTATACAAATACAATGAAACAGACCACAGTACGATGATTTTTACCATCATTCAACACTCAATATTAACACTGCCTTAATATACTTCCAGTTCCAAAACATTCACTACATAGAGTATGTCCATTAATAGATTTCTAAATATCGACTAAACTTCAGAAATTTAAAACCAGAAAGTCGTCACATAGCTGCCCTGACACCATAAACCTTACCCACAGATTAAATGTCGTATACAAGGTACTATCTGCATCGTACGTACGAAAGATCACCGAATTATGTGAATTTGTAATGTTCCCTGAAAACAGTATAGAAAATTGACAGCCTCTGCTAACTACTGGTAACATACACTAAATATATTTCACTATGCCCACAAGATCACAATTTAAGTACGCAACAAGACAGGAAAGGTCTTCTTCAATTTGACACCAATTTCACATCTTTCCTGAAACCAATGTTCAGGAAATCAGCAAACGAAGTTACATCTGTGGAGATGTATTCGTCCTCTTCTTCAACCTGAAGGAAATAAGCGAAGAAAAACTCAATGTACAGTTGAATAAATTAATGAACACATACATGTCAAAACTACTTGGAAGAATCTGCAGATAAAATAAAATCTAACAGAAAGTTAATGGCACAACTCAGCTATTCCAGGCAAACTGGGAGTTCCAATAAAAAAATCTTTTTCAGAAATATTTGTTTATTATTGGTGTAAGACATAGACATACATAAGGCTCTAAATTTAAATATTCTAACGTTTTATTTTCAAAAGGAAAATATTTTACAAGTTTCATAGTCATTGAATCTAAGTGGTCTCGAGTAGGTAATGGGTACTTTTTTGTTTTCCCTAAAGTTTACAGCACCTCCATGACCGCTATCACCACCAGCTCCACCACTCACAACACCACCAGCACCACCTCCACCACCAGCACTACCTCCTCCACCACCACCACCACCACCACCACCACCACCACCACCACTATGACCACCATCATGACCGTTCCCACCACCACCACCCATGACCACCATCATCACCCACGACCAACATGACCACCACCCACGACCACCACCATCACCCACGACCACCACCATCACCCACGACCACCACCAGCACCACCACCAAACACGGCCACCACCTCCACCACCACCAGCACCACTACCACCACTACCAGCACCACTACCACTTTCGTCATGTAATAATCATTATTTACTTCACGTACTGGGTGTTTTGACCCATTGCAAGAATTCTGTGGCTTGGCATAAGAATGCGTAACTGATAAAATTAAAGCCATTGAAGTAAATTCAAGAAATATCTTCAGATCAGAAAGCCAATAATGTCCCACTAAGAGAATGACAAGATTTGTTTATTGCACACAGACAAAGATTTTTGCAAGAACATCGAAACTACATACAGCATTGAGTGAATTGGCAGAACCTGACAGAAGATGAAGACATTTTCTGGTATTAAAAGTTGACGATACTAATGTTTCGGATTTCTGGATTCAAGACATAAGAAATTCTTTAACTTCAAAGTCAGTTTTGTAAGAAACAGCTATCTGGGTTCTTCACCTAATAAACAGCAGAAATAACTAAAATGCTCTCTCAATTAATAACACTCAATAAAAGAATTGTATTCCAATGAATACCATCCCATTGTGGAATCCTGGGAAACGAGAATGTGGATGCTTTAGCAAAGAAGGGCAGCACTGCTACTTTCAGACCTGTTACTAAATCTACATATTACTCTGTGAAAAGATTTATTAAATCTACATACTTAGACTTCAACAAACAAAATATGATAACACAAACTCAAGGGAAAAAATGGAACTCCCTGCATCATAATCCACAGTTAATTCCCGATTTACCACGAAAATCGTCTGTAGCTGCATTTAGATTGGCAAAAGGCCATGATTGTTTGGCCAAACACCTGCATAGAATTGTAATATATCAGTCCCCTAACTGCCCATTGTGCAACTCAAACCAAGAAATGGATTCGGAACACCTCAAAATCTGTGCTTCAGTGGCTGACCATGACAATATCTTTGAAAAAAATTGGAGTGCAAGAGGTCATATGAATTTATTGTCGAACGCCTGACATTAGAAAACAACAACAACAATAATAAAACAACATAAGACATTTACAAGGAGCATAACTCAGAATGGTGCCAAGTCACTGAGTAAGATAACACAGCACAAACACTGGACAATGAACTAATAGGAAATTCCAATGTGGGAAGGCAAATTTCCACTTCTTTCCTAGGAAATGATCTGGGTCCACTGTATTCACAGCCAGAAACATTACTGTATGAGCTACAACAGGGGGCAATTTTCATTTATTTAAATAGTGAGGGAAAACAGCGTCACGATTTTTAACTCGAGAGAGAGAGAGATAGAGGGGGAAAGGGAGAGAGGGAGGGTGCGTGCGTGCGTGCGTGTGCACGTGAGTGGGTGTGCGTGTGTGTCTATATATTCATATCAATCATCATCACATACCATGTCAGACATATTTTGTCAACTCTGAATCAGTTAAACCAGACGTCTCAATAGGTCCTTCTCGGAGCACTTCCTCCTCTCTCTCTTTTTTTAATATAAGAGTGCAACAAGATGCGGGAGCAGTTCGTATATCTCCGGATGACATCATTGACCACGACGTTTGAATAGACATCTGTAACCGCTACGATTTTATCTCCATCTCCGAGGAAAGAATGTCCTTATTACCGCAAATGTATGAACAAATAAAAGCTTTCATAGGGAAAGCGAAATTGTGGGAGTTGCAAGTTTCAGTGGATAACTGTTACCACTTTATTAATCTAAAACTGTTACCTAATTTGAATCAAGACCAGTGTAACAAATATAATGAAGTAATGAAGGACTTGAGAAAAGAATTTGAGAGGACATACAGTATCATAAGAATACGTACCTTAACAATCAACAAGTTTAACTGTAATTTAATTATTATTATTTAACTGAATTTTATTTTATTAAATGTAATATGTTGTTGTTGTTTTCTAATGCCAGGCGTTTGACAATAAAGTCATTTGACCTCTTGCACTCCAATATTTTTCAAAAATATTATGATGGCCAGCCACTGAAGCACACATTTTGAGGTGTTTCGAATCCATTTCTTGGTTTGAGTTGTACAATGGGCAGTTAGGGGACTGATATATTCCAATTCTATGCAGGTGTTTGGCCAAACAATCATGGCCTGTTGCCAATCTAAATGCAGCTACAGACGATGTTCGTGGTAAATCGGGAATTAACTGTGGATTTTGATGCAGAGAGTTCCATTTTTTCCCTTGGGATTGTGTTATCAAATTTTGTTTGTTGAAGTCTAAGTATGTAGATTTAATAAATCTTTTCACAGAGTAATACGTAGATTTAGTAACAGGTCTGTAAGTAGTAGTGCTGTCCTTCTTTGCTAAAGCATCTGCATTCTCGTTTCCCAGGATTCCACAATGGGATGGTATCCATTGGAATACAATTCACTTATTGAGTGATATTAATTGAGAGAGCATTTTAGTTATTTCTGCTGTCTGAGATGAAGGTGTGTGTTTAGAGACGATTGATAGAATAGCTGCTTTGAAGTCTGACAATATAACTGCATTTTTAAATTTATTGATGTGGCATAGAAGATTCCTGAGACTTTCACTTATTGCAATGATTTCTCCATCAAAACTTGTTGTTCCATATCCAAGAGATCTATAAAGTGAGAAGAGACAGCACGTAACACCTGCACCGGCACCTTGTTCTCTGGAGATCAAGGATCAGTCAGTGTATGACTAATACACCCTAATTCCAATATGAACTTAAAAAAAGACAGATACCAAAAACCATTTACTAGAAATGAAGTATTTTGTTGTTTAGTCAACTTTCCGAAGACAGTCTGAACCTCACATGTGATATCAACAAGGCACCACATATGAGGCAACTAGGCAAGGGGATAATGGGATAGGGTAGCCAGTTCCTTGTGCTTAAATAATTACGTAACATGTATGGTTCTTCATGCTTCAGATGTCTTCTTTTTACTCATAATATATAATTAGAAAATACATTTATTATTATTATTATTATTATTATTATTATTATTATTATTATTATTGCAAACGACTTAAGAAATTTTATTCCTTCCGAAAACAACTGTTTATTTTGTCAGTACAACTCAAAAGTGCCGCTTTGTGGAATTTCTCCCGCGACAGTTACAACTTAGTTCACTCATGCTTGTAACATAAATCAACTATCGGCTATCTTGGGTACTGTGCTTATCTCTTCAGCTGACTACGCTATCTACATTTGCTCTGTGTAACAACTTTTATGCGTTGGCCTTGAGACACCTGAGTTAAACTATAAGGATGCTTAAAAATGTTATACTAAAACTAAAGATTTAGTATGTGAAACACACAACACTTTCCTTTGAAAATGTGTGATTCTTACCTCTCCTCTTCCCACAATTTCCTTGATTCATCACTGCATTTATAATGCACGAGAAAGTTATATGCCATTTACTTTCATCAGTTTTGTTAATAATAAATAGAACTACGTAATTAAAGAATGCTTACTAAAATGCTCACCTTGACAAATGTATGGTGTAAGAGTTCGGATGCAGTGCTCCTTCTCCGTGGATCATGTTGTAGACAATGATCCGTAAACTGATGACCCTCGTCACTTAGACTATCTGGAACAGTAGGTGTCTCTCCCATCCCCACTTTGAACATTATTTGATAATTAGAATCAAATTCTGGCCAGGGACGCTGTAACAAATCACTTCACTTTAGAATACACTTAATTTACCATTCTTATTACAAATAATAACAAATGTTGAAACAATTCTCATTCTATCTGTTTGACCATGTGTCTCATTTGGTCATAAATGCAGGATAAATTAAGTACACAGACAAAAATCAGATCTTCATCTACCCTCTGTCAATCTCAGCTGTTGCAGAAAAGGAATTCACTATACATGTATTACAGTCTTTAATGCACTGCCTAATTATCTTAAAGCTCTGAAAGGCCAAGAGAAGAAGTTTAGAAGGGAATTAACAAATTTCTTCACATTCATACCTTCTACTCAACTGATGAATTGTTTATGCTTCTAAATTAAATGTATCTAGCTACTACGAGTATATGTATTAATATTTAATGTATCATAATTATTTTTTTACTTGTTCCATATCTCAAAGCCACAATGCTGATATAATACGATATACTACTACTTACTTATTGGCTTTTAAGGAATACGGAGGTTCATTGCTGCCCTCACATAAGCCCGCCATTGGTCCCTATCCTGAGCAAGATTAATCCATTCTCTATCATCATATCCCACCTCCCTCAAATCCATTTTAATATTATCTTCCCATCTATGTCTCGGCCTCCCTAAAGGTCTTTTTCCCTCCGGCCTCCCAACTAACAATCTATATGCATTTCTGGATTCACCCATATGTGCTACATGCCCTGCCCATCTCAAACGTCTGGATTTAATGTTCCTAATTATGTCAGGTGAAGAATACAATGCGTGTAGTTCTGTGTTGTGTAACTTTCTCCATTCTCCTGTAACTTCATCCCTCTTAGCCCCAAATATTTTCCTAAGCACCTTATTCTCAAACACCCTTAACCTCTCTCAAAGTGAGAGTCCATGTTTCACAACCATAAAGTACAACAAGTAATATAACTGTTTTATAAATTCTAACTTTCAGATTTATTGACAGCAGACTGGACGATAAAAGCTTCTCAACTGAATAATAACAGGCATTTCCCATAATATGATATATGGAATATAATAAATGCAATGTACTGTAATATAACATGATTAATGTCACATTTTCTTATTGAATTTGGTATTCCCAAGAAACTAGTTCGATTAATTAAAATGTGTCTCAGTGAAACATACAGCAGAGTCCGTATAGGTCAGTTTCTATCTGATCCTTTTCCAATTCACTGCGGGCTAAAGCAGGGAGATGCACTATCACCTTTACTTTTTAACTTCGCTTTAGAATATGCCATTAGGAAAGTTCAGGATAACAGGCAGGGTTTGGAATTGAACGGGCTACATCAGCTTCTTGTCTATGCAGATGACGTGAATATGTTAGGAGAAAATACACAAACGGTTAGGGAAAACACGGAAATTTTACTTGAAGCAAGTAAAGCGATCGGTTTGGAAGTAAATCCCGAAAAGACAAAGTATATGATTATGTCTCGTGACGGGAATATTGTACGAAATGGAAATATAAATATTGGAGATTTATCCTTCGAAGAGGTGGAAAAATTCAAATATCTTGGAGCAACAGTAACAAATGTAAATGACACTCGGGAGGAAATTAAACGCAGAATAAATATGGGAAATGCGTGTTATTATTCGGTTGAGAAGCTCTTATCATCCAGTCTGCTGTCCAAAAATCTGAAAGTTAGAATTTATAAAACAGTTATATTACCGGTTCTTCTATATGGCTGTGAAACTTGGACTCTCACTCTGAGAGAGGAACATAGGTTAAGGGTGTTTGAGAATAAGGTGCTTAGGAAAATATTTGGGGCTAAGCGGGATGAAGTTACAGGAGAATGGAGAAAGTTACACAACACAGAACTGCACGCATTGTATTCTTCACCTGACATAATTAGGAACTTGAAATCCAGACGTTTGAGATGGGCAGGGCATGTAGCACGTATGGGCGAATCCAGAAATGCATATAGAGTGTTAGTTGGGAGACCGGAGGGAAAAAGACCTTTAGGGAGGCCGAGACGTAGATGGGAGGATAATATTAAAATGGATTTGAGGGAGGTGGGGTATGATGATAGAGACTGGCTTAATCTTGCACAGGATAGGGACCGATGGCGGGCTTATGTGAGGGCGGCAATGAACCTTCGGGTTCCTTAAAAGCCATTTGTAAGTAAGTAAGTAAGTAATGTCACATTTTAGTTTTTATTTTATTTATTTATTTTCAAATAGTCCTTAATGAGCTATTGCTCTAACTAGGGCAGTACATATAAATGTTTTGTTTTGTGGCACGCACGCACGCACACGCACGCACGCATGCACACACACACACACACACAGATATAGGGGAGAGTCATGTAGTATTGGACATCGGTAATATCGGACAGTGTGTTTCTTTCATCTAGCACCATATGGTAGTACCTGAATGACACGGTTACATTTCTCTATGCAACTCACAGAAATGTAACCATGTGAATCAGGTACTATCATCGTGTGGTAGATGAAAGAAACTCACTGTCCGATATTACCCGATGTCTGATACTACCCGACTCATCCCTATATATATATACATATACATATAGTATATACTGAATTACATAATAATGTAGAATAATGAATATGAATTTAATAAACTTACCTCTAAGTCTAGTCTAAATACAACTTGTACAATTCATATACACCTACGTAACTTGACGGGAACTTAGCAAATCTAAACCTAAATTTTTTGTATACATATATATTAAAATTTAATTAATAACTCGGAAAATCTACTCCTAAATATACCTTACAATCTACATATTGTTTAATTTTCTTTTTGAACTGAGATAATTCTGATATTGTTTTTATTTCTAATGGTAAGGAGTTGTAATATTTTGACCTAGTATTATAATATTAATCTAATGCCATATTAGAATTTGGCGTTATCTGTTTTGTGTAATTTTTTGTGTAGTACAGTTCTTATGAATTTCAGTGTTGAGTTGAAATTTTAAATTTAATTGGACAAGATTATTTATAATTTTATAAATGAAAATTATTAACACATTGATTGACATCATGTTTTATGTACATCAGTCCTGAATGCTTGTGGAGACACTGGTGTCCTCTCTAGCAGTCAACGTGTTAAAGACATTTTTACTAACATTTTAACAGACGGAATTTTTGTATTAAGGTACAGTTCCCGATTTGGAGTTCCATATAAGATTCTAACTGCTCTCTTCTGTAAACCTCCAATTCTTCAATCAGCTTTTTGTTACATATTCCCCATAATGGATTTAAATAGCCAATATATGTTTTTAATTGTTCCTCTTATAATATGCCTTTAAGTCTCTTCACGAAAATGAACTCTTTCTTTAAAATAAAAGTTAGGAAGCATTACTGATAGTATGGTTAAAAGCATAATTCAACATTTCCCAACATATAGGATAAAAATGTTGGTAATACAATACAGCATTTTATATTCTCTTCTACAGACCTCCTTAAAAATGTTAATGTACTGGTGTTATACTTTCTTTATGCCAATCACATATTATAGCACATACTTTGCCTGAAGACATTTCTACGACAACACAGCCAACGGACCATATGTCTGCAGCTCGTCCATGTCCTTCTGTATTCGTCTTCATGAACACTTCTGGTGCCATATATGCTGAAACAAAATATAAGACTTCAGTGTTATGATAAATGCTAATTCACATAACTCTATTCTCTATAAAAGATAGTTATCAAGCTAGTCAAGCTACATTTCTCAGTTAAGTTATAATAAAGATATGTACGAGGCGCATCCAGAAAGTAAGTTTCCCTATTTAAAAAAAAAAAAGGACACACACTTTCAGGAAACATTTATTGACAACAGGTACAGCAGTGTTTCAGCTATTTTTCAACATAGCCACCATCAGAATTGAGACACTTGTCGTATGGTGGGATCAACTTTTGTATTCCTCTGTCGTAGAACTCTGCCGCCTATGAATGGAACCAGCGTGTGACAGACGTCTTCAGCTCTTCGTCATTGCCAAAACGCTCACTGGAGGACAGGAATTTCTTGAGGTGCAAGAAAACGTGAAAATCGCTGGGAGCAAGATCAGGACTGTAGGGTGAGTGATCAAACAACTCCCAGCCAAATTCCGTCAAAACAGCTGCTGTGCGCCTATGTGGACGAGCATTGTCATGGAGGAGCACAACACCTGCAGTAAGCATTCCACGCCTCTTGTTTTGAATGGCACGTCGCAATTTTCGCAGTGTTTCACAGTAACGGTCAGCATTCACTGTTTCACCTCTTGGAAGGAAGTCAATGAGCAGAATGCTTTCCTGTCCCAGAACACCGTGCACATCACTTTCCGTACCGACCGCGTCTGTTTGAATTTCGTCCTGACCGGAGATCCACTATGCCGCCAATGTATTGACTGCTGCTTGGTTTCCGGGGTTAAGTGCGAAATCCAAGTCTCATCGCCCGTGACGATCCTGTCGAGGAACTCGTCGCCGTCATCGTGATACCGTTGCTTGCAGAAATGTCAGTGCTGCTCCTAAACGTTGCATTTTGTGTTCGGGTGTCAGGTTTTTCGGCACCCACCTGGCACACACTTTTTAGATTAGCAGGTGCTTAGTGACAATCTCATGCAACAAGGATCGCGATATCTGCGGAAAATGGCTGCTCAGTTCCGTAATCGTGAAGTGATGGTTCTCCATGATGCACTGCCACACCAGCTCAACACGATCATCATTGATGAGGGACGGTCGCCCACTGCGCTCTTCATCATGGACACTTTGACGACCTTCGGAAAACTGCCTACACCAGTGACACACCATCTGCTTACTCATGATGTTCGGCCCATAGACCTGACAGAGCTGCCGATGAATTTCAATTGGTGCAATGCTTTGTGCATTAAAGAACTTTATCACCGACCGAACCTCGCAGGCGGTGGGAGAAGGAATAAGAGCTTCCATTTCGGACCACTGCTGCCACGCTACTGGCACCAGGCGGGACCTGTCCGGCTGGCATATGATTGATACGTCATAGATCTGTTATGCATGCGCAATTGACATGGCTAATTACGTTTAATTTCAAGGGGAAAAAATCGGGAAACTTACTTTATAGATGTGCCTCGTATATGAACAAAACCAATAAATACTCATTACGGGTTAAATTTTAATAAAAGAAAACAAAGTACGACTTCTATTTATAAGAACACGAAATGTGTTGAATCTAATGCCAATTACTATTAAGAATACCTGTCAAATGGCGAGAATCATTTGTGCGAAAATTTCGCAATTTTAATACAAAAAAATTGGAAAAGAATATATTCATAATGATATGTGAAATCGACGGAACAAAGCAATATTGAACGGACTTTGTTACACAGGAAATAGCAAGATGTATTTTATTTTTTTCTTAATTTTGCAAAGTAATTCCAACAGATATGTTCAAGATCTAAAGTCTTCAATTGAAGGCATAATTCTGCTGATAATAATTAATTTCTCTCAAATCAATCATTTTTGGAGACATGTGGTCTATATCATTCCACTTGTCACTTTATCTTTTATAATAATAATAATACTGTATTCAAAACGGAATTTATAAGAGCTGGATTTAATTTCCCTAAAACCAATCACTTTTGGAGACATTTGGTCTATATAATTTCACTTGTCACTTCATCTTTTGTAATAAAAGTACTGTATTCAAAACGGAATTTGTAATAGCTGGATCTGAGTAAATCGCGATTTTTGCTCCCCCATTTTCCCAAATAAAGATGCATTAATTCTCATAATAAAAGTATTATTATAGTTCCTGTGCATCACTTCTCGGAAAATTGAATTGTGAACAAACATTGAATACGAATAAAAGACACTTTTTCAGTATCATATAATATGCTGAAAATTTGTATTTTCAGTGTCATGTAAGCTAAAAAAGTATTCTGAGAAAATCACAAAACCAACTTTTTGAAACATCTCAATATACTTTCCCTTTGTACTCTGTTCAATGAGAAAGTGAAATGAGGACGAATTCTCGAGTAAATCAGTTTATTTACCTTGTGTTCCAACAAAACCCTGCAACTCTCCTGGCATTGTCGTATGAGCCTTAATCTTCACTGCAGATCCAAAGTCACCTAACTTAAGACTGTTGCCTTCGTCTGTAAGGAAGATATTTGCACCTGCAAAAATATAACACACTACTGATAAATTCTTGTTTTTCAACATGTGTGTTCGGTTATTCAATACAAGAAATCCAGAGAAACATACATGCACCAGACAGCTACAGTACCAAGATATCACTTACAAGGGATGTACTTGACCTTGAATGCTCAGTACCACACAGAAAGCATAAATCACTTATGACAAAAACAGTGGTATGAGTCATTTCTATGCAAAACTGTGCGTCTTACGACGAGAGACATTTGAATGATCATCTATTCAAGGTTTCAGAGAAGAACTTTAGTGATACAAAGAAGCAAAATATCGATATAGTAGGACCAAAAACACACATATTTCAATGTCGTGACTATATTGCTAGATTTCAGTTCAACAGTGTCACAAACCTCTGCTTAAAATATTTACGATACCTGGACAATAATAGTAATATGCGTTACAAGAGCAGTATGTTGAAGTTTTCATGTTCGAGGAAAAGTTTGAAAAAGCGAAACGTAGTTGAGCTTTTTAATTTCCGAGAATTGAAAGAAAACATACCGCTAATGTATCGTACATTATTTTGTGCGAAGATCGTTTATTACATACCTGAAAGAGGAATTTCTAATTAGTTGCAATGAAATCTCCATCTTGGTTCCTGTTCAATGACGTCAAATTTGCAAAACAAAAATATCTATCTTCAACATTGTTGCTTTAAAATGTTTTCTGTGCTTACTATACTCCAACAGGCCGTCATATACGTCTGTCTTTTTTTTTTTCCCCCAGTCTATGATGAGTCTGGAATGTTGTTGATTTTTTCACAGCTTCCTTAATGTTACTTGCATCACGAATGCAGTAACTTTAGTGGAGTTGTAGAGTTTACTTAATTTTTGCAAATATTTAAAAACAATAATTAACAGTGCAATTTAGGTGAAATTGCAGTGGTAAGTTTCCAATTTATAATTATTACTACATTGAACGTATCTAAAAATAATATGTTAAAAGCCTAAAGGAGTAAAATCAATATGTCACTTAAGCGGTAAGAAGAGGGAAATTGTTATGTGTGTTAGGTTGGGAATACTGAATGTGGAATTTTAGATTTTCCGCAGATTGGTTTTGAGCGGAAATCAAGCAAATACGCACGATCTTGCACAAACTCATACACGAGCAGTGTGTTTTCTTTCAATTCTCGGAAATTAAAAAAGCTGAACTATGTTTTGCTTTTTCAAACTTTTCCTCGAACATGAAAACTTCAACATACAGCTCTTGTAACGCATATTACTATTTTTCTATTGATATGACAGTGTTACACAGCTATTTAATCTTCAACAAACAGATGTGGAATTTCAATGAAGTGAACAATACACACATCTGACGAAAACCACTTTTTCACATTGTGAAAGTGCAGCAAGTGATTTTTTGTGTGAGTGAGTGAGTGAGTGAGTGAGTGAGTGAGTGAGTGAGTGAGTGAGTGAGTGAGCATGTGCGTGTGTGCGCGTGCAGTGTCTTGCAGTGAAAGTGCAGTGAGCTACAAAGCCAGTCCATTAAGTTTTAGTAACTAAGTAATGAGTCAGATTTACAGTAAAAGTGAATTACAATGTAAGCATTGTAAGTAAGAGAGTGAGTGAGTGAGTGAGTGAGTGAGTGAGTGAGTGAGTGAGTGAGTGAGTGAGTGAGTGAGTGAGTGCGCGTGCAGTGTCTTGCAGTGAAAGTGCAGTGAGCTACAAAGCCAGTCCATTAAGTTTTAGTAACTAAGTAATGAGTCAGATTTACAGTAAAAGTGAATTACAATGTAAGCATTGTAAGTAAGAGAGAGAGAGAGAGAGAGAGAGAGAGAGAGAGAGAGTGAGTGAGTGAGTGAGTGAGTGAGTGAGTGAGTGAGCATGTGCGTGTGTGCGCATGCAGTGTCTTGCAGTGAAAGTGCAGTGAGCTACAAAGCCAGTCCATTAAGTTTTAGTAACTAAGTAATGAGTCAGATTTACAGTAAAAGTGAATTACAATGTAAGCATTGTAAGTAAGAGAGAGAGAGAGAGAGAGAGAGTGAGTGAGTGAGTGAGTGAGTGAGTGAGTGAGTGTTTTATAGTGTAAGTGCAGGGCCAATTCAGTAAGTTTTATTAAATGAGTAATGAGCGCAGCTAATAGTTGGTGATTAGAGAATTTACAGGGGTTGTTGAAAATGTTAATAGTGAAGAGTGTAATATTTAATAGTATAACATGCTGTATTTTAGAGTGTTAATTGGGAGGCCACAGGGAAAAAGACCTTTGGAAAGGTCGAAATGCAGATGAGAGAATAATATTAAAATGGATTTGAGAGAAGTGGGATATGATGGATTAATCTTGTACAGAATAGTGATCATGACAGGCTTATGTGAGGGCGGCAATGAACCTGCGGGATCCTTAAAAGCCATAAGTAAATATAACATACCGTATTTACCCGTGTAATGGACGCACACAAATTTTCGCGTTAAAATTTAAAAAAAAAAATTCCGTGTAATAGACGCATAGCGGAATGTGAATCTGTGACAAATGATAGCAGTGATACTGAACCTGACAGTGAATGAGGTAAGGCTAATGTTAATAATAACAATAAAGTGTCTTGTCTTATTGTCATTGTATTCATTGTTACAAGTTACCATCTATTTATACAATTGCTGCTAATTATCAATTGTCTTAAGTGCAACGCAATCGATATATATAAATTAGTCGCAGCCCAGATATCATTATGTATTCTATCGATTATTTCAACATTCGAGCTGGTGCAACTTTAATATGTGTTTTTTTTTTTTTTTTTTCCTCGCATAAAGGATACACCCTAGTTTTTTGTTATAGAAATCGAAGAAAAAAAGGTGTATCTATTATGCAGATAAATGCGATATTTTTTTATGTGTTTTTGATTGTATTATCCTTTACAATGTATATTCTCTTTTTCGTTATATTATGGGGTGAAGAAGGGATAGTGACGCGAAACATACAGCCTCTCCTATCCAAATGCCATCCTCACCTTCCCGTGGTCCACCCTGTTTCTACCAACGAGGAAATGGCGACCGAGTCACAGCGGTATAACTGTTTCATCAAATGCAGAGGAAATGCTGCATTACAAGCCTGTCCAGAGGCTAAAAGTGGCAGCCCCACTACTGGACTACCTAACGATAAGGCTAGTAACCTATCTTAGGGAAAACTACATTACTTTCAAGCCTCAAACAAGCAGTATAAGGATAGATAATTTGATGACAACCCAGAGCAAGTCAACGGTTAAACGAAATTGGAAAAAACAAAATATGTTCACATACACTACTTGGAATGTTAGAGGGATCGATCATAAAGAAGAAGAACTAGATGAAATATTGAATAAAAAGCAGATTAAAATAGCAGCAATAACAGAAACAAAAAAGAAACTAAAAGGTACAACTGAAACAAAAAACTACATAATCATATATAATGGTGTTAATAAGAAGACAAGAGCACAGGCCGGAGTAATGATTTGGATTCATAAATCAATAAAAAACAAAATAAACAATTATACATACTGGAATGAAAGAATATTAGAAGTACAACTCCAGATAGGAAGAGGCAAACTAACTTTCTTTAGTCTTTATGCTCCAGAGGAAGGAAGAGTTGAAGAAACTGAATTGTTTTATGCCCAGTTGCAAGAAATTTTGAATAAAGTAAATAAAAATAATTACATATTATTAGCCGGAGATTTAAACGGTAGAATAGGCAACATCGAAATAAAAAATACCATAGGAAAATTTGGAGAACCTACCATAAACAATAATGGAGAAAAAGTAAGAGATTTTGTATTATACAATGAAATGAAAATCATGAATTCATTTTACAACCATAAAGATATTCATATGTATACATGGTCAGCACGTGGCTCAAAATCTATCATAGATTATTTTATAGCAAATAGAAAATTATCCGAATTATTTTTAGATGTCAAGGTCTTCAGAGGAAGTGACATTGGATCAGATCATTACCTTGTATTAGCAAAAGTGAGATATACACCAAGATGGCTACATTTAACAAAGATAAATGCCCCCAAAAAAGAATTAATGCGTTACAAAATTAGATTAATCCATGACGACAGTGTACGCTGGCTTTATCAAAAAAGACTTGAACAAAAAATGTTAGAAATACCTGAAGATGAAGACATTCACAAAGAATGGGAAAATATTAAAACTCAAATATCACAGGCAGCCACGGAGAGCATCGGAAAATATAAGGCTCTCACACAAAAGAAAAAATTAAGATCTTGGGATGATGAAATTAAGGAGATCATAAAAAATAAAAATATAGCTTATAGAAAATACCTTCAAACAAAATCCGTTAATGATGAAATAGATTATAAACATAAAAGGGCGATAGCTAACAGAGAAATTAGAAAACGACACAGGCAATCATGGAAAGAGTTTATATCTTTTTTAGAAACTGACATTTATAAAATGAAACCCAATACATATAAAATTTTAAAATACATGAACAGAGACATAAAGGAATCCGCCAAGATAAACCCTTGCCCCAAAATAGAAACATTCCTAGACTTTTACAAAAACTTATGGAACAATCCTACTTTTGATTCAAAATTCTGGGACACAAAAAACCCAGATGAACAATGCATTACAAAAGAAGAACTACAAGAAGCATTAAAGAAGACGAAAAATAGTAAATCACCTGGAGAAGATAACCTAAATTCAGAATTGTATAAATATGCAGGAGATCTATTTCAAGAAAGATTACTAAGATTTCTAAACAGAATATATCTGACTGCCACTTTACCGGAAGAATGGAAAAATAGTGTAATTATTCCCATATATAAAACAGGAGATAAACAGAATGTTGAAAACTATAGAGGGATTAGTATCCTCAACACATGTTATAAGATATTTAGTAGGATTTTAAATGAAAAATTAAAAAAACATGCTGAAACTTTCCTTCTGGAGTGTCAAAATGGCTTTAGAAAAGGAAGATCATGTGTAGATCCATTATTTAGTATCAAACTATTGTTGGAAAAAAGAAGAGAATTTAATTTAGAAACCCATATAGCTTTTATTGATTTTGTGAAAGCTTTTGATAAAGTCCGAAGAGACCTTTTATTCGACATATTACAAGAAAAAAATATTCCAAATTTGCTATTCCAAAATATAATAGAAATCTACATGGACAGCAAAATAAGTGTCAAAATAAATAACTGTATATCCGAAAGAAAATTAGTTAATAATGGAGTTCGACAAGGTTGTCCACTATCACCAACTTTATTTAATATTTATATAAATGAAATTATTTTAAAATGGAACCAAATCTACACATCAGGAATCAAAATAACCAGTGCTCTAACATTAAATACCTTACTCTATGCCGATGATCAAGTCATAATTTCCAATTCAGAGGATAATTTACAAAGAGGATTGTATACATTAAATGAAATATTAAAAGATTTTGGGATGGAAATTTCAGCACAAAAATCAAAAGTAATGGCATTTTTAGGACAAGACCCAGTGAGAAGTAAGATAATACACAATAACCAATGCCTCGAACAAGTGCAAAATTTCAATTATCTGGGTTGTGAAATATCTTATCAAAATGAAAAAGATGTGAACAAGAAAATTACCAAATTTACACAAATTCTAGGAATAATAAACAATACATTAAAAGCTAAATTAGTACAAAAATCTACAAGAATAAAAATATATAATACACTAGCATTACCCACCCTTCTATACGGAAGCGAGATTTGGACATTAAAGAAAAAAGACATGAACAGAATCAAAGCAACGGAAATGAAATTTTTCAGGAGAACAGCAGGATATACTCTTTCAGACCGGAAAAGGAATGAAGAAATTTTAGAACAATTAGAAGTAGAGTCAGTAGAAGAAAAAATCACCAGATACAAATTCAATTGGCTAGATCATGTAAGAAGAATGGAAAATTCAAGAATCCCAAAAATTATGATGCAATATAAACCTAGAGGACATCGTCGACCAGGAAGACCGTTAAGAAGACTGCTAGATGGGGCCGAAACAGGTCTACAGAGGCCTAATTCGTGAAGGATGATGATGATGATCGTTATATTATTTACTGTCGCTGATTTGCTTTGTTTATATTCCTACTTCGTATTTCTTTAGTTTTTCTGTCATATCGTTATTTTTCCTGTAACTACCACTGGATGAAAACCCATTTGTAGTTAATAGATAGTCATCCATCATCATCATCATCATCATCATCATCATCATCATCACCACCATCATCACGCATAGGAGATACCAAAGTACTTTGTCTCTTTCTCCTCTTCAAAGCATTGTTCTGGTGTCATAAGCTTAAATTTAACTGAAATGAGATAACCAGCAGATCCCTACTGGGCAATAGCCTCCTACTCAAGGTAGGGTGGCTCCATTGATCTCCCATAGTTAACTGATATCTTCAATAAATCCAACTTACATTACTATAAGACAGCCGTGGCGAAAATGTGATCGTGTGCCGAGCCACTGTGTAACCTGCAACGTGCATAGCACCTATGGAGGTAGGCGGCCCCCGAAGGAGAAGTGAAGCAACTGTCTGACTTATTAACAGATTTTCATTTTCCTTACGCCAAGCACTTAAATATAATTTTATATAGTACACGACTACAAACTAATGTAGGACGTGTAACAAAGAAAGAAATGAACAATAAAACATAGGACAAATTATGACAACCTAAAATTGGATGCACTTATGCAATATGGAACCAACCACCATTTTATGAACATCTGGATTTCTATTGCAAAATGTGTCTTAATGCCTATAGTTTCTTATACAAAATAGAACCAACTCCTATCTGTAACGTGCTACCCTATAGAGAAATCTGAACCAACCACCAAAAACAGAATCAATAGTGCAGTGTTTTGCAATTTAGAACCAACTCCAAGCTGTCAGTTCCCATGTTTGTTTTGTGTAAATATGGGGTTTGAATACAATTTTTTGCTAATAGGAGTGATATATTATATTATATTATATTATATTATATTATATTATATTATATTATATTATATTATATTATATTATATTATATTATACTATACTATACTATACTATACTATACTATACTATACTATACTATACTATATTATATTATATTATATTATATTATATTATATTATATTATATTATATTATATTATATTATATTATAGCAACAAGAGTAATGTTAATGTATCAAAGAAAGTTGTAGAACCGAAGATGTTTTAGGTATCAAATATGTAACTGCAGAAGAAAATCCAATGAATTTTTATTTTAGTAGGTTATTTTACGACGCTTTATTAACAGCTTAGGTTATTTAGCGTCTGAATGAGATGAAGGTGATTATGCCAGTGAAATGAGCCCAGGATGCAACACCGAAAGTTATCCAGCATTTGCTCATATTGGGTTGAGGGAAAACCCAGGAAAAACCTCAACCAGGTAACTTGCCCCGATCGGGAATCGAACCTGGGTCACCTGGTTTCGCGGCCAGACGCGCTAGCCGTTACTCCACAGGTGTGGACAGGATGATGTTGATGGAATCAATGGTCCCCTTGACTTCACCTTGGAATGATAAGTCAATGTATGAACAAATGCTAATGAATATATATTTTTTAAAGTTTATTTGTAATCCCACAATTAGTGTCTCGGATGTTTAGTTTTCCAATAATAAAGTGTTAAACATGGATTTGAACTAGAATGTTGCCTCATCTCTCTCTCATTTGAATCACACAAGTAGGAACCAAGTGCCAATATCCATTTTTGCAATAAGCAATATGGAACCAACTCCAATGTTGCCCTTCTACTCTGTGTGAGTCAAATACTGATGCGAGCTGCACCATTGATCTGAAAGAGCATTTCAGAATATTAATAATGCAATCATTACTTTCGTAATAGTATTGATGTAGAATTTTATTTGTAACGATTTGCTAAAACAGCTGTAGCTCAAAAGCTGTATTTTGGACTTGGTTCTATATTGCATAAGTGCATCCAATTAACTGTCTTCAGAACGTCTCTGCGACAGAGTTTCAAAATCAGGAATTATGTCACTGCTAGTCGTAGATGATCACAAAGGTATTTGTCAGTCGTGATCTAAATTTGGTTTTTACTATTTTCATTGTTGAAAATAATTTTTCACAAACGTAAGTTGTAGCGAACATGGCTTCAACAGAGCAAGCGAAAGAACGAAGCTTTGGGTATTTATTTTTTGGCAAAGATTTGAAAAGTTCAACATTTGTCAAGTCCTTACATTTAACTTTCATTTAACATCACATTGTAAATCTGTGAGTTTAAGTTGAAGATCTAACCGCATTATTCGTACATCCGCTGAAAAAGGATCGACGTACAGAGATGATGATGATGATGATGATAACACTTAACCTTTTAATGTTTCATCAGTAACATGTAGTATAATGCCGTTTTATGTTATACAACCGTTTTCCTTTTAATACTTGTGAACAAATCATATATTTAATATTCTCATCATATTGGCAGCAAAAAAATGCGTCCTTCCATCCTACTTGAAACTTTCGTTTTTGTAGAGGTATATGGTTTCGAGAGAGACATTGCGACGATACGCCACTCGCAGGTCAGAGACATATACAAATGGAACAGAGTTTGACTCCAGTGAGTGAGAGGGTGGGGGTTGGGGGAGGTAGGAAGCACATAGCTATCATTGCGAGCCACAATGTGCTTGTGAGTCACATTTTCGCCACGGCTGCTATAAGATAGTGTTCAGATATGTTACGCACTTTTACTGCTTAAAGACAAAACATGCATACAAAACGTCAATGTTAACAACAGACTTACTTTTAATATCACGATGCACAATACCATGGTCATGGAGAGTTGCCACAGCCTGCAATAGCTGACGAGTGTAACGACGCATCAGCACCTCTGGGAGACCACTGCCTTCCGTGGCAGCCACTAAACTTTCCAGTGTGCCTTCTGAGCAAAACTCCATGAAGATTAACATCTCTTCCTGAAATGGTACAATTATTATTATAGCTCCGAAGCTTAATTATTTCATATATGATGTAAAAAAGCTTTATCCAGACAAATAAGTAATATTATTTTAATTACTGGAGCAGATGGAGAACATCCCAATACCTGAGCATTAGATAACAGCACTAGCACTACCACCACAATTAATGCCACTGCCACCGCCAATACTGTTTGTGTGGAATGAGGCAGTGGCATAGCGATGGGCATGGACAGAGTTGCCATACATCCCAAAAAAACACTACTGTTCTCAATTTTGCGTTTCGAAAAGTGTCACATTCGAAATAAAAAAGTCAACAGGTGCATAGCCTTATTATGTTGCATATTTTGCTATGTTGCAAATGTTTACTTAAAACTACGTGTGAGTAGTGTGCGAAATGAAAAAAGGAGAACAAGGGGAAAACACTGGGTGCAAGGGGAAGGCTAGAAGAATAAGAGTAAGACTAGGATAACAAGAGTAAGACATGGAGAACAAGGGAATACAAGGATAACACGGAGAATAAAAGGAGAACAAGGGGAAGACAACGAGAACAAGGGAATGCAAGGATAACACGGAGCATGAAAGGAGAACAAGGGGAAGACAAGGAGAACAAGGGGAAGACTAGGAGAACAAGGAGAAGACTAGGAGAACAAGGGGAAGACAAGGAGAACAAGGGGAAGACTAGGAGAACAAGGGGAAGACTAGGAGAACAAGGGGAAGACAAGGAAGACAAGGGAATGCAAGGATAACACGGAGCATAAAAGGATAACAAGGAGAAGACAAGGAGAACAAGGGGAAGACAAGGAGAACAAGGGGAAGACGAGGAGAACAAGGGAATTCAAGGATAACACGGAACATAAAACGAGAACAAGGGAATGTAAGGATAACACGGAGCATAAAATGAGAACAAGGGGAAGACAAGGAGAATAAGGGGAAGACAAGGGGAGCAAGGGAATGCAAGGATAACACGGAGCATAAAAAGAGAACAAGGGGAAGACAAGGAGAACAAGGGGAAGACAAGGGGAGCAAGGGAATTCAAGGATAACACGGAGCATAAAAGGAGAACAAGGGGAAGACAAGGAGAACAAGGGGAAGACAAGGGGAGCAAGGGAATTCAAGGATAACACGGAGCATAAAATGAGAAGGGGAAGACGAGGAGAACAAGGGGAAGACTAGGAGAACAAGGGAAAGACGAGAACAAGGGAATGCAAGGATAACACGGAGCATAAAAAGAGAACAAGGGGAAGAAAAGGAGAACTGGGGGAAGACAAGGAGAAGACAAGGAGAACAAGGGAATGCAAGGATAACACGGAGCATAAAAGGAGAACAAGGGGAAGACAAGGAGAACAAGGGGAAGACAAGGGGAGCAAGGGAATTCAAGGATAACACGGAGCATAAAATGAGAAGGGGAAGACAAGGAGAACAAGGGGAAGACTAGGAGAACAAGGGAAAGACAAGGAGAACAAGGGAATGCAAGGATAACACGGAGCATAAAAAGAGAACAAGGGGAAGACAAGGAGAACTGGGGGAAGACAAGGAGAACAAGGGGAAGACAAGGAGAACAAGGGAATGCAAGGATAACACGGAGCATAAAAGGAGAACAAAAGGAAGTGGATGCGAATATGGGAATACTAAGAGAACAAGAGGAACACAAAGAGAAAAGCGGAAATATAAGCAGAACAAGGGAAATGCATGGCGAACAAGGGGAATATAAAGAAAACGAGAGACAAAGAAAATCACGGTTAGACAAGGAAAACCAGGAACACAGGCAAAATAAGAGGAATATGAGGAGAACAAGGATAATAAAAGGACAGAGGAGGTAGCATTTTTATATGATGGCCAATTCCTAAGTTAGCTCCCCATATATAGTGAGAACAAAGATGTACTGTAAATCTACGCCAAGAAAAATACAAATTTCAAGAAAACGAACAATAAATAAATTTATTAATGCTCATACAGTAAATATATCTTCACTGTCTTCACGAAATAAAGAACGTAAGTGTAATCATGGCTACTGATATAATACGAAGTATTTATTCGTGTCGTTTTGGTTATTAGACAGAACCAATATTTGATTTAATTACTAGTATGACAAGGTATTTTACAATGAATTTTATGATTCGATTTTAAAACATGAACACTTATTATGTCCTGTCAGTGTATTGCAAAAGTAGTCTATGAATAGATTCAAGCATAGAATACCTACTTCATACACATTTAAGAGTTCATGCATAATACATTTAGATATCAATATATTTAAAATGTGTCACCATTACGTTGAACTAATGTATGACAGGCCTAGACATGGGTCAAAAGGATCTGCCTTGCTGGCGCTACACCAGGTGTTGATACAATATACAATAAATTGAATATACAATAAAGACTACTTACTCTATGTATCTCCACGCCATAGTAGCGAACCAGGTTATTATGATGAATGCCCTCGAATATACGTAATTCTTCTGCTACTCTACGGATTGTTCTGTGGTCGTTCGGTTGCAACTGGATTTCTTTCATTGCCATGAGTTCACCAGTTTGATTGTTAACAGCTGTGTACACTTTACCAAATCGACCCTGACCTGCACAGCAAAGAAGAGCAAATGTTATAATGATTTCTATGTAATACCTTTTACACAAACTAATATACTGTAAGATCAATATCACTAAAATGTAACTAATTTAATGTATAATTTAATGTAATTATTTTTATTTTTAAAATATTTAGATTAAATTATCGATGACGCAGTTCTCTTTCTACTCCATTCATGCGCCTTCAACTGTCTTACCAGTCATACTATACACGCTATGCCTTGAACATACATCTGTGACAGATTAGGTTAGGTTAGTTTAGTCGGGTTTCTATTGGTATTCTGATTTTATTATTGCACTGTTATTAATGTATAAAAAAATCGTCAACTCTGAATAACCATCTAGTTAAAACATACTATTAAAAGAAATAGCTTACATTTATTTTGTAGCGTTATCCCCACCAAAAAAGGAATAATTATGCTCACATATTTTAAACTAATTATTTTTGGGGAAAGGAGTAACAGTAGATAATATTTTTTTTTATATTAATGCAGCAAAATTCGACTTAAATATTTCATAATAAAACGTCCTTACTTACATAGGTACAATCTGTTGGCCTAAATCTAGAAACATCCCTATTTAAAATTTCTACAAAACTTATACGTACATCTGGAATGTGTGTATACAGAATTACAATAAAATACAAATGTAACTGTTCATTATTCAATTTCTTTTGTTGAGGGGGAAGAAGGAAGAAGACAAACACGATTTATTCGAAGTCTACCCTAACAATTTTCTTCTGGATTTCATGCTTACATAAGAAACAGTGGCAGTACAGTTGTTCACATTACCATTTCTATCTGGTTAATAAGGTTTAAAAATGTGCGTCGTCGCGTCTACGCAATATAACAACTGTGTGCGTTGGAAGAGGAAAAAAAAAAAAAAGTTAAAAATACTCTCGCCTATGCGAAGTTTCAAGGTCACGCAATGACACTCGAGAGATCGCTGCAAGAAGAGCCAAAACAGGTTCGTATGCAAAAATGAAGGGAGCTCTGTTCATTCGAAGTTGTATTGTTTACTGTATTCTAATAGATTGTTTCGACACATGTTTATTTTCTGTTTAAAAAGTAAACCTTTCATAAAGAGTTCAGTTGTGATCTAACAAAGGTACTGTGAAGATGTATTAAAATGCCGCTAATAAAATCTGTAACTTTGCCTGTACTTATAAAAGGGTTCGGATACTATTTTTCAGTCAAGGATGAAAATATATTATGGTGTAAAGTATGAAAGTTAATATGCATCATGATTTACAAAAACATTGTGACTCTAAAAGACACAACGAACATCTGAAATTGTTTAGTGATTTGATTTCGGATCAGTCTATTTTTCATTATGACTTGTGTCTGATTACGATATGTGCGAATATTCCGTTCCATAAACTTGAGAATTCACCTTTTAAACAAAACACTTTACTGAAAAGTATCCTCTAGAAAATTGCCTACTTCAACAAACATGCGTACACGATACTTTCCCCTCGTGTTATGAAATAAATTTAAATTCTATACGATCAGCTGTTGGTAATAATAAAAGGGTTAAACTAAAATTGAAGAGTGCTCTTGAAAAAAAATCCTGCATATTCGAAACTCTGTGAAGTCCAATATGAACTAAACCGTGAACAGGCACAAGATAAAACAAAACAAGATTATACTAAATAAAACTATTTCAAATTCGCACCAATAACATCGTGTGGTGTTGAAAGAACATTTTCTTGTTTGAGTGACAATCGAAACAGGTTTATGTTCAACAATTTAAGAATGTACAAAGTTGTACATTGCAAAAAAATTAGTGGCACTTAAAGTGCATCATTCGTTTTTATTTAAAACGTATCACCAATTTTTACAAAGAAGGGAACGAGGTAAATCACTTTCGTAAATGTGTGTTATATCCTATTTGTTTTAGTCACCTGACTATACCGAGCTGATGTACAGTAAACAACACGAATTGTATAACAAACGACGTAGTTAACTTCATAGGTTCGGTGTCCGAACTTCCATCTCTAGTTATCATTTTCCAACATAAATAATTCAGCGTTCCACGTACTCTCAACTCAGAAATTAAATCCTACAATTTGACGAACTAATGGGCTATTCCATATGAAATCGATCAATAAAAAACCTCGCACCTTTTTATACTCTAATTTTTTCCCTATTTATACAAGGTGCTGAGGAGAGTGCATTTTCAAAAATATACTATCGAAAGTCAAACGGTTTTCGTATTATTGAGCGAAAAAATTTAGCGTAATTTATAAAAACAAGCCTCTTTCAGCGCTCAGAACTCTGGAACCATTTACTGCAGAACATTGAACGAGAGCTTATTTTGAAGCTGACATTTGGTAGGTTATGTTAAGAAGTAATCCTTATTTTTATTGTACACAGAGAGACAGATAATCTGATTTTACTTACTTTTAGGCTTTTCGCTAATTTGTAAAAAATGTAAAAAAATATTCAGAAAAAACCTTGCATTATTAAGAGGTATTCGGCATTGTTTGCTTAGTGATACGGCAATAAGTTTCGAGGGTATTAAATAAATTATTTTCACACGACTAGACTTGAACGGCGCAGTACCGCACGCACTGGCCGAGAGCTGAAGATAAGCGTGCGTTGGGAGTCACTGTACTCCTGTGTTTATGAAAACCTGTGATAAAGCTAGCACAGTCATGACTGCTAGACGACACATCACGTGTTTATGTCTCCTAGCCTTGCTTACCTCGGCTAGCTCCCGCCTCACAGTCAGCTGGTTAGTTCACGCGCGTACTATTTATTTTCTTTATTTGATATTTTCGATACTTTCTTATCAACGTGCCATCAGTAAAAAATATGTGTTTATTTGTACTTTCAATGCGGAATCTAACTATATATTTTTAAAATATATTTTCCTTGGCAAAGGCGTCTTAATAAGGAAAAATGTAAATTTCTCCATTTACATAAAAAGTAAGAAAATCTGTTTATATATCAATATAAACTTTAATTTCTCAGCATCAAAATAAACCATGATTTTGATCATTGGGTGAAAGGGTTTCGGAGCTACAACAGTTTAAAATGGCAAATTTTATGAAAATACGATAAATTTAAATATTTTTAATTTAAACACTATGAAGTTCTGATGCCTCAAACTTTGCACAAAACATTGTATCACAGTTCTCTTCGTACAAAAAAAGTTTTATTGTATTTAGAAATTGTAAGGTCAATTTTCTCTACATTTCAGTCGATTTGAGATGGAATAGCTCTAAAGGAGTCCATGGACGAGGACCATACCCAAAGGTGTCAACAATCAATCAAGCAACCAACTATTAACCTGAACTAAAAGGCACGTCACAACACATTGAACTAGGTTACCCAGAAGAACGACAAGAAAGAAAGGACTCACAAGACATCAACAGAACAAATGTTTTGTTAAACTATATCTCAAAGCAAGAAAATAAACAAACCGTAAAAAAAACTCTGGCAGATGTGCATTACAGCGTATTCTGTTCAGTGTGTAAGTAGTACAGACACTTAAAAACAATAAAAACCACCACAGATCATGATGTTCTGACTTGCAGCTATCAAGAGTAAAGCATTGAGCACCCAGCTTGAACCCCAGTAGTCCAGATGTACCACAAAGAGCATTCGGTTCGGAGTGTATTGTCAAATTATAGTCTGGTAACTTATCCGCAGTTGTCTTGAAGAAACGAAGTATCAACAGTAGCTAATGGAAGAAGAAATATGCTTAACTTCTATTCTACATACACTTCTCCGTCCGCCAATATTTACCTACAAGCTATTCCATCTCAAATCGACCGAAATATAGAGAAAATTGACCTTACAATTTCTAAATACAATGAAACTTTTTTTGTACATAGAGAACTGTGATACAATGCCTTGTGCAAAGTTTGAGGCATCAGAACTTCATAGTGTTTAAATTAAAAATATTAAAATTATCGTATTTTCATAAAATTAGCAATTTTAAACTGTTGTGGCTCCGAAACCCTTTCACCCAATGATCAAAATCATGGTTTATTTTGATGCTGAGAAATTAAAGTTTATATTGAGATATAAATAGATTTTCTTACTTTTTATGGAAATGGAGAAATTTACATTTTTCCTTATTAAGACGCCTTTGGCTAGGAAAAAAATATTTTTAAAATATATGGTTAGATTCCGCATTGAAAGTACAAATAAATACATATTTTTTACTGATGGTATGTTGATAAGAAAGTATTAAAAATATCAAATAAAGAAAATAAATAGTACGCGCGTGAACTAA
Source organism: Periplaneta americana (assembly GCF_040183065.1). Classification (NCBI taxonomy): domain Eukaryota; kingdom Metazoa; phylum Arthropoda; class Insecta; order Blattodea; family Blattidae; genus Periplaneta; species Periplaneta americana. The sequence goes on from NC_091128.1 coordinate 142,053,635, forward strand.
CCAGCTGACTATGAGACGGGAGCTTGGCCGAGACAAGCAAGGCCAGGAGACAAACACGTGATGTGTCGTCTAGCAGTCATGGCTGTGCTGGCTTTATCACAGGTTTTCATAAACACAGGAGTAAAATGACGCCCAACGCTCGGCCAGTGCGAGAGGTACTGCGCCGTTCAAGTCTAGGTGTGTGAAAATAATCTATTTAATACCCTCGAAACTTATTGCCGTACCACTAAGCAAACAATCCCGAATCCCTCTTAATAATGCAAGGTTTTTTCTCATATTTTTTTACATTTTTACAAATGATCAAAAAGCCTAAAAACAAGTAAAATCAGATTATCTGTCTCTCTGTGTACAATAAAAATAAGGATTACTTCTTAACATAACCTACCAAATGTCAGCTTCAAAATGAGCTCCTGTTCAATGTTCTGCAGTAAATGGTTCCACAGTTCTGAGCGCTGAAAGAGGCTTATTTTTATAAAATACGCTAAATTTGTCGCTCAATAATACGACTTTCGATAGTATATTTTTGAAAATGCACTCCCCTCAGCACCTTGTATAAGTAGGGAAAAAATTAAAGTATAAAAAAATGCGAGGTTTTTTACTGATCGATTTCATATGGAATAGCCCCTACTTAGATATTACACGCGGAGCAAGTCCCCTGTACTCGGCAAGCATCATGTTTAGGTACAGCATTGAAGTAAAGGAATATTATGGACAGTAAAAAATTGATCATTCCCTGGGTATTTAAGAATTGTTAATTCATTATGAAACGTGAATCTGATATGTTAACACAAATTAATTTTATTTCCTAAAATATATATATATATCTATAACATACAATAATATTAATAATAAATAAATAATTTAGTGAGTGAATAAATGAAGACTGAATTAAAAAATAAGTAAATAAATAAACATTACCTTAAACTCTCCAGCAATATTCTTAATATTTGCGCCATTTTCAAGGCGGTGAATAATATTTACTTTGTTAGAAATATTCAGACATGAACGTGTTTGTAACATGATGCCTTACCGATATGCGGGGGCTTGGGTTCTTGTCACAACAGACCACGTTGTACTACACTAGAGCATCGATTATCCGAATACCGATCAACCGAAACATCGGTTAACCGAAAGCGTTCCAGTCAGCAAATTTTATTTTAATGGCCGTTTTGAACTTGTCAAACTAGGCTAGTCAGTTCTCTGTGTTATTTGCAGGCTTCGAGAATTCGGACCCGATAGAGCAGTTCAGTGGGAAATCTGCATAACGGCGTACTGAGTATAGTGGTAAAGCGTACAGTGGGTGAGGGTACTGTAGAATGAATGCCAACAAATACGCAAAAGAAAACGCTCTGGATTTGAAGGTTCTGACGAATAATTTAGTTTTTATACAAACCCATTTTCAAACTGTGTCTGAAACTATTACACTGTTAGAAAAGTCAGAGCAAGAAATGCCGGAAGCCCTCAAATTAGTTGGGGAAATGACACAGAGAATTAGGCACCAAGTACACCGGTTACCGAACGTCTAAAACAGAAGTGGACATCAATTTTATGTAATAATGGATATGGAACATTGTGTAACATAAACAGCAAATTAGTGGACACAGAGTCACCCGAGAATAAAGGACTGTCTCTTAGAGACTGCAATGATGTTAGGTTTTTTCGTTTTGCTCGTATCACGTCATGCGAAGTAGAGCGCAGCTTTCTACAGTACAAACTTTGGCAGATAACCGAAAAAGATTCACGTCTGAGACAATGAAAATGCATCTTGTAGTACATTGCAATTCGGTACTGTAACTGCAAGACGACCAATAGGATAAATGAAAAAATTAAAATTGCTACATGCTTATTTCCACCATTAACACTGTGTATAATTAAATACAAATGCTTATAAAAGACAGGAGGATAAATGATTTTCACATTCTTTTGACATTGTCATTGTGTACTGTATATTTACTTTCAGAATATACATATGTGTGTGTTTCCCCATACTACCGTACTCTAAATAGCAACGTTGTTACCTCAACACATCTCTACCTTCCACTACCTGCAGCGAGTCAACAACCTATAGTACATGCATAGTAAACTTATTGTATCGGGTCCCAAGTCTCGAAGCCTGATTATTTGTAAGACGTGTGATACAAAATATATATGTACAGTGTTGTGTTTAATGTCAGCGTTTCTTTGATTCATACTGTTCCTATTACACCGGTACAATTTATCTTCGTAAATGATCGGTTATCCGAAAAATCAGTTATCCGAACACCCCTGTCCCCAATTGTTTCGGATAATCGATGCTCTACCGTATTTTGCTCTCTTTAGACTTAAACGCATTCTATCGTACTAAATAGGCAAAGCAGTGCACTATTTTCTCTTATCTCATTTATCTTCTGTACCCTACAAAAGATCTTTCCGGTTTCGAAAACATGTAATTTACGTTCTATGAATCTGAGGTGCATGAAAATAGCACCAATGGAAAGAGAATACCTAGATATATATGTCTACTGATGTTGACAAGTAGCCTGCTTATGTTTGTTCATTATGAATTACAAGGTTGTATTTAGTTTTCCGTTCTGTTTAATTTATTCCTAAAAATAGCAGCGCATGTATGAATTTCCGTCTTTAGAACGCACACTGACCTACAAATAAGCTGTTATCGATCGCTCCTCACTTAAATGCTTCTATTCGATGCAAGCAGAAGAGAATCCTTTGCTTATTACTACTGCATTATACTGCGTACTTAGCAGCTGTACAGTAAACAAAGCACTGCGCTGTTGCAACATATCCACTTCAATCTCTCAATAGAAACTCGATTTTTTTTTTCATAATCCTTATACATAGAGGAACAGTTATTCAAACTTATCAACTAGTTTTATTGATAACCACCATTAGTTCAAATTAATGCAGTTGTACCCCTTTCACTCTGTATAGAACGTAATGGAGAACATTTTGAGCAGCTGCTCTTAAATTAAGATAAGATTCTCATTTTCTTAAATAAATAATTCATTAGTTACGTAAAAGATCACTTGCCAGACTGTAGTCCTGTGAAACAACGGCAAGAACGTTATCCGTGAAAGCTGCCAATCTGCTACCCAGCCTCTAGTGCCGAGAGACGGCAAGAGTGCACGTCCCTTAGATTTACTCGCTCTATACAAATTGATGTAGTGTTCACGAAAATTTGGCAACATGCTAAGTTCCCATGGCAGCCTAAAACGATGCGCTTCAGGGAATTGATGAATTAATGAAGTCATTCTTCTCCCATTCCGTCTGAAGATGAGGGAGGAGTTAAGGATACGTGCTTGTCGGCATCATAAAACTGTCAAGACACATTCTTTAGTCGGCTGGCCTTTATATCAGTAATATATTTCTTTGGCATGTATCATTTGTACAATAAAAAACAAACCTCGTGAGTTATGTAGCTTAGTAGAGGAGTTTTACATTCAAAATGGAAGAGTGTAGGTTTGAATTTGCTGTAACTTGGAAAAGTCTCAAGTCTCCATCTTAAAAGATAGTATCGGAGTTTACTCTGCTAACTTTCACTATAAAGACACAAACAGCCGGGTTATCAGGTCTCCCGTATTTTACCCACATTTTCGCCAGTCTCCCGTCTCACGTATTCGATTATATTTTCTCCCGTAATTTATTTATGTATTATTATTTTATTTAAATGGTAAATATGAATAGTGCTAAGATGCTATGAAAGTTACTGTAATTGCATATTTTTAAGTGTACTCTACAATGACAAATTCTCATTAATTTTCAACGTGTTTTGTTAAAGGAAATTTCAATTGTAAAAGTTTCTGAATGAATACGAAGCAAGTGGTAGCCTAAGTATTAACAATGCTATGAGATTCATTTTAAATTACTTTTGCGTACATTTATACTGTATATAACATGCTCTTACAGGTAAAACATGTCGATAATGTCTTGATGGAACGATTTTGGAAATTATTTCCAAAATCTCCCGTATTTTCTGTTTTAAAAACCTGCCAACCCTACAAACAGCAGCGTATGGTCAACATCTTGGAAGGACACCAACAACATATACATAAAATCATTTTATAAATAAAATAAATAACCATTTACATTTGTTCCACTGATATTGCTTCCAAAGTGGATAATTAAAATTTCCTTAAAGAAGTGAACTGATTATTGAACAAATCTGATATCCGTCTATTCAGATTTTAATGTTTTCTTTTCTTTTTTTTTTTTTTTTTTTTCAAACTGAACAAATATAAAAATATGAATTACTAAAATATTATCATTAAAATCGTCAAAAATATAAAGAAGAACCACATGTTTATTCTACCAAAAGAAATTTGACACGTCCTTTAGTTAAACCTACATGTTACACAACTACTGGACTAAATCACAAAGGTACGGGCTAAAATTATACAGGGACTTCACTCCCACCCCTCTACTAGTAAACTTCCAACCGTTCTCCACACAGAACCGAGGCCGCGTATGCAGTACTGAGTTAGTGAGTATAGTAGGTTCCAGAAATATGTTCGCGTTTTCCAGTGACGAAAGAGCTTTCAATATTGAATAATATTTTCGCACAGGTACTGTCGTCCGTTTGCCTACGTCGCATCCCGGTTTCCCCCACCTGCTTCTGTTCGACCCTCTGTAAAGTCTAGTAGCTGGGCTGTCTTAGCTCTTTTCTGAAAACATTAATTTCTGTTAGGAATTGGACGTCTACGTAATATTATACAACTGTTTAAAATAACTTAAATAGAAGGGCCTCGTTAAGTAATTAATTGTCACGTGATTTCCCCTCCCCCTTTCTACGACCCTGCGACAAAACCACTTGAGCGGACAGTAGATAGCATTTCTGAGTAATTTTATCTTTTCGGATCGGGCAGAAGTGAAGATTGAATTTACAGTACATAAGGTACTCTTTTATAGAGTAGGTATAGAATTATTTCAACATGAGTTACTCGTACGAAGGACGAAACTGATAATCGGAATTAGGTACAATAGTCTATAGTGCGATAATATGCACAAAAGAACTGAACCCTGTATCGAAATGAACGGCCACCACTTTCAAAAATGTGTTTAAGTATCCATATTATGATTATGTTTCAATTTAACTTCATTCTCTATATTGTACGCTAATGTGCTGTAACATTACAATATACACTGCATAATGAATACGTCCGAATGGATAGCTCAATTCGTGAGTAAAAACACTAAGTGTTAATACAGTACTGTATTTTGATTAAACAGAACCTAATGAAAATTATCAAACTCAAAATTGCGGTATTTCCTAGTTTACATAAATGGATGAATTACTTTTCTTCCCTCCTATACTAGTAAAGTGATTTGTATTTTACGCCAGTATCATCGAACTCAAGTCTTGGAAGGGGGAGCAAGCGGTGTTTCCGGTTCTAGACCTTTAATCCAAAGATATAGCCAGGTTAATATTAAAAATGTTAGTAAAAATAAAATGATGTCCCTGTACAACTCCATATTGATAATAAATCTAGATCTAGGTAACTTAAATTTTGATAATTTTAAAAAATGAAATTAAGCAAATTGTTCAATATTAATGTCTTTTTTTCTTATTCAGTATATTTATTCATTCTATAATCTCTTCTTGATTTGATTATCTGATTTTTAACTCAGTCATTTGTTTTGTAATAATTACTGTATTAAATATCGTTATATTGTATTTTAGTACAAAATAATTATTCGTAGGAACTGTCCCCGAACACGAGCTTGCGCTATGTTTATTGTAGTACAGGGCATATCAAAAGTCCGGTAACACTTTCAATATTTTATTACACAAAAACTACTAATGATAGCACTTTCAAACACACGTCAGTTTAAAGTCAAACTCTCAAAGTTATTCAGCCGCTTAATTTTCAGCGACGAAGCGACATTCCATATGAGTGGGAAAATTAACAAGCGCAACTGTCGTGTTTGGGATACACAGAAATCTCACAGAATCATTGATCATGAGCGTGATTCACCAAAGGTGAATGTTTTCTACGCGTTGTCACAACGAAAACTGTACGGACCTTTCTTCTTCATTGAGGTTGTGACTAGACATTCATATCTGGACATGTTGGAGCAATGGTTGGTGCCTCAACTTAGACAAGATCTCGATGACGATTTTCAGCAAGATGGGGTTCCGCCACATTTCCACAATGCAGTTCGTGCTTACCTGAATACGGAGATGTCTGATCGTTGGATAGGACGTGCTGGAGTAAGGGACAGATGTTTCATGGCATGGCCACCAAGGTCACCCGATATGACTGCATGTGACTTTTTTCTATGGGGGTACCTAAAGGACCGTGTGTTTGTACGCCTTTGCCACGTGATTTAGAGGAACTAAAAACCAGAATTCGAGAAGCTGCCGCCACGGTCACAGAGGATATGGAAAGAGTTTGATTATCGTTTGGACATCTGCCGAGTCACTCGTGGTTCACACATTGAATCTCTGTAAGGTGTAAACAGAACTTTGAGAGTTTGACTTTAACTGACGTGTGTTTGAAAGTGCTATCATTAGCAGTTTTTGTGTAATAAAATATTGAAAATGTTACCGGACTTTTGATATGCCTTGCATATAGCAAAAAATATAATACAACTCAATACTTCAGAATGTTGAAACAGTATACTCAAAGTTATTCGTAAATCACTTAATACAGTACCAGTATTAATATCCAAAACTGTTCCGTAAAACAAACATAAAAGCATTAAGAGTACTAGCACCAACAATAATTCTAATATAACTGTTTCTACATATTATTCGTTCCATCGTGATCACAAGAGCACATGACTCAATTCTACATCACAAAAAACTAACTAAATGAATGACTACAAAAAAAGACACGCTGCACACACACCAAGTTGGTTTGCTCATTAGACGTTTCATTGGCCACATGTTAAACAGTTTCAACACAGCAGATAGTTACAAGATCAGTTTGTGTGCGTGGCTTCGACATGAGAATTACTCATTCAGTCATTTCATCTGTAATTTTATGTTTTGTGTTGACGCTTGCTTCTGCACAAAATGACAGCAGAGAGGGAACCAGTAACACACCCCATCAGCCTTCCAATCTTCCTCCACCAAAGGGTCGACATGGGAGACGAGGTCGAATAAGGGACACAGAAGGAGTTACAGGTCACGTTGATGGAATTCATAACCCTCCAGTGTCACAGAATGGAGATAATTTTGTGGTGAGATATTTATTTTAATTTTCTAGTAACAAAACATTATTATTATTATTATTATTATTATTATTATTATTATTATTATTATTATTATTATTATTATTCGGTTGAGAAGCTTTTGTCTTCTAGTCTGCTGTCAAAAAATCTGAAAGAATTTATAAAACAGTTATATTACCGGTTGTTCTGTATGGTTGTGAAGCTTGGACTCTCACTTTGAGAGAGGAACAGAGATTAAGGGTGTTTGAGAATAAGGTTCTTAGGAAAATATTTGGGGCTAAGAGGGATGAAGTTACAGGAGAATGGAGAAAGTTATACAACGCAGAGCTGCACGCATTGTATTCTTCACCTGACATAATTAGGAACATTACATCCAGACGTTTGAGATGGGCAGGGAGTGTAGCACGTATGGGCGAATCCAGAAATGCATATAGAGTGTTAGTTGGGAGGCCGGCGGGAAAAAGACCTTTGGGGAGGCCGAGACGTAGATGGGAAGATAATATTAAAATGGATTTGAGGGAGGTGGGATATGACAGAGAATGGATTAATCTTGCTCAGGATAGGGACCAATGGCGGGCTTACTTGAGGGCGGCAATGAACCTCCAGATTTCTTAAAAGTCAGTAAGTAGTAATACTTCTACGTAAACAATGGCTGTCTTTATAGATATCTTCATATAAATTAAAATATGTAAACTCATTAACAATATTCAGGACCGAGTTAAGGACGTTCCAGCACAGCCATCGAACAGCAGCACCAAAAACTGGTTCGACACTCCTTATTTAAATGTTGTAATAAACAGAATTCATTGTCTGCTTCACTGTCCCACTCAGTCGATTACGGTATGTCCGTGAATTTTTTTTACAAGCACTAACTACCTCCAGCATTAATACCACGCTTTCTTGGCTTACTTACGGTCAAAATATTAAAACCAGGGAGCAAAACTTAGTGCCCGATGTGAGATAGGCAAGTGGTTTCAAGTTAACTGTGTTCTAGAGTCCCTCTATTGTGTACAATAGAAGGTGGTGTGGGTCGTGCCTGTAACGCATTAATAATTTTCCTGGAGGTAGCATTTGTCGAAACCAGAAAAAAATTCCTATAAACATATGTCCGGAAACAAAAATCTGTTTAGATATGGGCCATACTGTATTGTGACCTACGATACCCACCTGTCTGTTACTTAGACACTACAGAACGTGCTTTACGTGGTTACCACGCATTGTTACACATGCTTCAGCCCTTCTCAGTGAATCACGAACTCTTGCGACCACACCTGACTGTTGCGGATTTGCTCACATGCATTGGATACTCGCTCCTGTAACGTCTGTACGAACTATTTCATCTCAAATCGACCGAAATATAGAGAAAATTGACCTTACAATTTCTAAATACAATGAAACTTTTTTTTGTATGTAGAGAACTGTGATACAATGCTTTGTGCAAAGTTTGAGGCATCAGAACTTCATAGTGTTTAAATTAAAAATATTTAAATTTATCGTATTTTCATAAAATTTGCAACTTTAAACTGTTGTAGCTCCGAAACCCTTTCACCCAATGATCAAAATCATGGTTTATTTTGATGCTGAGAAATTAAAGTTTATATTGACATATAAACAGATATTCTTACTTTTTATGGAAATGGAGAAATTTAGATTTTTCCTCATTAAGACGCCTTTTGCTAGGAAAAAATATTTTAAAAATATATACATTAGTTAGATTCCGCATTGAAAGTGCAAATAAACACATATTGTTTACTGATGGTATGTTGATAAGAAAGTATTAAAAATATCAAACAAAGAAAATAAATAGTACGCGCGTGAACTAACCAGCTGACTGTGAGGCGGGAGCTAGCCGAGACAAATAAGGCCAGGAGACAAACACGTGATGTGTCGTCTAGCAGCGCATGGCTGTGCTAGCTTTATCACAGGTTTTCATAAACACAGGAGTAAAATGACGCCCAACGCTCGCTTATCTTCAGCTCTCGGCCAGTGCGTGCGGTACTGCGTCGTTCAAGTCTAGGCGTGTGAAAATAATCTATTTAATACCCTCGAAACTTATTGCCGTACCACTAAGCAAACAATCCAGAATCCCTCTTAATAATGCAAAGTTTTTTCTCAATATTTTTTTTAATTTTTACAAATGGCCAAAAAGCCTAAAAGCAAGTAAAATCAGATTATCTGTCTCTCTGTGTACAATATAAATAAGGATTACTTCTTAACATAACCTACCAAATGTCAGCTTCAAAATAAGCTCTCGTTCAATGTTCTGCAGTAAATGGTTCCAGAGTTCTGAGCGCTGAAAGAGGCTTGTTTTTATAAAATACGCTAAATTTGTCGCTCAATAATACGAAAACCGTTTGACTTTCGATAGTATATTTTTGAAAATGCACTCCCCTCAGCACCTTGTATAAGTAGGGAAAAAATTAGAGTATAAAAAAATGCGAGGTTTTTTACTGATCGATTTCATATGGAATAGCCCGTACGTTGTCGATGGGTGTGGCATTTACTAATGTCTTTAAATGTCCTCATAGTCAGAAATCCAAAGGACTTAGGTCAGGTGATTGGGGAGCGATGCTACTGGACCACCTCGACCAATCCGTCGCCCATTAAAACTCCTGGTTAGATACTGTCGCACGAGGCGTAGAAAACTGGGTGATGTCCCGTCGTGCATAAACAGAAAACAGCCTACACCACTGAATACTGTACGTACTTATTATCACACGTAAAATGATAGACTCCATAGTATCTTGGACCTTTGCTTACTACTACATTCTCTGTTTACTTCTGGTGAGGGATGTTATCCACTCTTAAAACATGCACCATTGTTTTGTGTTTTTAAACGAATAATGATCATAGGCCACAATACAGCATGACCTATATCTCAACAGATATTTGTTTCCGGATACATGTTTATGAGAACTTTTTTTCTAGTTTCGACCTATGCTACCTCCTGTAAAAATATGCGGCACTTTTTTTAAACACCCTGTATATCAGACAAGAGTGTTGGGGTATGTGTGGAATAAAATGTGTTATATGTCCTAAAGGTTTCAAATCAATCATCTCACGGAACGGCTTCTGGACCAAGAGAACAAGATGAGAGTGGCATAACATCTGGTACATCTGACGGAGATGGACTCCTGGACAGAGCAATACGGCTACTGCAGCGCCTCAATGATCGTTTGACTGCACTGAGTGCAATTGATGAACAGCAGCTAAGAAGACTAGAAACACTCGAGTACCGGTAAAATACCCATCAAATGTATAGTAGAACTTCAAGTAATCGTTCTGCGGATTATCTGTCGTCAAAAAAAAAGGGCGCGATTTTTTAAAGTGGTGTATATGTAGGCCTATGTACAGTAATGAATATATAATGCTCCTTTCTACTTCCTGAATTGTGCCTACCCATGATCATGTAACTTTCCTGGATGCGTAACTTCCGTTCGGTTCTCTGTAATGGTTAAATATAAACTCTAGTACTCCTTTGGAGTGCATTATCATAAAAATCACATTGCACATTCCTCTTGCTCGAGCATTGCTTAATAATTAAAGTTTAAAAATTGACACAACAAATAAAATTAGTTGTAGAAAAGTAGCCTACACAAAAAAGTAACAGACTTTTAATGCATCTTAAATGGTACCATATAAATTTAAGCCCATTAAAATTGATAATATAGCTTATCCATTTTCTTCGATTAACTGCTCACTATGGCTCGGCAATTAAAACAGAAAATCATAGGTAATAAACAGTGAAAGTGCTTTTCATTGACTTTGAATAAATTCACCGGTAGTTTCGTTATAATAATAAAGAGATTTTTTTTTTTAGTTTGCACAGCAAAATAAAAAAATTACATGTTCTGCAGCGTGCTGTTGACAAATATAAGTTTAAACTAATAAGCACACAATTTTTTAAATATATATTGTACTCAATATTGTGACCTAAATAATATTTGTATTACAACTAAATTGATAGTTTCATATTATAAATATTAACCATTCTAACAATGAAATCTCTTTCCACATTCCAAAAAAATGCGCTAAAATTTCTTGTGACCAAGACTCCCGTATTTCTGTGGTCAGAAATTGGTCGTCCTAAAAAGTTCAGTATTTCAAATTTGTGTGTATGTATATGTGTGTATATATATATGTATATTTTCATTTTCAATGTCATCATCATCATCATCATCATCCTCCTTCACGAATTAGGCCTCTGTAGACCTGTTTCGGCCCCATCTAGTAGTCTTCTAAAAGGTCTTCCTGGTCGACGATGTCCTCTAGGTTTATACTGCATTATAAATTTTGTGATTCTTGAATTTTCCATTCTTCTTACATGATCTAGCCAATTGAATTTGTATCTGCTGATTTTTTCTTCTACTGACTCTACTTCTAATTGTTCTAAAATTTCTTCATTCCTTTTTAGGTCTGAAAGAGTATATCCTGCTGTCCTGAAAAATTTCATTTCCGTTGCTTTGATTCTGTTCATGTCTTTTTTCTTTAATGGCCAAATCTCGCTTCCGTATAAAGGGGGGGGGGGTTCTGCTAGTGTATTATATATTTTTATTCTTGTAGATTTTTGTACTAATTTAGCTTTTAATGTATTGTTTATTATTCCTAGACTGTGTAAATTTGTTAATTTTCTTGTTCACATCTTTTTCATTTTGATAAGATATTGCACAACCCAGATAATTGAAATTTTGTACTTGTTCGAGGCATTGGTTATTATGTATTATCTTACTTCTGACTGGATCTTGTCCTAAAAATGCCATTACTTTTGATTTTTGTGCTGGAATTTCCATCCCAAAATCTTTTAATATTTTATTTAATGTATATAATCCTCTTTGTAAATTATCCTCTGAATTGGAAATTATGACTTGATCATCGGCATAGAGTACGGTATTTAATGTTAGAGCACTGGTTATTTGATTCCTGATGTGTAGATCTGGTTCCATTTTAAAATAATTTCATTTATATATATATATATATATATATATATATATATATATACATTTTCAATGTAAACAACGTAAATGAGATTGAAGGAATGCAATGTTTCTACTCATTTGTGACTCAAAGATGACCACTACTGTGAAAGCATAAAATCTCACGTAACTAACATTATTATGTTTCAAGACTGACAAAAATGGAGGTTCAGGCGCAAGAAAAAAGTGACACCATCAAGACAGAATTGAGGGAAGTGTCACAGAGGGTACGGCAACTTGACTGGCAAAGCAGCAAAATAGAAGCTACATTGGAGGCCATTAAATTAGACACAAACGGACTTAAACACGGACAAGACCAAATACGAGGAATGCAAGCTGGGCCAGGTAAGATTTTATTATGATATGACACCCAAAAAGTTATACAGTTGAAACAGATTTTACATATATCATTCTTATTCATGACAATATTTTGTCGTTCACTGAAATGTATAATATATATATATATATATATATATATATATATATATATATATATATATAAGAGGGTTTACACAGCCCCACGAAACAAGCTCTTGTGATTCAAAGTTTACCCAAAGAGAAAAAAATATGTATTAACTACTTCTAAAATAAAGTGCATGTATCCTTGAACGATCACCTGAAACAGGTTCTTCTGCATCGCTCAAACGAAATGTTGTCTCTAAAATGTTTATTCTTCTAATATTTTTACATTAATTCTTAAGCATATCTTTTAGACGATTAGACGAGCTTCATCTACTGACTTACAAGTTCGCACTCATTAAACTTTATAAACAATAGTAGATTACTTAATTTATGGATCTTGTGATATCTTATGTCAGTGATGTCAAAGCAAGCGCATTTTTCTGACCTTGACGTCGTGCGCGGGCAGCAAGCGCTAAGTATGGAAAGAGGAAGGGTTGTGTATTTGAATAAGCAACCTGTTGGATTAAGAAAACAGTGGTGCACAAACTTCAAACGGAACGTGAAATTTTATGTCGTTATTTTTATATGGCTTCTTTCTGTTTAATATTAACTATATTGTCTGTAAAACAAAAGTACTAACACTGATTTCTTAATATTGCACTTGTGTTTTAAATCTTAATAATATAATAGAGAGTTAAGAAGGAATATTCACTTAAATTCCATAGTAGTATAATATTATACTGTATTAAGTGGATGAAACACATCATTCATAAAGAAAGTGATATTCCAAAGAAAGAGATTGAGTATGACATGATAAGTTGGAATTTATATTGATGGTATCTTTAGCCTTACAAAAGTAATCAATAAACTAATCAAAACAATATTACAGTACAAAGCAAAGTTACCTAGGTACTATATCTGTTTTAAGTGTAACTAATATTACATAACAAAACTATTATCGCATTATGCTTTTAAGGTGATATTTGTGAGCAACTTCCTATCATCAGAATATTAAATTATTTTCTCGAAATCTGCTGAAGCTATAGAGCTGACATATTTACAACACATGGGCACGAATCTTTTGCTTATAATGTAACAGTAGTTGCTTTGTTAATTCATTTCCTTACAAACAATTTCCATGCGAATATTTTCAAAATTTTCAATACACTATCTTCAGTAATACGTATAGACAGTATATTAGATTTACGAAAACATTCTGTAAGGCTACTAAATAAATAGGCTTATACCTGAAAATTTCACTTTTCTATACGAAAAGTTGAGAAAATATTTATTTTGAATAAAAAATCAAACTTGTGAAAAATGAGCATTAAAATTAAAACTTAGATTCTTATAACGCACTTACACTTCTCAGGGAAATCTAAAAATTAACATGGATACAGTTTTAATAAGTTCTCTTCCCTTTATCTATTGAATCAGTGCTGGCCATCCCTGAATATAGCTCGACCAAGCGGCATATACCACCTCTTTCGTCTGTCTCTTTCCTTTCCACTGTAAAGCGCTCAGGCTCCCCTGGGCTCTAAAGCGCGCGCTTGCTCCTGTGGGCATCAATTGACATGCCTGCTGTATGTTGTAGCAGACCAGTCATTTTCAACTGGTGTGCCACAAATGATCAGATGGTGTGCCGCGAGAAAATGAATATAGTAAAGTTAATTGGAAAAATAAAATTGAAAATAGTAGTAAAAATAGGTGAGTCCACAAGAGTCAACTTTCAGCGAACACAGCAAAAGTCCAAATAGCTGCTAAGTTTTCTATGAATAAGAACACATGGATTTTGCTTGTACTTAATTTCTCATGTAAACATATCACATCCGATAATCGACGATTCTCGTTATATTAGTGATATACCTATCAATAAAATAATGCAAAATAGTCTAAATTTTTTTCACAGACTAGCGGAATTCAAGAAAACTACTTCTGGATTCAAACATACAAAAAATATATTTTCGTTAAAATTGTTAAGTTTAACTTTTCAGTTTCCGAAGACTATGTCTTATGTTACTTGTACACCATAAAATAAAAACTGAACATAATTAATGATGCTTTTATTCATTTTTGTTTATATGTTTGTAGAAGGAAAGGGGTCAGTACACGCTCAAGATGAAATACACAGCAAAATGCAGATGACAATGGCAGCTGTATACACGATGCGTGCAACATTAGGAAGCATGAAAGACGACCTGAATAACCTCAAGCTGAATTTCACCAAGCTAAGTAACATGACAAGGTATCAATAATACGTGAGTATGCATGGACATATTACAGGATCTTCGTTGTTTCTGGGAAAACATCACACAAATTCGAACCCTATTATAACAAAACATAATTATATAACATAATTTCTGCCAATTTGGAAGAAAGGGAACTTTTTCTATTAGTTTTAGTGAAAAAATAAAGCATTTCTCTCTAAGAATCCTGTGAATGCATTGTTTGATGAGGAATTGCAAAAATAATTGAAGAGAAGTGACAATCTATTTTATTTCAAAATTACCCATGACAGACACCTACAGTTTTTTTTTTTTCAAAATCACTTTATTATTTTCCCATAATTTTAAAGTTATAAAACGGAGGCATGCCAGGAATCGAACCTAGGTCCACAGGATTATAAGTCCAGCGCTCTAGTCACTAGACCATTAAGTGGCTAGAAACAATAATAATGTTTAAAATGCTTTACAGAAAAATTGTTCACTACATTAGAATTATAGGGAAAAAAAATTAATTACTTAAATCAAGAAAAAAGGCAGTACCAACATTAAAATCCGAAATAGGACACGACTGTCTTTCCTAATATATATATATATATATGCACAACGGAATTATTGGACTCACCTACAAGTACTCTCTGCATGAAAACAAACACAACTATGAAATATCACCAACAATGAAAGTTTCATCACCAGAGATGGAATGATAGCTTTATAGTGTAATGTTAGAAAACAAATATTTAAAACCATCAGTCTGATGTCACTGGAGAACAAATCTTTATTAAACATAATTTGGATAATATGCATGCGTGAGTATCCAATGCCTACCCATTTCACTTGCGTGATTCGGGTTCCGCATATTGCAGATAGACGGCAGGACTGTGACCCATTTTCTAGTTGCACACCACATTGGTGGGCTATGCTGTACATGATGTGTATCTGTGGTGAGTTATGTCATGTACTAGGGTGAGTGTATGTGTAAGTGTAGAGAATGGGTGAGGATGATTACATTATATCAGCGTTTCTCAAACCATGGTCCGCAGACCACCTGTGGTCCTCGAGTTCTGCCCTTGTGGTCCTTCAAAAAAGACAGAAGAAATAAAATTCAAATGAATTGCGTAACACACTATAGCTGAAAATCTCAGAGTTTGGAAATGACACATGACAATTGCCTTTCACTTTTTCTCCCAGTACTAATATTTTATGAAATTTCTTACCCCATCTGTTTACCCACTCTACTCTCAGCAACAAAAGAGGGATTATAAGCACTATGAACTATGAACGTGGCGTTTCTCGCCAACTTTTCCCTGCATATATGGTGCCGCGCCTGTAACCCAGCCAGGAACCACCTGAATTCATGACAGATGACCAAAGTACCGAACCTTTTGATGTATTGATGACTTTCTTGATAGTTTTGCCGACACCCAGTCTGCACATTGAAATGGGCACGTACAGTACGTCATACACCAATAATAGAACGTGCCAAATTGCATCTTTACTTGTCGAAAATCGGGCATGTTTCTACATTAATTTTTTTATGTTTTTCCAGATGACGATATAAGAAATTTTAGACTCCGCCTATTTTAAAATTCGACGGGTTTACTTTTTTTCCTTGCGTGTTTCGTCTCTAAGTGCCGTTTCAATTTCGCGGGTTTCATACACTCGTTTGAAAGCACTTCGTAACAAACAATGCACCGAGGTTTTAATTCACTCTCATTGCCACACCAAGTAAATCCAAATTCCAAATAGTTCTTGTCATATTTACGAAAGTATTTTCTCTTTGAATAGCTACCACTAGGACTAGATATTTCTTTAATGGCATTATAATTAATATATTTCTTCACACACAGCTTCTTAACTATTAGCACTGCCCAAATGAAGCGTATCATCATGTTCCTTTCTTTTCAAAGATCCGGATTGAAATCAGTTTTCCAATATTTATAATGGGCAGTATTTAACAGAGACATGGACAACTACTGCGTGTACCACATAAGAAGGATTTCAAACAACTAACTGCTAACAGACAAGCGATGAATCAACAATTCACAGAATTTGTTATAAGTTAGGCCTACTTGTCATTGCTACAAAAAATATAATTAGAACTATTTTAAAATATGTCTCCTGGTATTAAAATATCCTACAAAAATGAAAAATTTGCTTTCGAAGAGAACAAGAATAAGGTGGTCCGTGGAACTATTCTGACTTAAAAAAGTGGTCCCCACTTCAGAAAAGTTTGAGAAACCCTGCATTATATAATACTCAGTAATGTTATTCTTCTTCCAGCAATATGTTTGGTCGCAGCACACAATATCTCACCAAACAGTACTTCACAGAGGTCATGCTGGACCATAAACATGAAACTGTCTCTCCAGTACAAGCTCTACCTCTTAATCTGCTTGCCTCCCTTGACAAACCCTCTCATGACCTGTGTGAGGATTCTTTGCCACACGACTGTTTAGAAGTACAAAAACAAGGCCATAATACATCAGGCATCTACAGGATCAAACCACATCTCTCCTCTGCCCCATTCTTCGTATACTGCCAACTAGAGACGAGAGGTGGAGGATGGACTGTAAGTATCATAACAGTACATTATGCAACGAGCCTATAATGGTAGTAATTAAGACGAGAGTATGTTTATGAAACGAGTGCAAGCGAGTTTCATAATTTTCATACGAGCGTCTTAATTACCATTATAGTCAAGTTTCATACGACTTTTTATGCTCGACCATATTTCTAACTTGAAATTATTCATAAGTATTCATGTTATTCTTATCTGACTGACAAGTGAGGAGCGGAACTGACCTTGTGCAATACCTCGTAAATTGTGAGATGTGCGCAGACGCGAAAGTATTGATTTTTTCCGAGAAACAAATGTCGACATTGACCTTGATATAATCTAGAGGGTAAAAATAAACATTAATCTTGATATAACCTTGAAATTGAATTAGACATTGAAAAACGAGATGACAAATTGAATTTATTTGAATATTATTTACAATTAACGCTAATTATTATAGTAACAGAACTGACTTTATTTCAAATATAGGTGATTTATTGATTTATTGTTATCTTTCGTTTGCATATCCGAGAATAATCGATACTTGCGCTTTCATAATGCTACAATGATATTTTCTGATTGGTGGAACATTATTACATTTCGGCATGGTCGAGCATAAAATTCCATTTTCGAGTAAATATAACTACACGAAATTTAATATAATTCTTCCTCTAATTATTCCTATCTTATTGTACAATGAATTTTGTGTTAAGACTACTTATCTAACAACTTCGACTTTCTGCACCACTTCAGCATGCAAGTGATTACGCTGTTAAGAGACCCTCCATGGGCTGTCACGCCACAGATTTTAAATTTCATTGATTAAAATTAATTATTTATCACATAAATTGCGCATTCATAATTACTTTTTCAAGATGACTTGCTATTATCCTTATTATTTTAATTTTCTGTGTAGATTGAATTAATTTTATGATTTCTTTTGTTTTATTGGGTCAGATAATAATAAAAATAATAATAATAATAATAATCATCATTCTTGCATGTATTGGGCCTAGTGGCCCGTTATGATCTCTTGCCAACGCTTGAACGGTCTGCCCAAGGATCTCTTGCCCACAGGATGGTAATTTAAAATTTGGCGTGGAATTCTAGAACGAGGCATTCTGATGACATGTGATATCCAGTTTTGTCTGTATTTCTGTAGGTATTCCGTAATCGATTCAATCTGCAGTTCTTTCATAATGTCAAAATTTTTAATGTGATCCATTCTCATGTATCCCGCTGTACGACGCATAAATCTCATTTCTGCCACCGTTAATCTTTGTGAATCAATATTACGAATCGTCCAAGGTTCACTACCAAAACAGAGTATAGGTCTGGCCAATGTTTTATAAATTCTGGTGCGCGTGTGTTTTTGTACTAAGGTTGGTTTGAATATCTGATTAATTATCCCCATTACTCTGTTGAATTTAATAATTTTCTCATTCAAATCCTTTTCTTCTTCATATGAAATTTGGTAACCAAGATAACTAAAATTTTTGACTTGTTCGATGATCTTATTATTGATGCATATTTTGCTACGGACTGGTTCCTTTCCTAAAAAGGCCATCACTTTAGATTTGTCAGTTGAAATTTCCATGTTGAAACTTTCTGCCATTTGATTAAAGTTGTAAACCAAACGTTGTAAATTATCTTCTGAAGTTGCCATAAACACAATATCATCAGCAAATAATAAAGAATCTATTTGAGACAAACGACTTATCGGTATACTTCCATGTGGTTTCAATCTCAATAATAATAATAATAATAATAATAATAATAATAATAATAATAATAATAATAATAATAATAATAATAATAATAATAATAGTGAACGACGATAACAACGCAACAATAATAATAATAATAATAATAATAATAGTGAACGACGATAACAACGCAACAATAATAATAATAATAATAATAATAATAATAGGAATAACAATAACAATAATAATAGGAATAACAATAATAATAATAATAATAATAATAATAATAGTGAACGACGATAACAACGCAACAACAACAATAATAATAATAATAATAATAATAATAATAATAATAATAATAATAATAATAATAATAATAATAATATGAAAACATAACACATTACAGTACTTTTACTTTCGTATATAACTGGTTTATGCAGTCCTGCATAAAGATTTTTTATAAGGCAACCAAACTATATATATAACGCTCTGAATAAGCTAGAGTAAGTGATGAATAACAACAATATAAATGCATTAATTCTGAACAGGTAGTACAAAACCGTTACGAAGGCACTGTGGACTTCTATCGTAACTGGCAGGATTACAAACATGGCTTTGGTAACATTGGAGGAGAATTCTGGCTTGGATTAGAGAAGTTATACACTTTAACTAATTACAAGGTATGTATGATCCCTCTAGATACATAAGCACATTATGATCTGTAGTGCAAATACTTTAAGCGAGAATATAGACTGAAACAGACTTTAAAATGAATTCGATATGTATTACCACAAGAGATGATCACATGTAATCACATCACATGTTATATTATAGTAAATGGTTCTCATTATTCCAGGTAACAGAGATATTAATAGAATTACAGGACTTCAATCTGGAAAAAGTCTATGCTCAATATGCAGCCTTTGCTGTTGGCACTGAAGTTGAGGGATATGCAATATCCTTCCTTGGAAGTTACGAGGGAGATGCAGGTGCAGTAAATATTATTAAACTGATAAAGTTAGATATGTATAAATAAATAATTTGTGAATTTTTTTATATAAATGCATTTAACCTACAAGGCCATGAACAAGTTACATGATACTATTTGGGGAAATATACATACTGTATATAGTCTGCTAAAGAATTTCCTGTTTTCTTAATGCCATAACAACGAACATAATGAAGCAAGGAGATGCACTATCACCTTTACTTTTTAACTTTGCTCTAGAGTATGCCATTAGGAAAGTCCAGGATAACAGAGAGGAATTGAACGGGTTACATCAGCTGCTTGTCTATGCGGATGACGTGAATATGTTAGGAGAAAATACACAAACAATTAGGGAAAATACGGGAATTTTACTTGAAGAAAGTAAGGAAATAGGTTTGGAAGTAAATCCCGAAAATACAAAGTATATGATTATGTCTCTTGACGAGAATATTGTACGAAATGGAAATATAAAAATTGGAAATTTATCCTTTGAAGAGGTCGAAAAATTCAAATACCTGGGAGCAACAGTAACAAATATAAATGATACTCAGGAGGAAATTAAACGCAGAATAAATACGGGAAATGCACGTTATTATTCGGTAGAGAAGCTTTTATCATCCAGTCTGTTGTCAAAAAATCTGAAAGTTAGAATTTATAAAACAGTTATATTACCGGTTGTTCTTTATGGTTGTGAAACTTGGACTCTCACTTTGAGAGAGAAACATAGGTTAAGGGTGTTTGAGAATAAAGTACTTCGGAAAATATTTGGGGCTAAGAGGGATGAAGTTACAGGAGAATGGAGAAAGTTACACAACACGGAACTGCACTCATTGTATTCTTCACTTGACATAATTAGGAACATTAATCCAGACGTTTGAGATGGCCAGGGCATGTAGCACGTATGGGCGAATTCAGAAATGCATATAGAGTGTTAGTTGGAAGCCCGGAGGGAAAAAGACCTTTAGGGAGGCCGAGACGTAGATGGGAGGATAATATTAAAATGAATTTGAGGGAGGTGGGATATGATGATACAGACTGGATTAATCTTGCTCAGGATAGGGACCAATGGCGGGCTTATGTGAGGGCGGCAATGAACCTCCGAGTTCCTTAAAAGCCAGTAAGTATGAACATAATAAGATATTACAGAGAGTTTCTATGCAGATCGGTCCCACTCCATCCTCTACCTAACAAAATCTGTTGGCGGGCGGCGAGTGGTCATATGCCAGCATACGGATAATTCCGTGCACGCTGCCCTATGCAGACGGATCCCACTCCGCCCCTTACTGCCTAGCTTCCTCGGGCAGGAGCTCCTCACTACGTTCATTAAGTCGACAGATCATTACTGCTTGGTACCGGTCTTCATAGGAACTCTCTCTATTCTAACATATCTGTTGTACATTGTCAGGTTGTAATACACAGCAGCATATTAAAGAAAGTGAAGAAATTCATCTGACAGATCAATAAATCTACGTTAAAATTACCAGGATGTTCGTGTATTCCGCAAGACAAGTTAACTGAACACATTAAGGAATAAAATCAAGAAAATCATCTTGCAAATCCCTTTACTAAAACTTATATAATAAATTCTTGTAGACATAGGAAGGAGGAGAGAGGTGAGAGGGTAAGAGGGTGAGAGAGAGAGGGAAAAGAATGCGTGAGTATGGGAATGTGCTTCCCTTTCCCCCCCCCCCAAGACTTCAATTAAGTTATGTATGTGCACATTGTAACTACTTACACATTTTTAGCAGAATATCTGCAAGCCTAACTAACCATTAGAACAGACAAGAGGATTGGTTCATAGTAATAGAGGAAGGAAGAGAAACTGTACTCTAATATTCATACTATTCGTCATGAAAGTAAAGGTCTAGACCAGACATCTCCTCGGAGAACTTCCTCCTCTCTCTATTTTTTAATGTAAGAGTGGAACAAGATGCGGGAGCAGTTCGTGTATCTCCAGATGACATCATTGACCGCGACGTTTGAATAGACATCTACAACCGCTATGATGTTGTGTCCATCTCCAAGGAAACGATGTCCTTATTACCGCAAATGTATGAAGAAATAAAAGCTTTTATAGGAAAAGTGAAATTGTGGGAGTCGCAAGTTTCAGTGGGTAACTTTTACTACTTTATTAATCTAAAGTTGTTTTCTAATTTGAATCAAGACCAGTATAACAAATATAATGAAGTACTGAAGGACTTGAGAAAAGAATTTGAGACCAGATTTAAGATTGTTTGTGAATTTCTAAGATGTTTTGGTTATTTTTAATTATTGAAAACATCACGAACTATATTATTTAACTATTATTGTAATTAATATATTAATATTGATGTATCATAAAAATACGTACTTTAACAACCAACAAGTTTAATTGTAATGCTATTATTATTTAATTGAATTTTATTTCATTAAATATAGTGTAAACTTAAAAAAAAGGAAGACACCAAAAACCATTTACTAGAAATGAAGTATTGTTGTTGTTTAGTCATTTGTCCAAAGACAGATCTGAACCTCACAAGTGATACCAACAAGGCACCACTTAAAGACAACTAGGCCAGGAGATAATGGGGTAAGGTGGCCAGGTCCTTGTGCTTAAGTAATTACGTAACATGTATGGTTCTTCATGCTTCAGGTGTCCTATTTTTACTCATTGATATATCATTAGAAAATAAATGTATTATTATTATTATTATTATTATTATTATTATTATTATTATCATTATTATTATTATTATTGCAAACTACTTAAGAAATTTTATTCCTTTCGAAATAACCGTCTATTGTGACAGTAGAACTCAAAAGTGCAGCTTTGTGGCATTTCTCCCGCAACAGTTACAATTTAGCTCGCTTTTGCTTGTAATATGAATCAACAATCGGTTATCTTCGCGTACTGCGCTTATCTCTTCTGCTGACTACGCTATCTACATTTGCTCTCTGTAACAACTTTCACGCGTTGGCCTTGAGACGCCTGGTCTAGACTGTATAAGTGTCTCTTACATCATACATTAAAACCCCATTTTAACGTTCCCATTTTTAAGTAATAATCGATTACGTCCCAGCCAAATCTCCATAAGAATAATGTAATTAATTCCCGCTTTTATGGAAACCAGTTTAAGGAATACTTTTAAAGTGGATTTTGTGATAATGAAGCCCGAAATATTAAATCGACTTTCATTAATCAACGGTACCAGCATATTCAATAGCGCATCTCAATCAATAGCAATGCAGCACCATGTGGAGTTTCTATTTTTAATACTGAAAACGAGATAGATCGGAAAATAGATCTCAAACTGACTATTATCAATTCATTTGCAGCAATAGTCCTGAGTAAAGAAGTTTTAGACTTTTGTAAAAAGAAACTTTTTTTTGCATCTCTTTAGTTTTTGTAAAAGGTTCTGTTGAACTATTTTATAGATGTTATATATATGCAGAATATTTTATTGCACATTTTACTTATTCCAATCCTCTACTTTCTGATTCTTCTCTCTCTGTCTATTAAGTAGAAATATTTAGACAATAAATAATGACATACTAATTACACATTTAATCTTTCGTACTAAAACAATATTTATGTATAAAACAACTAATACATTTAAAAAGAAATGTAAGTTTCTTAACAATGGAGTGGGATGATAACATGAGGATTAGATGAAAGTGGGAGGTAAAGGGGGTGCAATGTTTTAAGCAGTGGAGAAGAGCACAACCAAACCAAGCTTTGCCACTGATTTTGATTTAAGGTTCAACTAAAGGATACTGGTGGCTGCAAAAAGGTATCTGTCGGATACAGGGGGGAGAGCCATTAATCCTTCCCATTGAAGGCTTTAAGGAACCAACCTGGACAAATACCCAATGTCCCATCCCTACCTTCCCGTGGTGCAGTTGTTAGTAAGCATAATTTTACGAGCTGAACTAAAGGGAGGGGCTACTCATCAATTAGCACTGATCAGCTTGATGAGTTAATGACTGAATTTGGTATAATTTTCCTCTATCCAATACCTAATTCCCTCTTTACCCTTTCTTATCCAGTCCTCTGACTGAAGTCTTACTTTCTTCGACCCCGACGGCATTAGAGCATTCGAAGCCTAGGGGTTCATTTCCCTTTCCTTCCTCCTCTTTCTACTTTTCTGTTCCTAGTGCTGACCTGCTATGGCACTAAAATCGTCCTCCAGTGGCTTAAGGAGGGAAAGCTGGTGATCAACAAGATCTCCCAGCTAGGTCCAATGGACCCGTCAACCAACAGCAGGTGTGGTCCTCCAGACATTCTGGGGGTTGTGTGTGAATGAAGTAGCCACCAAAACGTTAAAATATGGTGTTCACTTAAATCGGCTACAACTTGCCATTTTCTTTGCCCATTGTGCAACTCAAACCAAGAAATGGATTCGGAACACCTCAAAATCTGTGCTTCAGTGGCTGGTCATGATATCTTTGAAAAATATTGCAGTGCAAGAGGTCAAATGACTTTATTGTCAAACGCCTGGCATTAGAAAACAACAACAACAAAGGATACTGGAAATTAATTGTAAGCATAATTGACAAATTTCCTCTGATTTAGGTTCTGGCTGACATGTACATCTATTATCAGGCAGTACATCTCACTTGACGATATTTGTCAGAGGAAGAACAATTGTTTGTATACATCTGAAATCTGATTAGTGTAACATACAGCTAATGGGCAATGTATGGGGTGAAAGGAATTGATCACACTATCCCATTATCTCCTGGCCTAGTTGCCTTACAAGGGTGTCTTACTGGTATCACTTGTGAGGTTCAGATTTGTCTTCGGACAGTTGACTAAACAACAACAGCTGACAAATAGGCTATATTAAATATTTCTTCAATTTTATGGGCCTTTGCAGGAGATTCATTAGTGTATCATGCTGGGATGAAATTTTCAACCCATGATGTGGATCATGACAACTGGCATGATGGAAACTGTGCTGAATCTCACTCAGGAGCATGGTGGTACAATGGATGCGACACGAGGTAGGTGTAGTTAAAGTAAATAATCACTAGTACATAGCAGTGTCAACATAATTTTATAAAATATATAAATATATATACATTATAAAATTAGTACGAACACATTCAAAGAATGAAAGAACATAGATTACCAAAAATACTTCTTAATTATCAGCTGAAAGGACGAAGTGCTGGAAGACCTAAAACACGACGGATGAATGACATAACCCTCTGAAGTCAGAACAGGCCTTGTGGCCTAAGTCCTGATGCTGAAGAAGAAGAATATTATGTTTCATTATTGTGCATGAAGTATTAGTATTGGCAGGGGAAGGAGTAGACGACTGACAAAGTAATAGCAGATGGGGTTTCAAGGTTGGAGGTATATCATATTCCTGTCCTGACTGCTTGCACACTTGGACGCGAAATAATAACATACAGTAAAACCCCGATAAGACGCTGTTCAAGGGACTGGGTGTAAAACGTGTTATTAACTGGGACCATGTATTAGCCGGGTATACTAATTTTGACTTATATACAGTATTTATTAGCATTTTTCTTCATTGAAATACATGATTCATGAAAGTTAATACAGTATTACTCCATTATGTAATTACTGTACTGTACGTCAAAGACATTTACAATATGTGCTGTACTTAATTCTTTCGAAAAAAAAAAAAGAGTAATTTATAGTTGTTTGCCGTGTGCGTGTTCTCCAGGTCCTCATGTTTACCACACTTCAGTTTCTACGATTACATCCTCCCGACGTCGCAGCTGTAGTGATTGAGTCGCGATATTTTATTATCGTTCTTAATGTCGATGATGGGATTCCTAATGCATCAGACAGTTGTTTCTGAGTAAGAGTACTGTTCTCATTGTACTTTCGTAAGATTTACAATTTTTCCGACACAGAAAGGGCTTTTCGTTTAACACTCATTGTAATCACATTCACAGACACTTCAATACACAAAAGGACAACAAACTGCCCAGCAAAAATTTCCAGAATTTTATTATGGCCGAGTGAGGAATGTTGTTTGAGAGAGAGAGTTAGCAAGAGGGTGAGGTATTGTAACTGTATGTAGGCTTCAATAATAATAATGAGAACTAAGCAAAATATGCATGAAGCTAGAATCACTCGCTGCAAAATCGTGTCAAAGGTATGTATGTAGGCTTTAACCACGCAGGTAAGGAGTCGAATAAGAGAGCGTAACAAGAGGGTGGGGTATACTAAGGTATGAAGTATGAAGGTTTAAATGCGCAGGTAAAGGGTCGAATACCAATACTTTTCAAGTTAATGGCACCAGTGAGTTCAGTGACCAAGATGTTTCATTGCTGTTAGAGTACATTGCTGAAAATTACATCGAAAATATTCCACAAAACCAGTGTATTATGCGGCACTTGAGAGCAACAAATGGGGTATTTTATAAAGGCATTATATATGAAATGTGCAGGGACCGGACAAACAAAGCGTATTACATGAGATAGCGTAATAAGCGGGCACGTCTTATCGAGGTTTTACTGTAATTATAAATATATTCGCTTGTAGCTGTATTGTCATTTATTTTGCATTACGTTTACTGCAATTTTATAAACCTGAGAATTTTGTATGAAATTAATATACTTTCTTTCTGTAAAAAAAAAAAAAAAATATGAACTTAAATTACACACCAACTTCGACAAATTTAACAAACAGTTTGGGCAAACTAGTACGAATCGACTGATTGACACTACTGTTAGTACACTTTAAAAAAGGAAAGCACGAGAAATTATATTCACATTGCCCATCCATTATAATTATGCCAGTTTGTAAGTACGAAACTTTCGTGGAGTCAAGTTGACGCTATCAGTTCAAGTCCAGGTGAAGACAGAGCTCTTCATACGATCTCCTTCCAGTAGTGAGGTCAAAGAAGGCATGGGAGCTCTTTACCTTCCTTTCTCCTGTGTGGGCAGAATTACTTTAATTTTAATTCAATTCATATTAAGAACTTGGAGATGTATTACTTACTTACTTACTTACAAATGGCTTTTAAGGAACCCGAAGGTTCATTGCCTCCTCATATAAGCCCGCCATCGGTCCCTATCCTGTGCAAGGTTAATCCAGTCTCTATCATCATATCCCACCTCCCTCAAATCCATTTTAATATTATCCTCCCATCTACGTCTCGGCCTCCCCAAAGGTCTTTTTTCCTCCGGTCTCCTAACACTCTATATCCATTTCTGGATTCGCCCATACGTGCTACATGCCCTGCCCATCTCAAACATCTGGATTTAATGTTCCTAATTATGTCAGGTGTAGAATACAATGCGTGCAGTTCTATATTGTGTAACTTTCTCCATTCTCCTGTAACTTCATCCCTCTTAGCCCCAAATATTTTCCTAAGCATCTTATTCTCAAACACCCTTAATCTCTGTTCCTCTCTCAGAGTGAGAATCCAAGTTTCACAACCATAAAGAACAACCGGTAATATAACTGTTTTATAAATTCTAACTTTCAGATTTTTTGAGAGCAGACTAGATGATAAAAGCTTCTCAACCAAATAATAACACACATTTCCCATATTTATTCTGCGTTTAATTTCCTCCCGAGTGTCATTTATATTTGTTACTGTTGCTCCAAGATATTTGAATTTTCCCACCTCTTCGAAGGATAAATCTCCAATTTTTATATTCCCATTTCGTACAATATTCTGATCACGAGACATAATCATATTCTTTGTCTTTTCGGGATTTACTTCCAAACCAATCGCTTTACTAGCTTCAAGTAAAATTTCCGTGTTTTCCCTAATCGTTTGTGGATTTTCTCCTAACATATTCATGTCATCCGCATAGACAAGAAGCTGATGTAACCCGTTCAATTCCAAACCCTGCCTGTTATCCTGAACTTTCCTAATGGTATATTCTAAAGCGAAGTTAAAAAGTAAAGGTGATAGTGCATCTCCCTGCTTTAGCCCGCAGTGAATTGGAAAAGCATCGGATAGAAACTGGCCTATACGGACTCTGCTGTACGTTTCACTGAGACACATTTTAATTGATCGAACTAGTTTCTTGGGAAATACCAAATTCAATAAGAATATCATATAATACTTCTCTCTTAACCGAGTCATCTGCCTTTTTGAAATCATGAATAACTGATGTACTGTACCCTTATACTCCCATTTTTTCTCCAATATCTGTCGAATACTAAATGTACATAGGCCAAATAGAAATGATCGGGACGAAATTGAAATACAAACTGCTGAGCCATTTATACCCGAACCCACGCTTTCAGAAGTCGAAATTGCGATAGAAAATCTGAAAAAGTACAAGTTTCCAGGTATCAATCAAATTCCAGCAGAATTAATACAAGAGGGTGGAAGTGCATTATATAGCGAAATTTATAAACTTGTACTTGCTATTTGGGAAAAGGAAATTGTACCAGAACAATGGAAGGAGTCCATAATTGTACCTATTTTTAAGAAGGGGAGATGTAGTACTGTATTAAAATTAGTTTTGGAAAGAATGAAATGAAAAGACTTACTAAAATATGCACCTGCTACATAGTATGAGAAAATAGATTAATATATTTTTTTTCATTTACAGCAACTTAAATGGACGGTACTTGAATGGAGAGCTACCAGAAATGTATGAATATCACGGGATGTATTGGTATGATTGGCATGGTCCTGCATATTCACTCATGAAATCACGTATATCAGTCCGTCCTAGCCAGTACTTCCACTCTCATCTAGTAAATAGGGACCTTAAAGTGGTCAACAATAAAACTAAGAATAATGCTACAAAACCAGCTAATCGACACAGACAAGCAGCGGGAGAAGATCGTGGTACAGAGGAGAATTTCACTGAAAAGAAAATACATGATAATCTAGGAGTTGAAGACAGTCCTCCGAAAAATGAAGACGCACATGATGAACTCCACCGTGTAACAGAACATCCAACACAGACACTCCCACACTACGACAACAATTATGATTACATAAACTGAAGTTTTAATATGTTCACAGTTAATATTTGTGAAGAGAAGAAACTCAGGGTTTGAAAATTGGATCAATATTCTCAACTCATATGGTTCTATTAAAGTGCTTGAAATAGGCTATAAAGCTCACATCTCCATTCTTTATTACTATACTATGTTATATTATTTTATAAATAAAAAATAAAACTCTAATGGTGAGTACACTGTTCAACCAGTTCCTGTTCCTCTTTCTACTATACTTCTTGCCAATAAAAGTTTTACTCTTCCTGTTAAAGCATACACATGAAGAAAATGCGTCCATCACTGTGGAATAATGGTTAGTATGTCTGTTTTCTATTGTATTTTTTTTTACATTCCATGGTATTCGTACATTGCTTCACAGCTAGAATATGGCAGTGTTCCGCAACCGCTGTGCCTTTACAAGGTGAAATGTGTGACGCGAACTTTTACCCATTATTGTAAGAAATTGATAAAATTAATTTAAATTAAGATATGAGTAGAGTTATTTACTTTAATACATACTCGTATTAGTAATAGAAATTTGTATTTTCTACAGTGAAGTTCATAAATTGTTAATAAATGAAAGAGTCTATTTGTTGTATAATAATAATAATAATAATAATAATAATAATAATAATAATAATAATAATAATAATAATAATAATAATAAATTTGATTACATTAAGTAATTATATTAAGAGAGTTACATCATGTTTTTGAGGGGCTTAACATTTTGGTGTGCCGTGTTAAGTCTAGGCCGTGAGTAGAAAAAGGTTGCGGAACACTGGAATATGGAACATGTCAAAAAAAAAAAAATCTTAATAGTACTAAAAGTCTTAATTATAGTCACAGTCTAGTTAAAATATACTGCGTGTTCAGTTCAAAGTGTGTCATGGCTCGCTGTATGCCATCATGTGGCTAGCCGATGAGCCTAGAGAATTCAATCTTCCTACACTTCCGCAAAGGTGTGTTACATATGTGCCCGAGAAGTTGCCTAGAAAGTATGGCATTCATTCTGAAGAGTACATACCAATACATACGATAATGCCGGTAGTGGCAGGAATGTGAACTGTTTGGAAACATGTACTGAGGTGAGTTTTTTCTTACTGTCGGGATATGGCAAGAGGGTTAAGATAATTACTTATGTATTTGTTGACATTAACTTTGACGGTCAACATGGACATGGAGCATTTGATTTGTGTTGTGGAATGTTGCCATTACCGATGATAACAAATACCCTGTGTACGATTTGCCAGCGCAAAATACAGTTCAAAAGAGGTTATGGTAGCACACAGACCGTGCAGACCGCCATCTGTTGCTACGAAGTTCAAGTTATACCGTACACGTTCTCAAGTTCAGATTGAACACCTTGAATAATAGGCAACTTCTCTGACATAAAAGCTCAAACTCGCTTCAAATCGCCGACTCACAACAGTGATGTCATGACACATTTTGAAATGAACACCCAGTAGTCACAGTCTAGTTAAAATATATACATAAAAGTTTTACAATACAGTCTCTTATTACAACACAAAGGTTTAGTATCAATACTTAATACAAGACAGAAATAATCATGCAGCATTGCTGAATGTCATAAATTCACTTACAGAATAGAAGGCGTGAGAAATTAGGTACTCATTTAATTTGGCCCTGAATAATCTTATGTTTTGAGTTTGATTTTTTTATTTCCATACAAAGGCTATGAAAAACGTTTACTGTTACATAACGCACTCCTTTTTGATAGCACGATAGACTTGCCGATGGAGTATGAAAATTATTTTCTTGACATGTATTTATGCTATGAACTGTTGAATTAGTTACAAACTTCTCACAATTACATAGGCCTACGAGGAAGTTTATTAATGAAAAATACACTGACAAGTCATGGGCATTATTTGTATTTTTTTTTTTTAATGGTCCTACATGATTCCCTAGATTTGGTACCTACTATTATTCTAATTACTCTTTTTTGTAGTAGGAATATACTGTTACTATCTGTGGAATTTCCCCAGAATATTATTTCAAAGCTTTGCTTCTTTCCCTATCCTAAATAATTCTTCACCATCACTTCTCACAGCTATATCAACATATCATCTGTAATGACAGGTATGCCACCTAATCATGCAAGTATTTCCCCCAGCAAACATGCTCTCTGTGGACATGATGGAGAACCATCATATCGTGGAGAAATCCAAAAAATAAGTAAATAAATTAATTAATTAATTTAAATTCACACTACGTAAATGATAAGCACAGTACCATCAGTTTGTGGCACTTGTACTTAAACAGTTTTACCATAAATTTGGTTCGTCTAAAAAAGTCTCAAGTGTTTTCGTAAAAAAAAAAAAAAAAAAAAAAAAAAAAAAAAAAAAAAAAAAAAAAAAAAGTATTTTCCCTGAACCAGAGATACAATACAAATGGCGGTATTGTGCTTATCATTTACCCAGATAAGTGAGAGAAGTGCAAGATCTAACTTACCTATTTTGATGCCTCTCTGCCAACTGAAAGTTACGCTGCGTGACTTGATGTGGATCTTGTCTTCAGATTCAGTATCAGTGACTGTACCAATCAATTCTTCGGAACGTAATTTTTCTTCTAAACTTCTGTCTAACTGTCTAATAGCTTCTTGAACTCGCTCCATTCGAGGAATTACTGTGAAAATAACAAACAATTCATAATTTATTAGCTATACAATAATAACACAACCTAAAATAAAGTTTCTATGTCTTTAAATTCAAATCCATTCATATTTTTTTCAGTTTTTGAAACAACTCAGCTGGAAGTGATGTACTGCCGATATCAGTCAAGGTTTTCTGTTTTTTTTTGTTCTTTTTTACTTGGTTATTTAACGACGTTGTATCAACTACTAGGTTATTTAGCGTCGATGGGATTGATGATAGCGAGATGGTATTTAGTGAGATGAGGCCGAGGATACGCCATATATTACCCAACATTTTCCTTATGTTTGGGGAAAACCTCGGAAAAAATCCAACCAGGTAATCACCCCAGCAGGAATCAAACTCACGTCCGAATGCAATTCCAGAAGGTTTTGTTGCCACAAAGTGGTGCAATATTCAAAATTGGTTCAGCATTTAACATGGTCACTGGTATATTTTAAAACATGAATATTATACAAAATTTGGGTAACAATTTACTAGTACTAGCAGTTAATAACATGCTAAATGATCACTAGCACATAAAGTGACTTACAGAACATTTGATCTCATTAGATACTATACTCTCTCTGAAATCATGCTGCCAATTTAACTCTAGCAGATGACATTTTGCATAAGAAAACCCAGTGAACTGTTCAGTTTCCCTCTATATGTTAACTATGTATTGGCTGTTCCTGTAGACTCTGGTGTATAAGATACAATTCCTTACTTTCAAAATAAGCCTAAAAAAAGCATGCTTCTCGCGAAATAGAAGTTACAATGACAGTAATACAAGTATTTAGGATCCAAAATGATTTGAAAGGCAATAATCAAATTTCAGTTGAATAATACACGGAAAATTTAGCAGTCAATTTTTTTTGCGCTGGTTTTTGTTTTTACTGGTAGTTTATGTAATGGTTGCTGAACTTGTCAGTTACATAAATGTAAAGCACTAGATTAGAAGCAGAACAGTTCTGCAAGATCAATATGGAAAAGACGAATCTTAAAATTTCTTTAATTTTAAAGGTAAAGGTAAAGATATCCCCTTCAGATGTCATGAAGGCAAATGGGAGGAAATGGAGATAGAATTCCATGCTTTTATGACCTTGGCACTAGAACGAAATGGTGTGGTAGGTATTGCATTCGCATTGCCTTCTATACTCAGGAAAGGCCCAGTATCAATTTGATAGAAGGCTGAGTGAACCTCAGGGCCATTCTGAAAGTTGGCAACAAAAAAAATCCCAACAACATCTGGGACTGAACCTCGGACCTTGATTGATCTTGCAAAGGATAGAGATCGATGGCAGGCTTATGTGAGGGCGACAATGAACCTCCGGGTTCCTTAAAAGCCATAAGTAAGTGTGTACATTACCAAATTATCCACGAAAGACAATTTAAATATTTGTGATGATAAGTCTTAGACACAATTCATTCATATTGAACTTCATAGTACATTATGCAACGAGCCTATAATTGTAGTAATTAAGACGAGAGTATGTTTATGAAACGAGTGCGAGTTTCATAATTTTCATACGAGCATCTTAATTACCATTATAGTCAAGTTTCATATGACTTTTTATGCTCGACCATATTTCTAACTTGAAATTATTCATAAGTATTCATGTTATTCTTATCTGACTGACAAGTGAGGAGCGGAACTGACCTTGTGCAATACCTCGTAAATTGTGAGATGTGCGCAGACGCGAAAGTATTGATTTTTTCCGAGAAACAAATGTCGACATTGACCTTGATATAATCTAGAGGGTAAAAATAAACATTAATCTTGATATAACCTTGAAATTGAATTAGACATTGAAAAACGAGATGGCAAATTGAATTTATTTGAATATTATTTACAATTAACGCTAATTATTATAGTAACAGAACTGACTTTATTTCAAATATAAGTCATTTATTGATTTATTGTTGTCTTTCGATTGCATATCCGAGAATAATCGATACTTGTGCTTTCATATTGCTACAATGGTATTTTCTGATTGGTGGTACACCTGAACTTTAATGAATAGGTGTACTTTAATGAGGTCCATTAAAGGGCTGCTACCAGGTGTATAATTACTACATTTCGGCACGGTCGAGCATAAAAACATTTATGCTAGTCGAAACAGTCCAATCATCTGATGTGAGTACATATAAAAACAACTTTCAAAACTTTCTAGAGCTTCTTCAGTGAAGCAGTGAAACTTGGAGTGAGACAAGTAGCCAACAGGGTTGGAGCTCACATATTCAGTTTTCCTCAGCCCTGAACTTCCTTGCACGGACGCATTTTCGCATACCTTTTAATGTTTCTACTCCCATTTCCTCCCATTCATTCATTCATTCATTCATTCATTCATTCATTCATTCACTCATTCAAATCGGCCGGTCACTTTCCAACATTGGTCCAATGTTCTTCCAATAATTGCATTAGTTTCTGCAGCAGTAATATGCCTTATAATTGTACTTACATTTAGAAGGGACTGGAAGAATCTCCGCAATAACGCCATCTGCACTTTCATCCACTGTGTCATTCGGACTGTCACCACTCTGACTATTTTGTGCTGAGAGGGATCGCTGTGTGGAGGCAGCAACGGCAGCTGCTGTGATATCAGGTTGGGAGCGAGACACTCTATACGAAGGAGTTCTTGAACGAGGTGAAGGTGAGTTACCCCTTGATCGAGGGTAATGGTCTAACGGAGGCCGAGGACTATGAGGGTTAAAAGGTGGAGTGGTAGGTGTCGCTGTTCCTACTACATGGGAGATGCATTCGTCAATACTTTTCTTGAGAGCCTGAAGAACAAAGAGAGAAAGTAAAAATACATTAACAAATTTAATGTATAAGTAATTTTGAAATTTGTATCATACAAAAGCTGTAAGAGATATCAATACAAGTTAGAGCAATTTATTAAAAAATATTCCAAAATTGATGGTAACAGAAATTTATTTTTGGACAAGGGCAACAATCCTTCATAGGAAAAATTACATTAGAAATTGAATTACCCAGGATGAAATGAAAGTACAAACTCAGTAAATTATTATATTCAACAAAAACAAACACTAAACCCACTATTTATGAGAAAAATATTGGACAGCAAGAGAGTTAATGTCTTTATTACCAAGTGCTCAGCAATTGTTAACACAAAAACAACTTTGGTTTATTTGGCTATAGTTGAATCTGTTATCCAATACGGTATAACTGGATGGGGAGGCATTACAAAAACTGCTCTTTTTCCTCTAATTGTGTTGCAAAAACGTATAATCAAAATTTGTTTGAAAAGGCGACTGGATTATCCAACAAATTTGATCCATTCCGAATTGAATGTTTTCAGAATTGACCAAATTTATAAATACTCTTTAATGAAATTCTATCATAAAAATAAAATGAATTTTGTAGCTCAGCCACATGATCATAATACAAGACGAAATGAAATTCTTAAATTAGTTGAACCTAAATGTTTCACATCTGCTGCTTTACTACACAGTACAAATTATGGTTCACGTCTATATAATTCGGTAATAAAATTTCATCCAGAATTGACTACTTTAAGCAATGAAATTTTCAGATCCAGAATTTAAAAATTTATATGACAGACTTCCCTGTATTTATATTATGTACGATGTATTGTAAAACAAGTTTATTTCCATCCTAAGTATATTTTTACTATCTTATCTTGGTTACTATATCAACATGGCCTGTACTAATTATACTACTAATAATAATTTAATATTAATCCACCAGTCTCAACATCGTCTCTTTTTTCACTCAGTTATTACTAGTATTATTATTTACTAATTTTATTATAATTTTTATGTGACCTTTTTTCTTAAGTATTTTGTCTACAAAGTATATATATCTATGTAACGGAACTGTCCCCGAACATGAGCTTTGCTCTTTCGGGGTATTTTAATGTAACGTTTTTATGTATATGTTATTATTAAATAAATAAAATAAATAAATAAAATGAATGGTTATAGATATGTTAAAAGAATTTCAGAATAAAAAATGTCATGGAGAGTTTTGAAATGAATAATAGTTAGAAGAATTAAGAGAGGTTATTTAGCGTCAATGGGATTGGTGATAGCAAAATGGTGTTTGGCGAGATGAGGCAGAGGATTCGCCATAGATCACCTAACATTCGCCTTACAGTTGGGAAAAACTTCTAAAAAAACCCAACCAGGTAATCAGTCCATGCGGGAATTGAACAAGTGTCCGAGCGCAACACCAGACAGGCAGGCAAGCGCCTTAACCGACCGAGCTATGCTGATGGCTGGGAAAGAATGAAAAATGCGAAACAAGTAATATCAGAAAACTCGATTAACTGAGAAATTTCTTTACTGTCTAATTTTCTGCATTCTAATGTGATTGGATCCTAAAACACTTAAAATATTTCCACCAAAATCTTAAGTTTGTGAATGTTTATTTTCAACCAATCTAGTTAAGACTCCATGTTGCATACATCTATAAACGTACAGTTGGGACGGTCGTTCTGTGCCGGTGTGCTTGGTTACTTGAGCAACAGAGTGAGTTTATAGAAACACGTGACTTACCGCCTCGGCTGGGATCTGCAGCGTGTAGTGACATCATCATGTGCAGTTGGTTCCAGGATGTGCGATGAACGGCGCATTCCACTCACAGTTGTCCAGTATCACTTAGCACATCACACGTGTTATCATAATAAATACAAACTGATTATAAACATAACATGACATCCATGGTTCAATTATATAGCAATGAAGAGAAACAGACGCAATCAATATATCTAATCATCAGACAAACTTTCGATACCAGATATATCACCACCATTGTCGTCGTGATTTTCGTTATGATCATCATCTTCATCGTCGTCGCTTTCACTACTGCTGTCTCCGCCCGTAATTATGAAGCTTTCAATTACATTTTCCATAATTCCTTCCTGTTCAATATATTCATCTTCGATTTTTTCAACATCTTCACATACTTTTTCCCATTTTTCTACACTGATGTCATCAACCCGTTGTTGGCACAATTTCATCACTTGCTCTAATTTAAAAGTTGTGTTTTGACCGGCTACCCACTGCTTGATATCTGCCCAAATCAATTCCAATGGACTTAGCTCAGGTGAATACGGCGGCAATCTGAGTACACAATGTCCATTCATAGCTAAGAGATTGTCAATCACGTAAGTTTTATGAAGTGGCTTATGTGTTTTAATGAGCCTGTAAAGCTCCACTTTCAGCATATTTTCCTGAAACTGCACATTGTTTCTTCTAAGCCAGTCCTGCATATCACTTTTCTTTGAATTACTTGAGGGAGCTTTATGTAACTGCACGTTATGGTAAGGTGCGTTATCTATTATAAAAACAGATCTAGGGGGCAAATTCGGAATCAACTTTTCCATTATCCACTTCTGGTAATTGTTGGCATTCATTTCATGATGGTAGTCTCCAGTTTTCCTGTTCGATTTAAACATCAGAAATGCGCCAGGTACAAACCCGCTCGACCCCCTGCATGAACAATAATAAGCCTAGGTCCTTTCGAAATAGGCGCCAGTAAACCTGAGGTTTTGTCATCACTCCAATTTTTTGGTCTTGTATGCGTGCTATGAATATACGTTTCATCCTCGTATATTAGAGGCCTACCTTTTTCTCTGTATTTCTTTATTGCGCGTAAATATGATACGCACTGTTCTCGAATATCATGCCTTTCCTGTAATACCGCTTTATTATTTCTTGTCTTCTTCCATTTAAACCCCATATCACGTAAAATGATCTTTAAACTTGTACTACCGCCGTTAAAGTTTATGGCATCTTTTAGTTTAGGTAGCAGTTTACTGACAGTGGGCACTGTTTTGTCATTTATATAAAAATTATAAATTGTCTGTCGTATAACTCTTTTATCAAAATCATCAACATCTGTGATGCGTTTCGGTACATGATGAACTTTACCGGGTGTTCCAAAAGAGGTCCCTTCTTCCTCACACTGTTTCCCTTCTTTAATTATCTTTCTTATTGTTCTTTCGGGCACTTTAGTTGCTGCACTCACTCGTTCTTGCACCTTTTTCAGCGGTATTAAAAAGTCTCCAGAAGCTGCTTCACTCTTCATGAAAGAATGTATATTGTTCACAACTTCCCGAGTTTGGCTATGCAGTGTTTTTGCGCCAAGTTTAGACTGAATAGGAGGCATTTTAGTCTACACAAACACACACAACTGCAATTTGCCACGATAATAAATAAACAATATGAATATGAACTAACTAAACTAACAAACAGCAATTATCACGCACGTGGCAGGACGATGTTACACAGCCAAGGCTTTCTGCGAGACTGGCCACTTGCCATATTCTGTGCATGCGCTAGAGTGTAGGCTCACTGGCTAGCTACCACATGATTCTCACCGGCACAGAGCGAACGTCCCAACTGTACAAATATATAATAAATGACTCATGAACATGTACAGTACACACCTTATTTTTCGTGCATGTATCATTCAATTTACAGGTTAGTCATGCACTTCTCTTCCCTTTCCCTCTCCCTCCCCTTTTCTTATAATGTGAATGGTAGCCCATATGAATTATCTGCAGGTCAGAAGGCTCGAAAACTGCGGATAGCTGATTAAAATTTCTCTGTTTCGTTCATTTTGGTCTTTTAAGAATTGCAATACAATGTATCTTTATGCACCTTATCATGGTAGAATAATGCAAGCAAATGATTCAAACGATAAAATAAAAATTATTCAAGAAGGAAGAATTAAATAATTGATTAAATGGCAATCTTACTCGTGTTAATTATGTAAGCATG
The DNA here is from genome assembly GCF_040183065.1 of Periplaneta americana. Classification (NCBI taxonomy): domain Eukaryota; kingdom Metazoa; phylum Arthropoda; class Insecta; order Blattodea; family Blattidae; genus Periplaneta; species Periplaneta americana. Next base: position 142,092,013 of record NC_091128.1, read on the forward strand.
TGTGGCTTACAGCTGTTTCGATGTTACTTGACACCATCCTCAGAGCCTACTAGATCTCGGCGCTATCTCATCTTCGCTGCCTGTTGTGTGGGTGCGTTCATGTGATGAAGAGTTGTGTCAAATAGTGTGTGTGTTCTGAAATTGATCTGTGTGTTGAGAATTTGATTAGGGTGTGTTTAGTGTGTCTGTATATTTCATATTGTTTTAGTGTGTTGAGTTTTTGGTTTCTTGGTTGTATGTGTAGGATTTATGTTATTGTATGTGTGGTTAGCATTGGTTATGTGTTTGGCATATGTAGATGTATTGTGTCCTCTGGTTATTGCTTTAATGTGTTCATTGTATCGAGTTTGGAATGATCTGCCTGTCTATCCAATGTAGAAACTGTCGCAACTATTGCATGTGAGTTTGTATATGCCTGTGTGGTCGTATTTACTTGTTTGTGTTGTTTGTGTGTTGAGATGTCTTTGTAGTGTGTTTTCTGTTCTGTATGCTATGTTGTATTTCTGTTGTCTGAATGAGGATGCGATCTTGTGTGTATTTTTGTTTTCGTATGTTAGTGTGATGTATTTCTTGTGTTCTTGTGTTTGTGTTGTGTTTTGTGTGTTTTTGTGTTTGTTGAGTTTTGGTTTGTCTTCCTTATGATGTTGTCTATTATGTTTGGGTTGTAACCATTTTCTTGTGCTATGTATTTGTGTTCACTTCTTCATTGTAGTGTTGTTGGCTCATGGATATGTTGAGTAATCTGTGTACCATTGTCCTGAATGCAGCATGTTTGTGTTGTGTGGAGAGATTAGATGTGTTGTGTATGTGTGTGGTGGTGGTGGTTCGTTTTCTGTATATTTTGAAGGTGTGTTTGTTGTCAGCTTTTGTTATGGTGATGTCTAGGAAATTTATGGAGTTACTGTTTTCAAGTTCCAGTGTGTATTGGAGTTTTGGGTGTATTTTGTTTATGTATTGGTGTAGCTTGTGTATTTGTCATTTGTTTCCTTTGTATAGTATCAGTATGTCATCTACGTACCTGTGCCAGTATATTATGTTGTCTGCATATTTGTTGTGTTCATTGTTGAGTATGTATGTTTGTTCTATGTTGTGTAAAAAATATCTCTGCTAGTATGCTAGATATGGGTGATCCCATTGGCAATCCTTCTGTTTGGGTGCAGTATTTGTTGTTGTGTGTGAAATAGTTTTGCTTTGTTATGATGTCTGTGATTTGGATGATTTCTTCGATGTGTTCTTGTGGTGTGTTGTTGTCTGTGAGCATTCAACAAAGAAGAATTAGCTACTAAGTTAAAGAAATTATACAATAGGAATTGCCCACGATATCAAGAAAAACAATACTAAGCTGGAAGAATTTGTACTGATCTATGACAGCAGAAAATATGACCTTCAAAACATAAATGTTAAAAAAAAAGTAAACTTATGAAGAGTTAGACATATATCTTCTATATAAGGAGAGGAGAAGAGATAATGTTTTCAACACCACAGGGCAGTCTTTTATGCTGATGGGTACAATTAAGGGCCAAAAAAGTTACAATCTAAGAAGTTGGTGCTTGAGAGGCATAAAATAAAAATGTCAGAAACGAAAATGACACTTAAAATTAACACATGGTAATATAGTAGTTCGGTGATGTAATGTTGGTAAATCGTGTTTGTATTATGAATGTTGCTTGAGATTAAGGAATGTGACAATTATTGTTCAAATGTTAGGTTGCCTATTGATAAAGATGAAAATAATTCCTATAATTTTATTCAGAAATCAACTAGACCGCGAGTTGGTATTGTGCTGGCCTTCTATGCCCAAGGTTGCGGGTTCGATCCCGGGCCAGGTCAATGCCATTTAAGTGTGCTTAAATGCGATGGCTCATGTCAGTAGATTTACTGGCATGTGAAAGAACTCCTGCGGGACAAAATTCTGGCATATCTGGCGATGCTGATATAACCTCTGCAGTTGCAAGCGTCATTAAATAAAACATAATATTTAACATTTCAACTAGACCACTACTCTGAAATTGTAGCAACTGCAAAAGAAAAAAAAAAACTTTCTCTGGCTCGGTCATAAAAGTGCACAATAATTTTAAGAAGTATATTTAAATTATGAATAAAAGTTATTATATGTCATGTGCATACAGTACTGCTCCGACAAAGTGACTTGTAGACATTATTAACAAAATCAATCCATTAGTTTAGGAACAAAGGATATAGATGGACACTGACGACATACGAAAGTCATTTCTTTGGTACCACCAAGTGCAGCATCACAATTATTTTCTCTGCTTTATAATGAGGAACAACACCTAAATGAACTCACCTCAAATTCTGGATCCCCAAGACAATTGGTATTTTGAGGTTCACAGACCGTCATGAGGAAATCAAGTCCTTGATTAGCCCATCTTGGCCTCAAACCCCTTCCTCGATCACACCGCTCTTTTACAAACTGCATCCATTGTTGTGCAAAACTAATCATTCCACGAGCCAATTTTTCACGAGCTTCTCCTGTCACCAGACGACAGATTTCTTTGTGATACTGCAAAAATATTACAACACAATGTAACTACAGAGCCCCCCTGGCTTATAAGTCCAATGTGCTAGCACTGAGTCACCGTGGTGATTAAATTATATTAATTTCATACTGATACTTTCCAAGAAAATGTACATTACGCCAAGAATTAGTGATGAATGTTCAAACAATAACGTTCTCTTTTTCATTTCATGACAGAAAGGTAAAAATTATAATAGTAACAAATAAATTAAGAAACTTCAAAGAAAATGCCAGAACTGTAACCTTACCTCAAAGCCAAATTTGTATCCCTGATGTAAAATTTCCCTGCAGCGTGACACTAATGCACTCTTTTCTAAATCATCCACTTCTGACATGTCACGTACATCACAAGTTTCCTCAGCAACTTTTATAGTTGAAGTTATGGCATCTCGCAAAGATAATGTTTCATCCTATAAGAGAAAGAAATGTACGAAAAAATTAATTTTTTTACAAGATCGCATGTCCGATAATCACTTCAAAATGGAAAATAAACATACTGCTTCTGTACAAAGATTAAAAAAATTAACACTACACGACTACAGGGATGTAGACCTATTCTTTTCATAAAAAACTGACGTAACACAACTAAGAATACACTAAAAATTCCTAAGTAGAAAAGACAACAAACTGTACCTTCAATTCTTCAAGTGCTTCACAAATTAAAAGGAGACATTCTTGCCTAATTCCTTCCTTGAATGTTCCTTCTTCTAGATCTTTCCTCAAAGTTTTGGAAAATGCAATAGCTTTCAGAGCTTTTTCTCGAGTTTCATTAAATAAAATTTGAAATTCTCGACATACTGTCAGCATTGCTTGCCTGTAACAAGGAAAACAATAATAAGACAAATGACAACAAAAACATTATTATTATTATTATTATTATTATTATTATTATTATTATTATTATTATTATTATTATTATTATTTACTATTATTAACTACTCAAACATATGCAAAACATATTCAATATTATAATAAATGCATGTTGCTATGTACAAGATACTGTATTTAGTACTGCAATAAACATTTTTTTGTAGTGTGGAAAAATGTTCATTATAATATAATAATTTTTTGTAATGCTGATATCTCCAATTGTAGCTGCTTATGCTACACTGTAGTCTTTGGTATTATATTGTCATAAATTTTAGAACTGGGTGAATTTTTATTAGCTGTATTTTCTACGTATTTTGTATTTCTTCCGCAAAATTTACAGCATGTACTACTTATTTTTTTCAGCATTGTGAATTTAGAAATCTTCTCACCATTCATGAGCTGTCACAAGGGACAAAGAGTACTTAACCATATAAATGTTTACAAGTTCATTGAACCATTGATTTTGTTTTGACAATGAAACTCCTACAAGTACAGATTGCAAATATAATTTCAGATTAGTGGAAATACACCTAGTTTTAAAGAGAGAGGTAAGTATTACGAAAAATGAAGAATGCTAATGAACTTAGTTTCATTTCGAATATAGGTGATGCTTCAGGAGAGCAATTGATCCTTTCAATGCAGCTAAGGTTCCAATCGGAATAACAGATGTAGCTATTCCAAGTATTGTCGTATGATTAATTACTGTTCTATCATAATAGCCCAGTTCCAGTACATGTTACAGAGATTAATTCATTCATACGTCTGAAGTATGTCAGTAGAATGAAAGTGCATCCGGATTTAAATGGTGTTCCCTGTCTAATTCCTAAGTAGAATTTTTGCAATGTTGTTATGCTTGTAAATGTATTCAATTATTGCCAGATATGTTACCAGTGATATTTACGTTCATAGCTTTCCTTCCCCCCCCCCCCCAGGTACAATTTTGGATAACCCATATCAATATTGTTTCAGACTAACCTCTTTATAATTTTATTAAATTTGAGGCATTAATAATTCTATGATGCAGCCTAAAATAGAAATTTGTAGGGGCTTCTGTTCATGTGTGGAATGTTAAGAGTTATATAAAGTTTTTAGTTCTTGTTTAAAAACGGCATGGAAATATTTTTATTTTGCTTTATAGCAGGTCTCAGTTGAGATACAGAGCTAGAAGTAGTATAATTTTACTGTATAAATGCATGGATATAATGATGACAGTTATGAGATTTTTTTTTTTTTTTAATCTTTAACATGTGATGAATAAGGAGCGGATTTCTATGTAATTAAATATTATTTTTGCGTGTGATAAAACACAAATAACAAAGTTAAAAATTCCGAACATGAAGTTTCAAGTTTAAAACCCGAATTTTATTTCACATAAAAACACATATTTTCGCAAAAAAATTATGTAAATACATATTTTCAGGAATTCTATTATAAACACATAAATCTTGGAGTTTTTTTACTTAAATAATTTTTTTACAAGAACTTTTAAACATTTTAAAACTAAATCAATTATGTCACTCAGAAGTACGTTATCTTTTTAAGAATTCTTGGTTGCTTCGAGTTTCTAAGCGCTGTGTGATGTATCCGTGATCCATTTTTGTAATAGTATCACCGCAAGTACTGAGAACTGCTAGGCAGCATATCAATGTTATTATTAGAGAACAAATTAACGTGGACAAGGAGGAGAGATCTTGCAACACATAATTAGGAATGTTTATTGTTGCTGAAGATGATTTCATTCCATGCTTTGTTTGTGAAACACAACAGATAAGAGCTCGGGTATGAATATTATTTAATTTAAACAAATCTCTCGCCTCTCGCTCATGTCTATCAAGTAAGGCAATATGTCTTGTTGTGATTTCCTGTTATCGGGCTTGGTCAATCGATATCCTTCAAGATATACTGAAAGATGATTGTTTAAAAAACGATTTGGCTTTCCTATTAGCAAATCTAAGCTTTTTGTGTGACACCATAAAAAAACTCGAAACATCCAAAAACGTGTTGTCTGAAACAGGGAGGTGCGTGCCGTGAAAATTAAACTAGACTCGCTACCAAGTTCAGAAGCACAATTACTAAGGGACAAATTCCAGAATGTGTTTGGGAAAAAGTGGATATAAAAAAATGTGTAAAGTTGCTCAAGTATTGGAGGATGTGCCTGTAGGTGAAATTGACGGTGTTTGTGTTTATGACATTCCTCTCTTTAAATATGCACGTCTGACGTCCTGTGATATGGGAAGATCGTTTTCACAGTATAAGTCGTTGTTCAGAGATAATCGGCATTCATTTGTCATGGAGAATTTGGAGATGACCTTTGTTGTTTACTGCAATTCTCGGCAAACTACTCAAGTGTGGTTGGTGAGTACCTAGTAACATTTTTTTTTTTCCAAGCTAAGTAAGGTATTTTTGTCATATTTAAAACAAATATTTTTTTTTGTTTTTAGCAAATATTTTCGTACTTTTTAGCACATAAAAAATAAATATTTTTAAATTTTTTAGCACATAAAAATCCGCTCCCTAGTGATGAAATACCTCACATCCGACCATTGTGTCCTACAAGATGATACGATTAAGTAAAATTAGCATCGTTTGTATAGTGTGATAGTGTCAATGTTCTTTCTTTGCATTCGATAATGTGATACGTATCACAGGGTCCTCCACATATGGTGCACTGACATCCGTGGGTGGGGCTGTGGTATCCCTTGGTAAGGCATATTCGGTGATGTAGTCCATGGGCTGCTACTCTCGTGTACAGATGGCGCAGGTGGTAGTTGGCTTCCTTCCATTCGCTGTTTGTCATCGCTGGGGTGCTGAGGAGTCTATGGTTAATGTCTGTTGCTTTTTGTCGCCTGTCTTCCAGAAATCTGATGCTTTGTGGTGTTGGTACCAGGCTGTGAGTTGCCATCATGTCCTCTATGAAGTAGGTTGTGTCTGCTAAGATATATGCTATTCTGCTTTGCGTGTATTTTGAGATGCAGAGCATTCTTTTCAGGTAGGCTGCTTTGACTCTCTCCAGCCGTTTGAGGTTGGAGTACGTGAGGTGGTTCCATATAAGTTGTATTCCGTATGTGGCAATGGGTGCAATCTTTATGTTGAAAAGCCTCAGGGCTGTCGTGACGGATAGTAGGCTCAGTTTCTTTATCTCGAAGGTCGCTTTCATTGCCCTTACTGCTCTGTCTTCGATGTGCTTGGAAAAGGCGTGGCCTGTCACTTGTAGTGTAAGTCCTAGGTATTTGTAGCTTTTGACTATTTCCAGTTCTTGTTCTCCGCAAGTGAATCTATCAGTGTGTGCCAAGGGTCCTCCTCTTCTGAATTTCATGACTTTCGTCTTGTCCTTGTTTATGACTAGGTCATTTTCCTGAGACCACTCTTGCAGTTTGTTGATGGCTTCTTGCAGGGGTTCTCTTCTTTCCGATATCAGGATCATGTCATCTGCATATAGCCACATCCTCACTTCCTCTGTTTGTATCCTTTGTATCACGTCGTGCGTAAGTATGTTGAACATAATGGGGCTTATAGGGTCTCCCTGCAGTACTCCGTTCGTTTGCTGGATTCCTTTGGATTGCGTTAGTCCATCGTGAATTCTGATTGTGTTTTCACGGAGGATGCTTGCTATGAGCTTGAAGATCTGACTTTCCGCGCCGAGTACTGGTTGTAGTTTTTCCAGGATTTTACTTCTGTTTACTCCGTCGAAAGCTTGCTTGTAGTCAACAAAAGCTGCATATGCGTGGCCTTTGGGTTTGGACAGGGCTCCGCTTATAGCTTGGAGTACGTGTCCCGCTGCTTGAATGGTTGATCTTCCGGGAATGAAGCCGTGTTGTTCTAGGGGTATCACTGTCATTATGCTGTCATGGATCTTTTTGAGTATAATGTTATTCATTATCTTGAATGGTGCACATTCCAAAGCGATTCCTCTGTAGGATTCCGGTGTGTTCTGCGGTCCTTTTCCTTTGTAGATCACTTTGACAGTTGATTCTCTCCATATCGTGGGGATCTCCGAGGTTTCTAGGCACTTGTTGTATATGGCTGCCCATATCTTCCCGGTATATATCATTGCTCCTTTCAGCAGTTCGTTCGAGATATTGTCTGGTCCGGCTGCCTTACGGGGTTTGCTTCTTTCGATCGCCTGCCATACTTCGTCTTCTGTAATTCTTTCGTTTGCAGTTAAGGAGTTGCGTCCTTCGGTATGATATTGAGAGTTCTTCTTTTGGAGTAGATCTGTGAAATGTCTCTCCCACACTGTCATTGCGATACTTGGGGTGACCTTGGTTTTCCGTGGTTCCAGGACTCTATAGGGTTTTATTTCTGCTTCTCGAAGTAATTCTTCTTCCTTGATCTGGGTGTATTCTTGCTTCTTTGCTTTCAGAAGCGAGTTGTATTTTGTCTTTATATCCATATAGCTGAGTCTTAGGTTTTCATCGTTTTTGTTTCTCTTTTTCATCTCGTGAAGCTTTTCAAGGACCAAATTCCGTGTTGTGTAACATTCACTGTCAAACCAAGGTTTGCTTTTCCTCATTGTCGGTTGAGGGGGCGTTGACTGCATCAAGGATTTAGTTAGGTTTCTCAGTGCATCTTCTATGTTGCCTCTTTCTATTGTGTTCAGTATTTCTTCCTCGTTCGTGTTCTGTACTAGTAGTTCGGGGATGATTTTTCTTGGACTCCATTGCTGTTCATTTTGCTTGTCTCTCTTTATTGATGTTATCTGGAATTCTGCCCTTACCGGGAGATGTTTCCGTATGGGAGTGCTTGCTGATACTGTGGTGGTTGTTATGCTTCGGTATTTTATCTCGTTTCCGCGATGGAATACAAGGTCTATGGTACTAGAGCCGTTGTGGGAGATGTAAGTCTTGTTTTGTGCTTCGTTGATGAGGGTAAAACCTTCCTCTTCCATGAGTTCTAGAAGGGCCTCTGATTTGCTGTTCAGCCTGTCTATTCGACAGTTTAGATCTCCTGCCAGCAGGGTTGGAATCTCCGGGTCAATCTGGTTCAGTGCGGTCATGATGATTTCTATCACTTCGTCTGCTGAGCACTGGGGTCTTATATAGATTCCTACGATTTGTAGACTATTTAGCTGTATTATTACGGTGTTTTCTCTTGTCTCTACGTTCTTTGCTTGCCCTAGGTCTGGGCTGTAGTAGCACGACACTCCACCAGATGGTCTTCCTTCTGGTCCTGCTTTGGCCAGGGCATGTGCTGCGTAGAATCCATGTATATTCCGAGGTTCTTGGAGGAAGGTTTCGCAGAGTATGAGAATGTCGCTGTTGAATATTGTTTCGTCTGGTAGAATATTTAGTAAGGATTTTAGACCTTCCACGTTCCATAGGGTGATTTTGACGTCGTTTTTCTTCTTTTTGTGTAGTCAGTTGCGGAATTCGAAAGGTCGGAAGATTACTCCTTCCGGCCATAACTCCTCTTTCTCAACTTCGTCTTTGATGTTCTCGTCGACTGCCAGTTTGAAACATTTGTTTCTTCCTCTGGTGTTTAATTTCACGCATTCCTTTACTTCCGTGATGCCTTTCTCTTTCAGGTGTTCCGTGATTTCTTCGGCTGTGGTCCTCTCATCCAGGCGACCTAGAAAGAGCCAGTATAGTTTCGCTGCGGACCTCAATCTGCTTGTCTTTCCCCCTCTTCCTATTTTCGATACAGGAGAGGGCGCTCTACTGGCGGCTTGTAGATTTCTGGGTTGTTGGTCTCTCCGGTTTGTTTGCGTGTGGTAGTCTCCTGTCCTCGTGTCGTACCGGCCCCCTACTTCCGTGTGTTTTCAGTTGTCAGACTGCTGTCGATTTCCTCACTCTCCGTGTTGCCTTCTTGAGTCTGCCTTTCCCTGCGTCTTCTTCCCTGTACTCTGGTGAAGCCCTCATTGTCTTCGTCTCTCTCCATGTTGTTCCTTTCAGCTTCGAAGGAAGCTTCTAGCTGTATTGCCGTGGGTGTTTGTGGTTCTGGACCCTGCTGCGTAGCATTTTTAATCTCGTCTCTTATCATCTTTTTGATGTTGTTTGATAGGTTTTCTATTGCAATTTGAATCTGGTGGTTTACTTGTTCCGAGATTCGTTTTTCAATTTCTGTGTTTTTGCATGTCTTCTCCGTTTGGTCGGTAGGTTTGTCTAGGCTCTGGTTGTCACTTAGGTTTCTGCGGCTATCCTCCTTGATCTTGCTTGGCTCTTGCGTGTCGACTAAATTTAGCTCCGGTCCGCCAGGTGTCACATGTTGGTTGGTGCTTGTGGTTTCGTGCGTTTCGCCGATAGATGGCGCCACTTGTCCCACAACGCTTCTCTCTTCTATCTTATGTGATGTGTGCGTTTGTTGTTCCTTAACCTCACCTTGTGGTGTGCTATTTCCCTTTATATTGTCATTTAGCATATCTTTCAATGATGCAAAGCATATTTTAATGCGACTCACCGCTTTATGTATCTCGTCCTGCATGTCTCGTTTCAGGTAACCATTTGTTTCCGTGGCTTTCATTATAGTTTTGAGAGCGCTCTCGAACTGTTCTTCTACCTCGGCAGCCATCTTTCGTTTATTCTTTCACAGTACATATTTTGTGGAATTTTTATTCCTGTTTCAAATAATGGTTCAATCGAATCTGGATCTAAAATTGCCACATTTTTTAAACTAATGCATCCCTTTCATTTTTTTACTCTTACTGTTCTTGTCAAACTATTGGTCAGATAGACTCTGTGGACTGTGCTCTGCAAAAAAAATTCGCTTCACCTTGAATAGACTAATGATCCTGAATGCAATCATTCAATTTTGTAGACAAGCTTCTCAAGAAATCTGAAGAGAAAAGCAAGAGAAAACAAACCTGCAGAAATTCATTCACCTGCAGTGTTGAGAAGAAGAAAGATTCCCAGAAGATATGACGACTTCCAAGACAATTCAGCAGAGCAGTTTGATTCAGTGAAGCAGAAGTACACGAGTCTATGCTTTGAAATCATAGATAGTAATGCCAATTGTTTGATTTCCTGATTAGAAACAGATTTGTTTTTCTTTTTTTTTTAATTCTTATTGGAAGTTCAGCATTTTCTACTTGGAAGTGATGCAAGTGAAGAAAAATTCTAAAAACTAAAGAAGAAGAACATAACCTAACTTTCGTTAAAGCAGATAAAGGAAACTGTACAGCAATCATAAACAAACAAGACATGCATAATAAAACTGAAATATACTTTGAACAAAACACCATCACAAAACTTAAAAACGATCCCATAGCACAACATCACACCATAATAAAAAACATAATAAAAACACACACAGTATCTAACAATAAAATACAACTAAAACAAATCAAACCTGACGCCCAAGACTAAACATACTACTCAAAATACACAAAGAAAACATTCCAGTCAGATCACTAGTAAATCAATGCAATGTACCAGCACACAAATTAGCAACACACATGGACAACATCATAAGGAACAGCATAAAATTTGAAAATTGAACAACAATAAAAATAGTAGGCCTATAGACCTGGTCAATAAAATAAAGAATAAACACATTCCACACAGTGAAACACTAGCATTATTCAACAGAACTAACCTATACATTAACATACCAATAAAAGGCATACTACATATTGATTGATTGCTAAGAAATGATACCTCGTATCTAAAAAAATTGTCATTCAGTTTAACTACATTAATATTTTGAATAACTACGTCATTATTACGTTCACAAAATATTTTTCCTCGAGTAGAAGATCTTGCAAAGTAGAAAAATATATAAAAAGTTTGTCTATTTTGAAAGAAATTAATTTTTAAAACAGTTTTCTGATTCACTTGCAAATTCACAGACACGAGGTATCAATTCTTAGTCACTGATATACTAGAAGAAATGCTCAACAATAACAACATACAAGAATACATCAAGGAAATCATCCAGGTTACAGACACTATAACAAAACAAAACTACTTCACACACAAAAACAAATAGGCCTACTATTCTCAAACCAAAGGCTTACCCATACAATCACTCATCTTCAGCATCTTAGCATACATAACATAGGACAGACACATCCTAAATAATGACAACAATAAATACGGAGACATCATCATTTATTGGCACAAATATGTAGAGGGTATTCTAATATTATACAAAGGAAACAAATGACAGAATGAAAACCTACACTAACACATAAACAAAATACACCCAAAACTACACAACACACTAGAAACAGAAAACAACAAATTCATAAATTTCTTAGGTATCACAATAAAAAATGTCGATAAATATACATTCAACATTCATAGGAAACCCACAACCACAGTAACACACATAAACAACAGAAACATGAGCAATTAATCAATATACCAATGAACCAGCAAGATAATGAAGAAATACACATTATCTTATACACAGCGCAAGAGAATGGATACAACCCTAACATAATAAACAAGATCATAAAAAAGTTAAAACATACTTATAATAATCAAAGAAACACATCACAAAAAAACAAAAACAAAAACACATTACACTAACATATACGAAAATAAAAACACATAAAATTGCATCCTCATTCAGGAAATTAAAATACAATATTGCATACAGAACAAAACACACTACAAAAATATCTCAACACACGAACAAGACAAACAAACAAATACAACAGCCAGGAATTTACAAATTAACATGCAATAGTTGTAATGACTTCTATATCGGACAAACTGGGAGATCTTCTCAAACATGATGCAAGGAATACATCACAGCCATAATCAAATCGCATGGTACTTCCATCTATGTAGAGTACATCAACACCAATCACAACTACAACACAGACATGGAAATTCTACACATTCAACCAAAAACCAAGAAACTAAACACACTAGAACAAATTTAGGCATACAAAAACACATGCACAACACATACTCGATGCTCATCCACCTATGTAGAACACATCAACACCAACCACAACTACAGCGATATAGAAACAGACATGGAAATTCTACACATTCAACCGAAAAGCCAGAAACTAAACACACTAGAACAATACAAAATTTAGGCATACAAAAACACATGCACAACACATACTCGATGCTCATCCACCTATGTAGAACACATCAACACCTACCACAACTACAGCGATATAGAAACAGACATGGAAATTCTACACATTCAACCGAAAAGCCAGAAACTAAACACACTAGAACAATACAAAATTTAGGCATACAAAAACACATGCACAACACATACTCGATGCTCATCCACCTATGTAGAACACATCAACACCAACCACAACTACAGCGATATAGAAACATACATGGAAATTCTACACATTCAACCGAAAAGCCAGAAACTAAACACACTAGAACAATAGAAAATTTAGGCATACAAAACACATGCACAACACATACTCGATGCTCATCCATCTATGTAGAACACATCAACACCATTATTACTACTACAGTGATATAGAAACAAACACGGAAATTCTACACATTCAATCAAAAAGGCAGAAACTAAACATACTAGAACAATACGAAATTTACAGACATACAAAAACACATACTCAACACTCATCTCAATTTCAGAACACACATCCTTTTCGACACAACACTACCTATCATACACATGCCCCCACCAAGACAGCAGAAGAATAAAAATCGAAAACAACTGCAAGACCTCATTAGAAATCTGAAGATGGCGGAAACAAACTGAATCTATTCATTAATTAAAGTAAAATTACCATAATAGTTTCATTATTAACACAGGAAAGTTAAAAAAAGGTGTTTATTCATAAATTTAACAAATCATTAGAAGGAAAATTGTACATTTCTATCAGAGTAACAGGTTCTGGTCATCTCCTGCTTCACAGACGAATGCTTCATCAGATGCAGCTGAATGGTTGTTGGAAACATAGAAGCTACATGATTTCAAACAAGAAATTCGTCTTAAGAATTTGCTCTCAGAATTGTTGAAGTTTTTGAAAATTTTCATGATAATTCCCATGTCAACATCAGCAGTAGAGAAATCTTTCTAATGTCTTAGAAGAATGAAGACTTACTCGCATTCGACTCTGGGACAGCAGAGATTAAATTCTTTCTACTTGAGTTTGTTAAATCTTACATGGATTGTACACACAGCTGTAATACATAAAATATGTCGTGGAATAACTCTACTTTATCTAATGTAGAATCAAAACAACTTTGTTTGGAAATAACTTCCTCTTTTTTACAACGTGTGGTACTTTTCAAAATAAAGTTTAATAATATTTTCTGATATTCGTTATACTCAGATTTCACTGTATAAGGGAACATCCACATCTTTAGTTACAGTACTAACTATTTCTCAATATAGAAATAAATTAATCTACCATCTGATTGGATGCCAAAGAGCTGATTCCCAAATTTCAATCACAGTTCTGCAGAAGAATATGGAGACAGCACAATGGACAGAACAGCCAATCAGCCACGTCTATAAAAGAGGAGGAAGAGAAAGAAGAAGAAAAGCTATAATGTTAAAAACAGTATACTTACTTGGGTGAAGATTCTTCATCTGAACCATCACAATTGTACATATTTTTTTTTAATTGTTCAGCTCTCGTCACAATTTGATCTCCAATCGCTCCAAGCATACTGCTAGCAATATGACTGAAAAAAAATTGTCACTAATTCATAAATTACAATCACGAGGACTATAGCAACAGTAATGGCCGGTTTTCCCAAGTATTGTTAGAAAATTTAACGACTGTTAAACTCTAAATAGTTTGCTAATTAATAAAATTGTATGTTTTCAACACCAGTTTGGTTTAACAGATTGTTAACAGTTTGTTAATTTTAAATGTAGGATTTCGGGCAGTTAACTCGTTTAACAGTTAGTTAAATATGGCCGATGTCTCCACAGCTGTTCGAACAGAAGTAGCGAAATTAATATTTTGTGTCTCTCTGCAGGGAATGTTTAGGATATGACTGGTAATATAACATTTAAAAAATACTTTGGACTGTTTAAATACATCAGTGTTATTTTATTTCTTTCGTATTTCGTATCCATAATAGCAATGAGGAAATATAACCTTACTTTGTAATTGTTACTCAGCACGTCACCTACAACTTTCATTTGTCAACTGTTTGTTTATGGAGCGTGGCCTTCTATAACAGGTTGTCATTTTATGCAAGTTTCATGACTCACTCTATAATACCTATAGAATTTAAAGATTAATTTTAGTCAAGCAAAAATTGTCTTACATGTGTAGAATCATTACCAACTGCCGTTGAGTAGTTAAAATAGTGCTAACAGACGTTACAGTTAAGTGTTGGTTATCTTAAACAAAATTATGTTGAACAAATGGAAAATACATTAACAAAGCGTTAAAAATAAACAGATGTTAATTTAACATTCGTTAAGCAAAATTAAACATTACTTGGACAAACTGGCCATAAGACTATTAAACAACTGACAGTAATGAGTGTGCCTCAAAAATTAAGAATTTCAATTATTCCTGGAAATGTAGAACTTCTTACCAGAATGTATGGCTTGCCATTCCTTCACCTCCAGGAATTTTTGGACATGTTGTCCTCACAAAACACCACTCCTCTTCCAGGAGGTTTTTTTGATATCCCTCCTGCTGTACCATAAGCATCCACTGTTGCACATATTCAAGATACAACTGCACAAGAAAACAGAATATGTCAATGAAATATACATCATTTTAAAATATCAATTCACATATCTGACTTTCTATAGAAGAAACTACTGATACCATGGGGTGATAGATTAATTGTTGTTTAATCAGAGGGTTCTTAACACCCTAAAGAAGGACGACTTCCAGGAATGCTTCTAAAAGTAGAAACACAGAGTCGGTGTGTTTAATCAGAAGGGGATTACTTTGAAAGGGATCCATCACAATAACCTGCAAGTACTGTCATTTGGGTATTACAAGTCCAATCTAAGACCTTTCCAATCACACCTCATATACCTAGTTACTTACCTTAAGGACAGACTTCATACTCTGTTCAAATTCAGTGACCACCATTTCATATAAATTCAAAGTCTCCTCTTCCTTATCCCATAGAGATTTATGGATTAGAGTCATATATCTCTGCCTATGTATCACTGCAATCTTTAGGCCTTCCTTCAACTCTCGCATTAACTGTCAACAACCAGAGAAAAATACATATTTGTATACAGCACAGCAAATTATTTGATACTCAGTTACGAAGTCACTAATAAACACCGAAAATTTTATTTTGATTATATGTACCTGCCGAATACTTAAAACTGAAGGCTGGTTTGGTTTTTGTTCAAGGCGCATACGTAGGAACTCATGAATCATTTCAAGTGGAATACGAGACAGGAACAAAAATGCTGCTCGATAAGATGGTAGACCTAAGGACTGAGCTTCAGGACTCCAATAGCCATAACGACGTAATTCCTCTTCTTCGCCGTATTCTTTAGCACCAGGCTCTTCTTCAGCAAGAGTAACTTCTAGTTCTGACTGTAAACTGTCCTTCCTATCTTCAGTCTAGAATAATAAATAGCAGAAATATAAGAAGAATGAAGTTTTCTCATATTAATCTATAATACAGCCCACTTATTTACCATCATGACCCTAGAATAACTAACAGAAGCATTTTTGTATATAAGGCTATGCTTTTAATCACCAGATGTCATTAA
This sequence comes from Periplaneta americana, assembly GCF_040183065.1. Classification (NCBI taxonomy): domain Eukaryota; kingdom Metazoa; phylum Arthropoda; class Insecta; order Blattodea; family Blattidae; genus Periplaneta; species Periplaneta americana. The sequence continues at coordinate 142,108,022 of NC_091128.1, forward strand.
TTTTAATCTTACTCTAATTCTAAACAAAGACAAATTCATGACCCATTCATCTGCCCATCCTTCTATCCAATCATCTATACACCTCTTATCTATCCACCCACTCCCTCAACCATTCATATACAAATATATCCATCCATCCATCCATCCACCCAACCATCCTTCTATCTACTCACTCAGCCACATACCCAATAAACCCATTCACAAAGACATCTATTTGCTCATCCCCACTCATCTGTGTATCCGTTTGTATATTCGTCTGTTCTATTTGTCTGTTCATTCATCCCACTCATCCATCCTCCATTCATCCTTAAAAAATATACAGGCTACCCACCTTTTCATTGTTATCTATATTTCTAAGATGATAATATTCTGCTGGTTTCTCTAATGTTATCATTGCTTTGCGAAGTACATGATTATGTAGCTTTTCTAAGAAATTTATTGCTTTCCTTAAACCTCTAGTCTTCAGAACTTCTTCCATGTATTTCCTGTAAATACAACATTGCATGTGTTAACAGAACATGTTGATGCCAAAACTATTTTTCAAAACAACATTTAATACAACCAACATTGTTGTTGTTGTTTTCTAATGCCAGGCATTTGACAATAAAGTCATTTGACCTCTTGCACTCCAATATTTTTCAAAGATATTATCATGGTCAGCCACTGAAGCACAGATTTTGAGGTGTTCCGAATCCATTTCTTGGTTTGAGTTGCACAATGGGCAGTTAGGGGACTGATATATTCAAATTCTATGCAGGTGTTTGGCCAAACAATCATGGCCTGTTGCCAATCTAAATGCAGCTACAGACGATTTTCGTGGTAAATCGGGAATTAACTGTGGATTTTGATGCAGAGAGTTCCATTTTTTCCCTTGTGATTGTGTTATCAAATTTTGTTTGTTGAAGTCGAAGTATGTAGATTTAATAAATCTTTTCACAGAGTAATACGCAGATTTAGTAACAGGTCTGTAAGTAGCAGTGCTGCCCTTCTTTGCTAAAGCATCCGCATTCTCGTTTCCCAGGATTCCACAATGGGATGGTATCCATTGGAATACAATTCTTTTATTGAGTGATATTAATTGAGAGAGCATTTTAGTTATTTCTGCTGTTTGAGATGAAGGTGTGTGTTTAGAGGCTATTGATAGAATAGCTGCTTTGGAGTCTGACAATATAACTGCATTCCTAAATTTATTGATGTGGCATAGAAGATTCCTGAGACATTCACTTATTGCAATGATTTCTTCATCAAAACTTGTTGTTCCATACCCAAGAGATCTATAAAGTGAGAAGAGACAGCACATAACACCTGCACCGGTACCTTGTTCTCTGAAGATCAAGGATCCGTCAGTGTATAAATGAAGCCAGTTTTGTGGAGGGTACCTAATATTAATTGTCTCTAAAGACAATTGTTTTAGTATTTCAGTGTTTACTTCTGATTTTAGTATTTCTTTTTTTAAATTTAGATTATATTCTATATTTAATAGAGTTAAAGGGTTTGGTTCAATTTGGAGGTTTTCTTTTAAATTCGGGATATTGATTTTCTGTTTTAATTCTTGAACAATGGATATGAAACTTTTTTTGAGTTTTCAATCTACAGAGAGGACTGTATGAATGCCAATTGTTTCCTGGTAATCTAATAAGTTTTTCATATTGAATCAGTGCTTTTTCTTCTATTGTCATTTTGATGCTGTTAATATTAGTGAGGAATCTCATAGAATCTATTGGAGTTGTTTTGACTCCACCAGTAATGAGTCTGAGAGCTTGGTTTTGAACATATTCTATTTCGTTTATGAAAGGTGAAGTAATTAAAATTTCTCCGCAGTATGTCAGCACTGGCTGTATAAACATTTTGTATGTAGTGTTCAAAGTATTCCTAGAGCATCCCCATTTCTTTCCTGCTAGTCTTTTTAGAAGGGAGAATCTTTTACAAGCTTTTTCAGAAATGTATTTCAAATGGTTGCTCCATGTTAACTTACTATCGAAAATAACTCCAAGATATTTGGATTCATAAGTCCTAGGAAGGTGTTGGCCATTGTATTGGATATTGAATTCTCTTTCTTTTTTACCAAGTGAAAATATTTGGTAGTTACTTTTGCTTAAATTGAGTGTCATCAAATTTGATGTATTCCATTCATGTAGTTGATTTAGAGCTTTAAAAGCAGAATTTTGAATTTTGTTTCTATGTCTGTAAGATCCGGAAGTCCACAAAACTATATCATCTGCAAATAGTGCTGTTTTCATGTTTGATTCCTCTAATAGGGAGGGTAAGTCATTAATATAAATATTGAATAAAGTTGTCCTGAGGACAGCGCCCTGAAGTAGACCTCAATATGTTTGTCTGTAACTAGAAAGTGAGTTATTGAATTTAGTGGCAATGAATCTTTGACTAAGGAATTCTGATATCCATCTGAACATATTGCTGGAGATACCTAATTTCTGGAGTACAACCAACATTGTGATATAACATTATTTGTTGTTGTTGTTTTCTAATGCCAGGCGTTTGACAATAAAGTCATTTGACCTCTTGCACTCCAATATTTTTCAAAGATATTATCATGGTCAGCCACTGAAGCACAGATTTTGAGGTGTTCCGAATCCATTTCTTGGTTTGAGTTGCACAATGGGCAGTTAGGGGACTGATATATTCCAATTCTATGCAGGTGTTTGGCCAAACAATCATGGCCTGTTGCCAATCTAAATGCAGCTACAGACGATGTTCGTGGTAAATCAGGAATTAACTGTGGATTATGATGCAGAGAATTCCATTTTTTCCCTTGAGATTGTGTTATCAAATTTTGTTTGTTGAAGTCTAAGTATGTAGATTTACAGAGTCTGTAAGTAGCAGTGCTGCCCTTCTTTGCTAATGCATCCGCATTCTCGTTTCCCAGGACTTCACAATGGGATGGTATCCATTGGAATACAATTCTTTTATTGAGTGATATGAGTGATATTGGGATGTAATCTGTGAGAGTTTGAGTAGTGTTTATTAAATGTGTTTGCTATATCTCTACTATCTGTTAGCGTCTTGTTATTATGAATAATAGGTTGGCTAGTATTTTCCTGTGTATTGGAAATATTCTTCGGAAATTTATATGTTTCTATAATTAATATTTTCAATAAATTTATTAAAACTGTTCTTTTTTGCTGTTATGATTGCTTTTTTAAGAATAACATTATTTAATTAAGAGAATAAATGAAAATAAAAAGTTTGTAGTGAATGTAAGTAGAGTCTCCCAAAAAAATGGCCCGCCTAATTTTATCAAGTCCCAGATACAATGCATTGCACATGTGCAGCAAACAAGAGCGCCTGTATATACATATGCTACTTGTGGATAGTCGTGCAAAACTTGTTGCCTACATGCAGGTGGACTCCTACAGGTGGTGTTCCCTGAAATTCCACGCAAAAATTTCGTTTCTACTAATTTCTCTTCGTGTATATATCCAAGTGTCAGCTTGACAGTATTGCACTGAATTATTTCAGAAGTAGAGGTACCTATAAGATGAAATTCACTGAACTCGATAACAAGGTAATAAGTGAATATGATGGCTAGTGGAGCTTAATTTTTACATGGTAAAATAAATCCTGTAGAATTTATTTCAAATTTTGTCATTAAGTGCCATAGATCTACGAGCTGCGACTGTGGCTTAGTGCTAGCAGTGTCGTCTTCCATTCAGGTAGCCCAGGTCCAATTCCCACACCAGTCATGATGGAATTTTTTCGTAGTCAAAATTAAAATACTTCATTTTGAATCTTGCGTACACTACTTTTAACACTTGAATATAAGTACTTGATTAACTAGCGGACTTACTCGTGTTAATTATGTAAGTTTGTGCAGCTTACAGCTGTTTTGGTGCTTCATCACACCATCCTCAGAGCCTACTAGATCTCGGCGTCATCTCGAACTTCTCTGCCTGTTATATGGGTGCGTTTGATTGTTGAAAGGTGTTGAAAAGTGGAGTCAAATAGTGTGTGTGTGTACTGAAATTTATCTGTGTGTTGAGAATTTGATCGGGGTGTGTTTTAGTGTGTTTGTATATTTCGTATTATATATACAACACAAACACAAGAACACAAGAAATACATCAGACTAACATATGAAAACAAAAGCACACATAAGATAGTATCCTCATTCAGAAAGCAGAAATACAACATAGCATACAGAACAGAAAACACACTACAAAGACATCTCAACACACAAACAACACAAACAAATAAATACAACCACACAGGCGTATACAAACTCACATATAATAGTTGCGACAAGTTCTACATTGGACAGACAGGCAGATCATTCCAAACACGCTACAAAGAACACATTAAAGCAATAACCAGAGGACACAATACATCTACATATGCCAATCACATAACCAATGCTAACCATACATACAATAACATAAATGCGGACATGGAAATCCTACACATACAACCCAAAAACCAAAAACTCAACACACTAGAACAATACGAAATATACAAACACACCCTGATTAAATTCTCAACACACAGATAAATTTCAGTACACACACACACTATTTGACTCCACTTTTCAACACTTTTCAACAATCAAACGCACCCACATAACAGGCAGAGAAGTTCGAGATGACGCCGAGATCTAGTAGGCCCTGAGGATGGTGTGATGAAGCACCGAAACAGCTGTAAGCCGCACAAACTTACATAATTAACACGAGTAAGTCTGCTAGTTAATCAATTACTTAGAATACTGCAAATCAAGAATACTGTTCGATAATTTGGAATTCAATGACAATTAAACATATAAATTTGCTTGAACAAGTTCGAAATAAATTTGTAAAATACCTGCATTTTAAAAGTTTTAATTATTATCCACAATATGAAACACATAATTTTATGATTCAATTTTTTAACGTTTCAACCTGACCACATAGAAGAAATTGTAATGTCTTACTGTTCTATATAAATTAATAATAAAATAGATGATATTAGTATACATGATAATATTTCTTCTTAAGTCCCATACAATGCTTCTTACAAATATCATATTTTTTAACCCAAAAGTAAATATAAATTCATACTATTTTAGTTCTTCTTATAGAGTTCTGCACACTTATAATAGATTGCATAGCTTAGGAGAAATAGATATATTTTATATGAGTCTTAAACAATTCAAATACACTTGTAATAAATTTACTGCAAATGATATAACTTATATTACATTCTGTTGCTTTGTATTAAAATTATTTCTGTATTAAGATTATTATTGTATTAAGATTAAGATTCACATTAACTTTCGTTTTAAGATTTATATTTACTTTATTTTGACTTTGTTGTTCCTATATATCTTTATATTTTTATAATTCGAAATTTTCTCGGCGTCCAGCCAGGTCATAAGTTGGTGATCCACCGACGTTTCGAGGATGTTCATCTTCCTCATCTTCAGGGTTAAATGATATCGGAGGGTACCCAGCTCCTTAATTTATAGTGCCAGAGGAAGTCAGCAGAGGAGCTGTGCGCTGATTGGCTGTTATTAGTGCGGACCGCGGCGAGAACGCGGCCGACGTGTCGTCTTGCTTTGTACTTTCCGGCTGAATGACCTTGGGTCTCACGGTGGGCTCGGCAGACGAGTTCTCATGTGTCCTCCGCTGATGACGGCCCGTCGTCCGGGCAGTGAGAAATTTAATAGCCGGTGCCCATGCCGCGCTTAGTTGGAGACCCGAGTCCCGGTTCAGGTTACCGTGTTCCGCCGCTATGGCCAGGGTTTCTTTTACTCTTCTATCCCAATAGCCCGCACACTTTACCAGGACCTCGGTGTTATTGAAATTAGCTCTATGGCTTTTTTCAATGCAATGTTCAGCCAATCCGGATTTTTCGGGCTGCATTAATCTGATGCTTCTTTGATGTTCCGAAAGATGCGTTGCTATTGTGCGTCCAGTCTGTCCAATATAAGCCGTATCACATTCACAGGGGATGCGGTAGATCCCTGGTACTCTGAGGCCTAGATCGTCTGTGAATGTGATGCGGCTTACATTGGACAGACTGGACGCACAATAGCAACGCATCTTTCGGAACATCAAAGAAGCATCAGATTAATGCAGCCCGAAAAATCCGGATTGGCTGAACATTGCATTGAAAAAAGCCACAGGGCTAATTTCAATAACACCGAGGTCCTGGTAAAGTGTGCAGGCTATTGGGATAGAAGAGTAAAAGAAACCCTGGCCATAGCGGCGGAACGCGGTAACCTGAACCAGGACTCGGGTCTCCAACTAAGCACAGCATGGGCACCGGCTATTAAATTTCTCACCGCCCGGACGACGGGCCGTCATCAGCGGAGGACACATGAGAACTCGTCCGCCGAGCCCACCGTGAGACCTAAGGTCATTCAGCCGGAAAGCACAAAGCAAGACGACACGTCGGCCGCGTTCTCGCCGCGGTCCACACTAATAACAGCCAATCGGCGCACAGCTCCTCGGCTGACTCCCTCTGGCACTATAAATTAAGGAGCTGGGTACCCTCAGATATCATTTAACCCTGAAGATGTGGAAGATGAACATCCTCGAAACGTCGGTGGATCACCAACTTATGACCTGGCTGGAAGCCCGAGAAAACTTCGAATTATCACGTCGCCAGGAAAGCTTCAGTAGTTATTTTTATATTTTTATGTTTCTTGTATTTATATCATTAGATTGTCTTTGTCCCCATAACTTTGTAAATATATAACGTAATTTTTGTATTTAATAATTAATATTGTAGTTATACGTGAACATTGTAATTGGTTGGCCTGTTATGTTCACATTTTAAAATAAAATAAATAAAATTTGTGATGTACAAAGCAGACATTGCAGAAGGTTTTTCTCGAGATACCCCTTTCCCTCTTTCATTCCACTAACACACTCCACCTAACCTTAATTCATCTATCAACTGCAATAGTTAAAAATAGCCTGGGATGAAGTTTTGGGGGTAATACAGATCTCCAATGTAGATATAAGAGGGGCTTAGAGCTTCAAATCCTGGAAATTATCAGGTATTTGTCTGGGTATGAGACCTGGCTCCTTCACTCTTTCAGAGAGGAGACAAGATGGCCTACTTGTCAGTATCGGATTCACGAATGCTACTCATTAGACTTGGACAATCATCGCATATAAAGTGCGCACAATGAGCTAATATATGAGGTGCCTAGAAGCAAAGTCAGCAATCTCCACTTTTTTTAGAAACTTGTATTATGGCAGCATTGGATTCTCCTTGGTGTTTTCTAGCAATCTCCATAGGTTATGTGAAGCAAAAGCAGCTATAAATGGTTTAATTTTCATATTGAAAACCGGGGTTAGAAGCAAAGGTAGCAATCTCCATGCTCAATATGACAATCTGAGAAGCAAAGCCAGCAATATCCACATTGGCCAATCAGAGAATCCCATTTGGTCACGTGACCACCAGCTGTCTTCTTTCCTTTTTCTCATTGTTATTATGGTTATTACAGTGTCAGTTCTATTTCTCTGAGGTAAAAGTAAACTAAATTACTTTGTTTTAATGACGACAGCTATCATAAAATTTCCAGTAAAATGAACAGTATAGAGAAACATTCTCAAGAGACCAACCAACAATAATCGCAATATCCTGGTGAGAGGTGATGACATGCATGACTCAGGCTGCTTTAAATACATAACAAAAAAAGAAACTCATGTCACTCAAATGGTTCCAAAACGCATTCCACCTCTACAACCAAATCTTGTGCATCCTAAGAAAATTTCTGATGTCAAACAACTGCTTCAAATCCACTTCAGTGAGAACTGGGGTCACAATGCAAAATTGGATTTTTACAAGCCACTAATTGACAATGTTGATGCATTGGACTTATCCAATGAGGTAGACACTAATGACTGTGCGTGTGAACTCATGGAAGAATCTGCAGAATTGTGTGTGTAGCAAGATGAACAATATGACTTTTCAAATGTTGAATATTGTGAAAAAAAAATTGTATGTTTTGTTATCCCTAAAATAATGTTTATAATTCAGAATTAAATTTGATGATTACACATGACTTCTGAAATCTGCAATAAAACCTGGTAATCTTCCTCATCTTACATGCAAAGACTGTAATATCCACTTCTGAGAAGCAAAAACAGCAATCTCCATATGAAAAGCTTTAATATATTGTTCCACAGTTACTTTAAAGTAAAGATACTATGTAAAATTGCTTTTCCGATGTCTATTTACATATGAAAATAGTTTTTGATGAAATTGTCGTTCAGTGAACACCTCAAAAAGTTTTTTGCTTCTACTGTAAAATTTTCCAAAGTGGAGATTGCTGACTTTGCTTCTAGGCACCTTATATATAAGCCTAAGTGCATGGATTCATTCTGGATCCAGCCCTTGAAAAACCAAGCCAAGCCAAGCCATAAACCTATGACGAAAAACCAAGCTAAGCCAAGTCAAGCCAAACCATAAACCTATGACACAGGACTTCAAGTTTTACATACACCCCAAATAAAATCATGTCAAGGGATTTTATTCATCATTTTTTTAGTGGAGTTTGAATCAGTGAACCTAAGACTTAATGGCAAGCATGGTAACCATTTGATCAATCACCATTTTATTATGCTTTTAAATTCCACTGAGAAGTGGTGGTGGTGGTGGTGGTGGTGGTGGTGGTGGTGGTGGTGGAGGTGGTGGTGGTGGTGGTGATGGTGGGGGCGGCGGTGGGGGCAGTGGTGATGGCAGTGGTGGCGGCAGTGGCGGTGGCAGTGGCAGTGGCGGGGGTGGTGGTGGTGGTGGTGGTGGTGGCGGCAGCAATAATAACATGAGGACAACAACTACGACGATGATGATAACAATGATGATTATGATAATAATGCAAGAAATGACATACCTATAAGGATATATTGATTCCTTGTATGAATAAGACGTTGATACCATGCTCGCAATCATTGATGCACTGTAAAACTCCACTGGACAATCGGGAAGGTCCATTCCTCCTTCTGATGATGAGGTAGTATTTGTGCCATGAGAAAGATTTGAATTATTAGAATCTGAGGGACTACTGCTGTCCACATCAAAATGAACAGTTCGATTCCTAAATCGAAATGGCCTTCCTTCCACTGAAGCGCTTCTACAAAACAAAAACAGAAATATAAGAAAATGATCACAAAATACAGCATTTTTAATATAAAATATATTAGAGATCAGTTCCACCAGAAGCCATCATGTTATCATGTATGCATATTAAATTAATACTAATAACACACATACACTAAAGTTTTAAATAAATAGGGCAATTTAAACTGTAGCCTATACAATATTATCAAATACTTTATGCAATAACCATTGACTACTAACTGAAGTAAAAGCAGTTATCTTTGAAACACATACTGTATTATTAAATAACTGGTAAATTATTTGGAATGAGTTACCCCTAAAAAAGCTGTATAGTTTTCTTTCTAAATAAGTCAATTAGCAGAAAAAAGTAAATAGGTATATACGGTCTTATTAAATAAACCGTGTATAGTTTTTATACGCTAAAGATTTCTGCAGAGTTGGGACAGGAAACATTACTAATAAACCATACATAAGCAATGGATGTATAAACAGCCTGTAACCATATATGGGAATTGCTTTGCAGTAGTTATATACACGAGATCCCTTGTTTAAGCATCGTATAGATTGTAGAGAAAAAATGGCTGCCCCTCTAATAGCTGTTTGTAGCAATTATCATTTTATGATGATGGTTGCCTTGTAACCACAGAAAGAAATTTAAAAATTCCGTAATATGCAAAGCTTTTTTGACCAGTATATATAAACTATAAATGCTATTACTTTAAATAACAAAAGGCCTAACTAGAGAATGTCAATATTGTCCGGGTAAACTGAAATTCAGCTAATCTTACCAGATAAATAGCAGACTGATTTGTTGGAGGGATTAGTTTGGAAATGGCCAGTGTAACATGAGTTTGAGACAAATGTATGAAATTGAACAGAAAATTGAAAATCTTTAAAGTCTAAAGATACAATGAAGTCAATAAGTTTCTGGGATATCATACCTGTGGTGTCTGAAAAAGATAGACTAGTAAGATTGAAATAATTGAAAATTAAATCGATTCTTGTAATAATAATCTTCTATGCTTAAGGTATGTGATTGGATGTTGTAACCAGACTGTACTGTAACAGCTAAAATACTCATGATATAAGGACATTGTGGTGATGGATGAACATCTTAATATTAATGATGAAACAAACAGTTGATATGAAGTAAAAGTAGAGGAACATCCTTTACTAACGTTGTAATTCAGGTTCACCATTAGCCCAAAGGCTAGAGCATCAGCTTTCCAAGCTGATAACCTGGGTTCGAATCCTTGTGGGTCCAAATTGAATTTGTAGTGGAAAAAAAATTGTGTTCAGTGGCAAGTTTTTGTGGGGTACTCCCGTTTCTCCTACCAGCATTCCACCATTGCTCTAGTATCATCATACTGGTGTGCTGTAGACCACCTCCAATAGTGTACCAAGGGCAATGCTACAGTGGCAAAGAATCTACAATTACAATTCGGTCTTGGGTGAATGACTTAAGTTGAAAATCAGACATTGGTGGAGGAAATGGGAATGTGGTAATTTAGAATTAATTTAATAATATCACAATTATGTGGTGATTCAGAGTCACAATACCTGAAATAAAACCGAAGAGGAGTTGCATTTAAAATAACAATAAAGGCAGCAAATGTAATAGAACTTTCATGAGAATCAGATGTGTGTAGCAATGAACCAGAGTACTGCATTGGAGTTAAACAGCTCGCTTGAACTCGGTCGAATGTCGCACCCTTGAGTGAGATAATATCGGTCGTGATACGCTCGTAATAAATGGAAGCACAGAACAAGGTCATTTCACCGACATGTCTTATCTTGTATGGAAGGCGACAGATAAGATACACATATGTTTTGCTCACACGACAGAAATAAGGCTTTATTTTCTGCATTTATGACAAACGTTTAATGGAACGTACCAAAAAGTAGCATGAAGTTATAAATAAAATAGTATGAAAAACTTCGATATACAGTTATTATTGCTAATTAATAATTATTCAATATTTGATCTACCACATATATAATATGATAGGTACATACATAGTGTTTCGCCTATATACTGCGACAATGTAGAAACGTTTTACAAAATATTATTATATAGCAGTAAATTAATAACAATATTAGTACAGAGATAATGTCACAGAAAATATAATAAAACGAATAATCATGCTGCACAACTGTTACAGACGCAAAGATTGATACACTAATATTATTAGAGATTATTATTATTATTACTAGAAAACTTGATACGGTTCTTGCATTATTGTGATTGTGTTCTCCGTTCATAATAATTACATTTACATCCAATAACATCTATCAGATGTGGCAAAAACAAAATCACTCCTGTGTGGAAAAAAAAAAACATTTACATACAACATTTATATTACATTTTAAAGCAAGTTTTGTAATTGTACTATGGAGAGGTTTGTTAAACACTGCAAAGTTTTGAAATGATAAACATCTATGATGTTACTACACAGTTCATCAATGTAACAAGAACGAATGTCTAACGCTAGGCTTATACCGTTCGAGGATTTATCGCTCACGACAATTTTACCCATCATGCATGTGCGCTACCTATCGGATTATGCTATGAACTACTTGGCGCTTGAGTGAAAACGTCCGATGCAGACCTCTGCAATGAAAGTAATGCAGAAAGTGTTCGTCAGAATAATAGTGATCTGAGTGTCAACTAACATATTTTGTAATAATTACTGCAAAAGAAAAAAAATTCTTCATCTGAACTAGCCTATATGTGACAAAAAGAAAACAAGCAAATTTTTTCACATATATACAGATGAAGTTATTTTTTTATTGGTGAATACAATGCATGTAATATAACAAAATGGTAATTAATTCTTTCAGCTTCACTTTAAAACCAAAATTAAATGTTATTTACTGTATTTTCTTTTTCTCGTTTCTATTAGCAAGGACACTAGTTGCATTTTTCCATCATCTGTCTGCCTGCAGCATAGTGGAAAAAATTGAAGCAGCTATCATTCAGGAAATGTTGAAAGAAAAGAATATAATAGTGAGATGGGAGTTTGAAAACTATGCTACTCTTTTCCTTCAAGAAGTTCCAGTTTTATCTCTGTCATCATGACGAGGTTTTCAAGATGAGTAATATTGTTATTTCTCTCCAAAAACCGTAAAAGTAAAGTCTCATGGATTATAATAACAAATCGAGTAAATTACATGTAATGTGTTGAAACAAATGTTTTTGCAATAAGCAGCATATGGTCTTATAGCATAAGATATATTTCAGCTTTGCGTGAAACAAACTTTAGAAAAGAAAATTAGTATTGGTGTGAGCAGTGAAGTTGAAGAGAGTCTATGTAAGTAGTCTGAACACAAAAGAGTGTTAAAATGTGCAAAGAAGGCAAAGAATAAGTCTGTTATTTAAGCATTATGCATCTGTTTAATAAATATTATTGTAATCTTTCACTGAATTTTTTATAAAAATGTATTTAATACTGACTGATTTGTTAAGAAAATAGCTCTGCCTAACTGTATTCCAAAAGGGGAGTCAAACAATAAATTAACATTACGCGAATTTATTTTAACACCATACAAATTAAAATAAACAATTTTAATTCGATTTTTGTAATTATTAAAATGTGTCTTAGTGAAACATACAGCAGAGTTCATATAGGCCAGTTTCTGTTGGATGCTTTTCCAATTCACTGCGGGCTAAAGCAAGCGGATGCACAATCACCTTTACTTTTTAACTTTGCTCTAGAATATGTCATTAGGAAAGTCCAGGAAAACAAAGGGGGTTTGGAATTGAACGGGTTACATCAGCTGCTTGTTTATGTGGATCACGTGAATATGTTAGGAGAAAATCCATAAACAATTAGGGAAAACAGGGAATTTTACTTGAAGCAAGTAAGGAGATAGATTTGGAAGTAAACCCTAATAAAACAAGATATATGATTATGTCTCGTGACCAGAACATAGTACAAAATGGAAATATAAAAATTGGAAATTTATCTTTAGAAAAGGTAGAAAAATTCAAATATCTTGGAGCAACAGTAACAAATGTAAATGACACTCGGGAAGAAATTAAACGCAGATTAAATATGGAAAATGCCTGTTATTATTCAATTGAGAAGCTTTTGTCATCTAGTCTGCTTTAAAAAAAAAACTGAAAGTTAAAATTTATAAACAGTTACATTACTAGTTGTTCTTATGGTTTTTTGACTCTCACTTTGAGAGAGAAACAGAGGTTAAAAGTGTTCGAGAATAAGGTGCTTAGGAAAATATTTGAGGTTAAGATTCGAGAATAAGGTGCTTAGGAAAATATTTGAGGTTAAGATGAAGTTACAGGAGAATGAGGAAAGTTTCACAACACAGAACTGCAAGCATTGTATTCTTCACCTGACATAATTAGGAACATTAAGCCCAGATGTTTGAGATGAGCAGGGCATGTGGTACGTATGGGTGAATCCAAATATGTGTATAGAGTGTTATTTGGAAGACCTGAGGAAAAAGACCTTTGGGGAGGCCGAGACGTAGATGGGAGGATAATATTAAAATGGATTTGAGGGAGTTGCGACATTATACTAGGGACTGGATTAATCTTGCTCAGGATAGGGACCTATGACGGCTTATATGAAACCAGCAATGAATATCCGGGTTCCCTAAAAGCTATTTGTAAGTAAGTATGGAAAATATATATGTTTCTGTCTACTTGCATAACCAAAAATGAAGAAGAAGGGAGAAGAATAAAATAAGTAATCTGTTTTCTACGTATCATAATGACATTTTTAAGATGACAGTCGACCTAACTTGTTAAAAAGAAACACATGTTGACATGAACACTTTGATAAATGAGTTAAGAATCCCCGATCTTGTAAACTATCTTGCTAAGTCCCATTTATGAAAATCATAGCAAGCATAGCAGGTTTGTTCTGGATCGCACCTATAGAATAATGGGTAACTCAGGTTTCTCTGAATAAGAAGCTACCCACTTACCTAGAAGTATGACGTAGGTCTTGATATGAATTATCGTCACTCATATCTGTTCCAACACCAGATGAAACATTTGGATCATCTTCATTTAAAGGTCCAACATGAGGCCAATTGTAGTTTTTTTGGTGTATATATACAAGCTTTCCAATTATGAGCATCTTGAGCCGGTGATGTTTTGTCATGTTGTACCATAAACACATTGCCTAAAAAAAGATCAAGTAATTTTGCAATCAAACATTACGTCTCTCCATTACCTTTAGAAATAAAATGGGCAGATAAAGGTATCTTCTATACACATCAAAAAGGCATTTGGGGACATATTGAAATAAACCTCTTGCCTCTTATCTATGGTTTGCCTCTTATCTTCATAACAGATATTAATATGTGGAAATACTACACAAGGATCATAAAATAAATAATTATACACATAAATATAGATCCAAGAATGTTGTTGTTGTTTTCTAATGCCAGGCGTTTGACAATAAAGTCATTTGACCTCTTGCACTCCAATATTTTTCAAAGATATTATCATGACTAGCCACAGAGAGATCCAAGAATGTACATATTGATGTAGGTGTTCCTCAGGGCTCTGTTTTGGGCCCTGTATTGTTTCTTTTACATGTAAACGATTTACCCATGTATGTAAGAAATTATTTTATGTGTATGTATGCCGATGATACTTCTGTTATTGTTAAAGATGGAAATGAACTGGATTTAGAGACTATCTGTTGTGACCTGTTAAAAGATCTCAAAACATGGTTTGATAGCAATCTGCTTCACTTAAATGTTAATAAGACTGGATATATTCATTTTTACAATTCTCAAAAGAAAAATCTGAAGAACATTAACATTTCTATTCAAGATCAATACTTACGTAAATGGGAAACTACTAAATTTTTGGGTGTTACATTTGACGATTGTTTGTCTTGGAGATCCCATTGCACAAGTTTAATTTCTAAACTCAACAGTATTTGTTATCAAATCAGAATTTTGAAGACGATAATAAATCACGATGTATTGATGTCTTTTTATTATTTTATTTTGCACACGTTGAGTCAAGGCTTTCATATGGCATTTGTTTTTGGGGATCTGGAACCATGTTGAATAAAATATTATGGCTCAAAAGCATATTGTCAGGTGCATAGCAGGCGTTGACAGTAGGACCTCTTGTAGGGAATATTTTTTACAGTATAATATTCTCACTGTTTATGGTAGGCCTATATATATTTTTTTTTAATGTTTTACAACTAATTTATAAAAATCTGTCTGATTTTCACCAAAATAGTGAATTTCATACTTATGATACTCGTAACAAAAATAGTTTAACTATTCCAGTACACCATCTTACAAATATTAGCAGAACCTATATGGTCTTTCGTATCAAAATCTACAATAGTTTGCCTGAGGACATCAAATTTACAAAAAATACTCACAAATTCAGGAATTATATAAAAATGAAATTAATAAATTTGTGTCCCTACAATCTAGAGGATACACGCATGGGCCCTTGAAATGAATAATGTATTTTATATTCGACATATTTTAAATTTAATGTAATGTATATATCTGACCATGTCTATGCATATATTATGCCTTCGACAATAAAAGTTCTATCTTCTATCATCTATCTTCTAAACCTTCATGCTTTCTTGCTCTCAGTACTAGAATGAGGTGTTGTGGTTGGCACAATGCTCCGATTGCCTTTTACCTCTGGGAAAGTCCAGGTACTCAATTTCATAGGAGGCAGTTCTGGAAATTTTGGCAACGAGAAAATTTCCTTACCACCAAGAACTGAGCCTAGGACCTTCCAGTCCATAGCCAATTGCTTTACAAACTGAGCTACCCAGCCATTAATAACATACCACGGGAATAAATGTGAAAGACATCCTCACAGCAAAACTTTAATAGATATTATGTCTATTTTTCTCATAAGACAAAAACAAATTATTGCAACCAGAACAAAGGAGGACGAGGGAGAAAAGATGAAAAAACAAGAGGCATGGCAAGTCTTATATTCAGTATGCAAAACGGTATTTGTCGAATACAGGGGGGAGAGCCATTAATCCTTCCCATTGAAGGCTTTATGGAACCAACCTGGACAAATATCCAATGTCCCATCCCTACCTTCCCGTGGTGCAGCTGTTAGTAAGCATAATTTTACAAGCTGAACTAAAGGGAGGGGCTACTCATCAATTAGCACTGGTCAGCTTGATGAGTTATTGGCCGAATTTGGTATAATTTTTCTCTATTCAATACCTAATTCCCTCTTTACCCTTTCCTATCCAGTCCTCTGATTGAACTCTTACTTTTTTCGACCCCGACAGTATTAGAGCATTTGATGCCTAGGGGTTCATTTCACTTTCCTTCCTACCCTTCCTACTTTTCTGTTCCTAGTGCTGACCTGCTATGGCACTAAAATCGTCCTCCAGTGGCTTAAGGAGGGAAAGTTGGTGATCAACAAGATCTCCCAACTAGGTCCAGTGGACCCGTTGACCAACAGCAGGTGTGGTCCTCCAGACATTCTGGGGGTTGTGTGTGAATGAAGTAGCCACCAAAACATTAAAATATGGTGTTCACTTAAATCGGCTACAACTTGCCATTTTCATAATAACTTTGAAAAATATTGGAGTGCAAAAGGTCAAATGACTTTATTGTCAAATGCCTGGCATTAGAAAACAACAACAACATATTCAGTCTGTGCTGTCACAAGAAAGAGAATATCAGTATTTTTTTGCTGTTGTTACTGAAATGTCATTTGAATATATATGTAATCAAAATTCTTAATGTATCCAGCTGTTTGCTGACAACATAAAGTCCACTATAGTCCACTGTAGTCTATTCAGTTGTTGTTTTTCACGAGAAATGAGGGGTACTCACTTTGACTTTATTGTCAAATGCCTGGCATTAGAAAACAACAACAACATATTCAGTCTGTGCTGTCACAAGAAAGAGAATATCAGTATTTTTTTGCTGTTGTTACTGAAATGTCATTTGAATATATATGTAATCAAAATTCTTAATGTATCCAGCTGTTTGCTGACAACATAAAGTCCACTATAGTCCACTGTAGTCTATTCAGTTGTTGTTTTTCACGAGAAATGAGGGGTACTCACCTTGTCGTGGTGAGGGGGCTTAAACTTGTTGTTTAAGCTAACAAGTAACAAAGAGGTACCCACATAAGCTGCATTACCACCAACGCAGTCCCACTATATTTTTCACTGTTTATATTCATGGAGTCCCTCAGTGTAAAATTCTCTGGAGGTAAAATAGTCCCTCAATCGGATCTCCGGGTAGAGATTGCACTGAGAGATGCCAAGAATCGTACTAAAGTACTTATTTGGAATATATATGTCATGAAAAATATGAATTTCTTTATATGATATTTTAATGAAGTTAGGCAAAATGGATTAAAGATTTCCATTGGAAAAAATAACTACTTTCATGAAGTCTGTAACATGGAGATACAATTCCTCAAGAATCAATATTAGGTCCCCTACTATTTCTAGTGTTCATAAATAATCTTAACTCCCTAATAAAAGATGTAGGTCATCTCATATTATTTGCAGATGACACAAGTATAGTAATTACAGTCAATAACGCCAACAAATTCCAACCTTCAACAGAGGAAATTCTCCTCAAAATATGTGATTGGTTCTCAGCCAATAAATTAGTATTAAATTGTAACAAAATTAACATAATCCAATTTAAATCCTGCCAAAATTCAACCTCTCAAATTTCAAGCCCAATAATTAAAAACAATCAAATTTCTTGAGGTACAAATTGATAATGTATTAAATTGGAAAAATCATACTAAAGAAATTACCCCCAAACTAAATTCAGCACGTTTTGCTATTAGATATAGGTCTATGCAAGAGATAGTAAATATCAATACCTTAAAAACAATATACTTTACATACTTCCACTCTGTAATGAGTTTTGGAATAATATTCTGGGGAAATTCTACAGAGAGCAACAGTATATTCCTACTACAAACAAGAGTAATTACAATAATAGTAGGTGTCAAATCTAAGGAATCTTGTAGTACCATTTTCAAAAAACTACAAATAATGCCAATGGCTTGTCAGTATATTTTTTCATTAATAAACTTCCTCGTATGTACTCGTGAAAACTTTGTAACTAATTCAACTGTTCATAGCATAAATATGCGTCAAAAAAGTGACTTTTATACTCCATCAGCAAGTCTATCGAGCTACCAAAAAGGAGTGCATTATATGACAGTAAAAATTTTTATTAGCCTCCCAATAAATATAAAAAATCAAACTCAAAATATAAGATTATTTGGGGTCAAATTAAAGAAGTACGTAATTTCTCACACCTTCTATTCTGTAAGTGAATTTATGACATTCAACAATGCTTCATGAATATTTCTGTCTTGTATTAAGTATTGATACTAAACCTTTGTGTTGTACTAGTAGACTATATTGTAAACCTTTTCTGTATATATTTCAACTAGACTGTGACTATAATTAAGACTTTATAGTACTATTAAGATTTTTTTGACATGTTCCATATTCTAACTGTGAAACGATGTATGATTACCATGGACTGTATTTTTTTTTTTAAAGTAGGTTATTTTACGACACTTTATCAACATCTTAGGTTATTTAGCGTCTGAATGAGATGAAGGTGATAATGGCAGTGAAATGAGTCCAGGGTCCAACACCGAAAGTTACCCAGCATTTGCTCATATTGGGTTGAGGGAAAACCACGGAAAAAACCTCAACCAGGTAGCTTTCCCCGACAGGGAATCGAACCCGGGCCACCTGGTTTCACGGTCAGACGCGCTAGCTGTTACTCCACAGGTGTGGACCCATGGAATGTTGTTGTTGTTGTTTTCTAATGCCAGGCGTTTGACAATAAAGTCATTTGACCTCTTGCACTCCAATATTTTTCAAAGATATTATCATGACCAGCCAATGAAGCACAGATTTTGAGGTGTTCCGAATCCATTTCTTGGTTTGAGTTGCACAATGGGTAGTTAGGGGACTGATATATTCCAATTCTATGCAGGTGTTTAGCCAAACAATCATGGCCTGTTGCCAATCTAAATGCAGCTACAGACGATTTTCGTGGTAAATCAGGAATTAACTGTGGATTTTGATGCAGAGAGTTCTATTTTTTTCCCTTGGAATTGTGTTATCAAATTTTGTTTGTTGAAGTCTAAGTATGCATATTTAATAAATCTCTTCACAGAGTAATACGTAGATTTAGTAACAGGTCTGTAAGTAGCAGTGCTCCCTTCTTTGCTAAAGCATCGGCATTCTTGTTTCCCAGGATTCCACAATGGGATGGTATCCATTGGAATACAATTCTTTTATTGAGTGATATTAATTGAGAGAGCATTTTAGTTATTTCTGCTGTTTGAGATGAAGATTCCTGAGACATTCACTTATTGCAATGATTTCACCATCAAAACTTGTTGTTCCATATCCAAGTGATCTATAAAGTGAGAAGAGACAGATGTAACACCTGCAGCGGCACCTTGTTCTCTGGAGATCAAGGATCCGTCGGTGTATAAATGAAGCCAGTTTTGTGGAGGGTACCTAATATTAATTGCCTCTAAAGACAATTATTTCAGTATTTCAGTGTTTACTTCTGATTTCAGTATTTCTTCTGTTAAATTTAGATTATATTCTATATTTAATAGAGTTAAAGGGTTTGGTTTAATTTGTAAGTTTTCTTTTAAATTCGGGATATTGATTTTCAGTTTTAATTCTTGAACAATGGATATGAAACTTTTTTGAGTTTTCAATCTACAGAGAGGACTGTATGAATGCCAATTGGACCCATGGAATGTAAATAAATACAATACAACATAAAATTTCATAGAAAATGCCCAATTTGCACATTTATTAATGTAAGGCTTCGAAATCCCAGTTCTGTTATTTTTCTTAACAGAAAACAATTACTGTATTGTTATAATGTTATGTTTTATTTAACGCCGCTCGCAACTGCAGAGGGTATATCAGCGTCGCCGGATGTGCCGGAATTTTGTCCCGCAGGAGTTCTTTCACATGCCAGTAAATCTACTGACATGAGTCTGTCTCATTTAAGCACACTTAAATGCCATCGACCTGGCCTGGGATCGAACCCGCAACCTTGGACATAGAAGGCCAGTGCTATACTAACTCGCCAACCAGGTCGACATTACTATATTACTAAAACGAATTCTAATCATACAATAAAGTTACTTACTTTGACCCTTCCTACAAAGTGTTCATCTGTGTAAAGTGGATGCTGAGCTCCAAATGCTTTGCTTGAAGGATAGAGTGCTTCAGCAACCTCCAATCTATGAAGCAGCTTCTCTACATCCTTCAGTGCTTGCAGCTGAACTTCTACACAACTTTGGCAGTACATAGAGAGACAGCCAGCACACGTACAAAGGTTATTGTTGACTCTGTTCGAAGCACTTAATGGTTCACAACAGTCTTCTTTTCCAACACCACTAATACCACTATCACTTGACTGAGTTGAAATTGATCCAGGAGGCTCCTTTAAATTACTATTTAATGTAGATAAAGGTGTTGTCGCTATTTTCTGTTCAAATCTGTTTATAGGCACAAAAATAAAATTATAGTTTAAGAAAAGGAGATCGTCCAAAACATTTTAATTTCTACATTACATAACAATAAGCAAAGGTAGCACAGCATTTGATGGAGAAGTAAAAGCAATTCAAGTCGCACTAACAAATTTAATACAAAGAGCACAAAAATTCAATAAAGCAGTCATACTGATCGACTCAAAATCAGCAATTGAAGCAACAGCATCAAACAGAAACCCCAAAAACAAAGCAATAGCAGAAAGTCGAACACTATTTTCAATCCTACAGGAACAACAGAAAATAATTCACGTTGAATCTTTCGTACACTACTTTTAACACTTGAATATAATTAATTGATTAAATGGCGAACAGAGAAGGCTCTGAGGATGGTGTCAAGTAGCACCGAAACAGCTATAAGCCGCACATGCTTACATAATTAACACGAGTAAGATCGCCATTTAATAAATTAAGAAAATAATTACTCTACAATGCATCCCCTCACACATAGGGCTGTATGGAAATGATAGGGCAGATCAACTTGCATAAAAAGGAACAAAACTTTTCGAACCCAGAAAAGCAGCACCAATGCACAGCCTAAACTAAGGTTACCAGATTTCTTTCACAATTTCCAGGGACAGATATCGACTTATGAAAAAACTACTTTTAAGACTTCTGTTAGTTTGCCATTCATTTATATTGTTTTTACACACTTTAAAGAATTAAAATACTCCTTCTGTTTGCACACTAAAAATATTAATTCCAGTGAACTACTACTTAAACCACTAGTATTTTCAGAAGAGTTAATTTTTTAACCAGAATTTCTCTGGATCCCCAATACTGCAGCAAATTCCTGAGAGGTCATGTTGAAGTTGGTTGGATAGCAAGCATGGCTCGAACAGTTTCCAAACTCAGATTTTTTGGATGTCCACAACATGTTCACTGAATAAAAACACTCTCCATTAAAGCATTACTTCCAGGAAGACAAAAGATAGTTCAACTTCTGGAGTTGTTCTCAGAGGAAAATTAAAAAATTCCACTCCGTTTTGAGTAAAGATCAGCATTTTCTTTATTCCAATTCGCTAATTTCTCCGAAATCAAATATTTCTTCGAGCAAGAAATTTCATTATGCCTCACCCACTTGATTTAGTGGCCACTAATAAAGTAGGTATTTCCTTGCAACAATTGAAAAACTTAGCGGAATAAGGGAGTCTTCAAAAATGTGTTTTTGAAATATTTAGTAGATTTTCTGAATCCCAACACAGAAAATATTAAACAATTGATTAAATGGCGATCTTACTAGTGTTAATTATGTAAGCATGTGTGGCTTACAGCTGTTTCGGTGCTTCATCACACCATCCTCAGAGCCTACTAGATCTCGGTGCTATCTCAATTTCGCTGCCTGTTGTGTGGGTGCATTCGTGTGGTGAAGAGTTGTGTCAAATAGTGTGTGTGTTCTGAAATTGATCTGTGTGTTGAGAATTTGATTGGGGTGTGTTTTAGTGTGTCTGTATATTTCATATTGTTCTAGTGTCTTAGTTTTTGGTTTTTGGGTTGTATGTGTAGGATTTCCTTGTCTGTATTTATGTTTTTGTATGTGTGGTTAGCATTAGTTATGTGTTCGGCATATGTAGATGTATTGTGTTCTTTAATGTGTTCTTTGTATCGAGTTTGAAATGATCTGCCTGTCTGTCCAATGTCGAAACTGTCGCAACTATTGCATGTGAGTTTGTATATGCCTGTGTGGTTGTATTTATTTGTTTGTGTTGTTTGTGTGTTGAGATGTTGAGATGAACGCACCCACACAACAGGCAGCGAAGTTGAGATAGCGCCGAGATCTAGTAGGCTCTGAGGATGGTGTCAAGTAACACCGAAACAGCTGTAAGCCACACATGCTTACATAATTAACACAAGTAACATCGCCATTTAATCAATTATTTATATTCAAGTGTTAAAAGTAGTGTACGAAAGATTCGATATGAAATATTAAACATTAAAACAAGCAACGTACTATAATGGTGACATATTAAAGTAACACAGTACACTGGAAATACTAAATAATTCAAAAGACCGATCATATGCTATGCAGTTACATTTGATCCAATTTCCATTGCTCTCTGAAACCTACAGCAAAAGTATCACTTTTACTCTCGCACTATATTTGTCTCATGAGCTGTATTTTCTCTTACCTATAATTCATGATGTCATTAAGTAGATCTGCTACACCTTCTCTTGCCTTGCATAGGTAATCATCTTGTTCTATGACCGTTCGGTCTGCATGCCAGGCTTGCAATTCTAACCAGATCAAATCCTTTAGCTCATTCTGATACAAATGTTCCTCCCGGCTCATCTACAAAAAAAACAACAATTTTGAAGTCTTAAAATTAAAACACACCATGTGAATCAACTTATTAGTGGCGAAGCTCTTAAGGAGCTTTTGAGGCTTAGCCTAACGAAGATATTTGAGTTATTATTTCTAGATTATAGATCTTGATTACACAACTTTTAACACTGTATCACTTCGGAATATGTATAATAAGAACTTTCTTGTGTTAAATTTTAACGTACCTTGTTAACATGTTTCGTCCTATTTTCGGTCATCTTCGGAACTGGTCATTATTGGTCTTGGTGCCTCTTGTTTAGTGTATGGGTGTGTTCGTAGTGTAGAGTCAAAGAGTGTATGTGTTTTGAAATTGAGTTGTGTGTTGAGAATATCGTTGGGGTGTGTTTTCGTGTGTCTGTATATTTCATATTGTTCTAGTGTGTTGAGTTTCTGGCTTTTTGGTTGGATGTGCAGTATTTCCATGTCTGTGTTGATGTCTCTGTAGGTGTAGTTGGCATTTGTGATGTGTTCTGCATATGTGGAGGTGTTTTGTAATTTTGTTATGGCTGTGATGTGTTCTTTGTAACATGTTTGAAATGATCTGCCTGTCTGTCCTATGTAGAAGTTGTTGCAAGTGTTACATTTGAGTTTGTATATGCCTGTGTGGTTGTATTTGTTTGTTTGTGTTGTTTGTGTGTTGAGACTCAAATGTAACACCTGCAACAACTTCTACATAGGACAGGCAGGCAGATCATTTCAAACATGTTACAAAGAACACATCACAGCCATAACAAAATTACAAAACACCTCCACATATGCAGAACACATCACAAATGCCAACCACACCTACAGAGACATCAACACAGACATGGAAATACTGCACATCCAACCAAAAAGCCAGAAACTCAACACACTAGAACAATATGAAATATACAGACACACGAAAACACACCCCAACGATACTCTCAACACACAACTCAATTTCAAAACACATACACTCTTTGACTCTACACTGCGAACGCACCCACACAGGAAACAAGAGGTGCCAAGACCAACAACGACCAGTTCCAAAGATGACCGAAAAAGGTCGAAACATGTTAACAAGGTACGTTAAAATTTAACACAAGAAAGTTCTTATTATACATATTCCGAATATTATTTCTAATAACAGTAGGCCTATAAGTTTATAATAACGATGTATTGTAACACTTGTTTGCACTCCAATCCTTCCATACATATTAAGTTCACTGTTGGCAGTCATTCCAGTAAGGAGAGAGCAGTGCGAGCCATGAGGCTTGTGGCAAAAGCCTCTAAAGGCATGATTACGACCTTGACTCACAAGCTTGAAGGGGGACCGAGGAGGGGATATCAGTTCACTACATCTTCATACAAAACAAGGCTAGTCTTTCATCACAATATTATATCGCGCTATATTGATGTTCTCTAAAAGAGCTGTGTTGTTGAGTTTAGTTCAATCAAAAGTGCATGTATGTGTGTGTTATATATTAATTTTACGTGAAATGACTCATGCTGAGGGAACAATGAGGTCATTATTTGTAGAATTAAAAGAGAAAACGTTTTCAAGTTGGACATATGAAACAAAATGTGCTTACAAAGATAGGAGATCGACACCACATTTACATATTAAAATAGCAGACAGAGAAAGACAAAATATAAATTTTCAATTGTCATGGTATAAGAAATATTCTTCGCTAATAGGGTGCACTGAGACAAATAAGTTATATTGTTTTACCTGTATTCTGTTTGGGGGTGAAAATAAGTGATCATCATCTTCTTGTAGGATTTGTGTGTCAAAAAAATTTTATAGGAAAGCCGAGAAACATCTGTTCTATAAAAGATACAAGATAAACAGATATTTTCAGTCTACCCAATATTTACAGCTTCCCCACTGCAACTTATCCTGGGTGTTCAGAAGTTATGCAGTACCCTTAGTTTGTGTTCAATTCATTGGAAAGTCATTTTCTAAGTCGTTACTGCTGGAGATAATACAAAGTTACCTCAATTCACTACTTAAAGTAATAATTTCTTTCAAATTTAGCTTATAGTAAACAGATCTAACAGAAGACTATGCATACTATATTTGTACTCAGTTTCAGTTTTCAAAAATAAGAGATAATGTTCCTTCAACAAGGGATCAAAAATGATCTCTCTTGTAAATATCCGCATAAAAACTGTTACTAAATTTAAAAAATGTCCTGTTATCTTTCATTAAGGGCGCTCAAGGTCTGTTCCTATTCTAATGTATATATGTATGTATACAAATTAGGTCATTCATATTCATCATCATAATGATTTGAGAGCCAAAATTCGAACAGCCGGTGTGAAGCCCTTATATTTATAAAACAAAACATGTATGCATGAACGAATGCCATGAAAAGATGTGTGCTTTGTGAAATGATGTTAATGTTAATAGGTCACTGAACAAAGAAAACAAAACACACTTTCCTTCTCATGTGATTAAAATCACTTTATGTAACAAACTTCCTGCCAAATTTCCACGTTAACTACAGTGAAACCTCGGTAAGACACACTTCAAGGGACCACATAAAAATAGCATATTAAACAGGGCAGAATATTAGCGAGAGTGGGTCATTTTTGCATTTTTTAAATTCTAACACAAAGGTATGAAACAGCATAAACATTTGTTGAAGAAATTTAAGGATTAAATACTGTAATTATGCAGGATAAAAGGTTATTTTATTTTCTTTCCTCTCAGAACAAATACACTGTCTTATTAATTAAAGTGCCCCTTTATTAAAAAAGTAAAAAATTGTTTTCTGTCTTTCACTTGATCCAGTACTATGAATAATAGCATTTTTCACATGATTTAAATCGGAAGTGACATCAGTAATTTAGAAACATTAATGAATCTACGAATCATAGACACCAAGGCAAGGGCTTCATTGTGAGAAGGATATGGAATGTCTACTGTTTCCACTTCCTCTTCGTCACGTCTCCACTGACAGTGCGATTTAAAACTGCCAGCAAGGACAGGCTCTGAATACAGTAGTCTTGCAGGTATTCAAGAGTCGCATTCCATTCTATTGCATTCACGAAACAAGACTTCTACAAATTCTTAAACATGCAGACGCTAGTGGTAAATGTAGAACTCCAGGAAAATTTTCTCAGTATCCTTTAAAGTACGAAATTTTAGAATTTTCAGCAGATGAAAGAGTGTATTAAACGGAATGATGAGCATATTAAGCAGTGGATTTTACCTGGCTTTACATAAGGACTAGTGGCTTGTGCAGCAAACGCTGCAAACTAAGTTCGTTAGACGTTCAAATAAAAATTTTTCTGATTTATTTTCAATGAAAAATACCAGACATTTTGAAAGTTATTTGCTTCCATAATAATGAAACATACTCCCTCTGAATGTTATTTTCATGCCAAATACTTTATCTTGAACCTATCTACCTTCGGTTTTTGAGTTTCAACGCGAAAACTCAAGTAAAAATGTCAGGACAATCAGTGGGTTTTTCATGTGGGAGTAAAGCAATAGCTATTTCAGATCATAGTGCATTGTAGGTGAAAGTTAAAGAAAGTCAGGTTTGCTATGCTTTCGAACAATAGACATACCATCTTGGTGTAGCTGCTGCATGTAGAGCTTGAAATGTAGAAGGTAAAATCATTTTATCCTGCTAAGAGATCTTGCTGAAATGATCGGGATGCTACAAAATTTTCTTGGCCTCTTATTTTATCAGTAAGTAATACCGTCTTTCCTTAGGAACTGTAATTTTTGCGCTCTCTTGAGCCAATACTGAATTTACACCACACCGCCATTAAATATATGAAAAAGACCCAACCCACTTGATTAATAACCATAAAATATTTGATTTTTAATAATGATATTATCTTATGCAAGTTTTATAGTTTATATATTAACATCATGGCATTAACTATAATAATATTTCATTTCTAATGGTAATAATGTCATCAAACCACCTCAAGTTTTGTAGATTTTAATATCCAATACACGGCTGTACTCAGAAAATTACACACTGCAGAATCAGAACTGTAAATTATTTTTAGTAAGTCTGAAGCTTTTAATAACCAATTCAATTTGAACTCTAAATATGTCAGCAATCCTGCAGGTGCCTTCGTGCAATATCCTATTGTGTATTGTAGTGTGTTTTATTTTATTTTGAAATGCAATTAGTTCTCAAAACTGACGAAAGATGGATTTTGGAAAGTAGGAAAATTATGTAGGAAAACTGACATTTCACTGAAAACTACTATTTTTCTGAAAAACTGTGGATTCCAAGCTTCAAAATGAGGGGTCATTTATTAAATTCTGTTCAGTCGTTATCCCGTAATTTCCATTATCAGTTCAAATTATATATATAGATATCAAGGAATCGGGCGAAAAGAGTGTATAATGCAGGATAGCGTAACAAACAGGGGTATATTATCAGGGTTTCACTGTATTAAACTTTCTGCTGTTCCTCTACAAAGCAAGGATTAAGTGTTTAAGAACTGTAATAACGAACTAACCAAGTTTATGGAGCTCCAACAGACAGAAGCCAGATATCTGGAGCAGAAGAAGTATTCTAATTATGTGTTTTTCATCAAGAGACATTTATCCTTAATGGTGTACAACCATTTATCTTACACATTCATGCAAATATTCAAAACCAGTAAAGTCAGTAGCAATAATAGTAACTCAAACATTACTTAGTAAAAGGGACACATGCAAAACAATTTTCCGAAGTTAGTGTCATATGCTCACCTCCAATGAAAGAAGCGTCACTACGAAATCGAAATGTATCTACGGAATTTGTTACACCAAATGGACATAAGCAGTTCTTATATTCTGTGCATCTTTGACATCCGTAACATTCTGCATGCTTAAAACAAAACGATGTCATAGTCTGCTTGTATTATGAACGTAAATAAAGAGAACCACATTGTTAAAATCACTCTCAATTTTATCGTTTTGGTACTTACTCTCCTCTCCCATTTTCCAATGTAGTGGCAAATTTTAAACTGTAAATTACAAAGAAACAAACTAAATTCCACTCCAAAATACATCACAATCTCTGTACACACCTTGACTGAACCTCAGCCAGACAAACATTTCCCCATTTATTCTAATGAATATAATTATGAAATTACGAATATAAATATAAGAAATTTAACTCACATGTCTACGTGGATTTTTATCACACTGCTTGTCACTACTGCCCATGCGAATAAGAGTGGAGAACATCTTGTAGAATTCAGCTCGATCATCTGGATGGTCATCAGTCTTGATAATTTTGCCTCCCCCATGTTTCTTTAAAGCTCGACATGCCACCAACTTTGATGTCAGACTTAAAAACCTATTACTTGTCTCCACCTGTGTAACAATTCATAATAATTACATCAATACTTACTGTGTCTTGAAATGTGAAACATGGTTATTTGAAGGGCTCAGAGCCAAAGGCGAACAACCCACAATTTTGTATTGTTCATTATTAAGCCTTTTTTCAAAACTATACATATCTCTTGGATACGGAACAACAAGTTTTGATGTAGAAATCGTTGCAATAAGTGAAAGTCTCAGGAATCTTCTATTTCACATCAATAAATTTAAGAATGCAGTTATATTGTCAGACTCCAAACCAGCTACCGTATTTACTCGCATAATTCACGCCATCGCATATTTCACGCACCCAAATTATTTACTATATAATTTAATAAATTAATTTCCTCGTATATTTCACGCATTTAATATTCGTGAAATACTGTAACAAGTACATACTGAAACTTGAAGTAATGAGGTGTGTTATGTTGAGGAGCCCTGAATGTACGGTATCTTAATGCCGTAACGAGGGAGTGCATAGCGGTATTTGGAACCGGACAGCTACCTGTTACAGGCGCACCCTTCTCATCTATGAAAGTCCTTTAAAAATACCGGTATAGGGTATTGACCTCCCCCTACCATTTGAATGGGGGTGGTTTGAAAGCTTTGTGTTGGATCGCATCAGTTGAGTTTGAGACTCGAAAAGGGAAACCTGTCAAAAGCCGTCTATTAAAAGTTTTAACAATGAATGGTAAATCCCGATATTCGAGTCATACTGCGTCCTTCAAATTAAAAGTTATCGCATATACAGAAACACATGGCAACAGAGCAGCTGGACGTGAATTCACAGTTCCAGAATTTAATATTCGTTACTGGAGGAAACAAAAACAAGCTCTTCAAGAAACAAATGTATCAAGGAAAGCATTTCGTGGGCCAAAAAGTGGAAAATTCCCTGATCTTGAAGACAAGTTACTAGGATATGTAAGGGAACTGCGTAGTTTTGTCATTTTTACCCAGCTTGTGAAATTCCTCGCTTAATTCACGCACCCTTAATTTATAGATCGAAATTGCGGGAAAAAAGTGCGTGAAATATTCGAGTAAATACGGTATTCTATCAATAGTCTCTAAACACACACCTTCATCTCAAACAGCAGAAATAACTAAATGCTCTCTCAATTAATATCACTTAATAAAAGAATTGTATTCCAATGGATACCATCCCATTGTGAAATCCTGGGAAACGAGAATGCCGATGCACTAGCAAAGAAGGGCAGCACTGCTACTTACAGACCTGTTACTAAATCTACATATTACTCTGTGAAAAGATTTATTAAATCTACATACTTACACTTCAACAAACAAAAATTTTATATCAATCTCAAGGGAAAAAATGGAACTCTCTGCATCATAATCCACAGTTAATTCCCGATTTACCACGAAAATCGTCTGTAGCTGCATTTAGATTGGCAACAGGCCATGATTGTTTGGCCAAACACCTGCATAGAATTGGAATATATCAGTCCCCTAACTGCCCATTGTGAAACTCAAACCAAGAAATGGATTCGGAACACCTGAAAATCTGTGCTTCAGTGGCTGACCATAATAATATATTTGAAAAATATTGGAGTGCAAGAGGTCAAATGACATTATTGTCAAACGCCTGGCATTAGAAAACAACAACAACATTGTTGTTATAGATTCATGATATATTTTTGAATTTATTCAATGTAGACCAATTAAAATAAATTGTGAAACCAATCATTTTTGCCAGGATCCTCTTAATGTCAAATCTTATTTACTCATTTTGTAATTGTGGGTTAGTCGCCTTTGACTCTGAGCCCTTCATTTATATACATACATTAGAATTCTGTGGTTCAGCACAAGAAACCTGTAACCCTAAAAAAATTTTATATTATTAATATGGATCCAAATCTTATATTTATCAACCCTCTTATTGTGACTGTTGCATAGGCCTAAGTATCTGCATCAGAGATAGGAGATGACAACATATTGCATTACCATTATGTACAATTATTGCAATTTTATTTAACTCCAATGAGCTATGTAAGGGTCATGGTTCTTGCACTCAACCACACAATTAAACCCTTAGTTGCGACTCAAGTGTAGCATTTCTGACTACAAATGCAAACAGTGGCGAAGCTAAGATGTAAACACTAGGTAAGCTACAAGCACCTGCTTATCTTGTATCTTTTTATAGAGAAGATGTTTACTGGCTTTACTATCAAACTTTTTGTGACACAAACCCCACAAGAAGATGATGACTACTCATTTTCATCCCCAAATAGAAGAACGTAAAACAATATCTTATTTGCCTCAGAGCACCCTATTAGCCAAAGATATTTCTCATATAATGAAAATTGAAAATTTCTATGTCTTCCTCCATCCGTTATTTTATTATGTAAATGTGGTGTCGATTTCCTATCTTTGTAAGCAAATTTTATTTCATATGTCCAACCTGAAAACGGTTTGTTTCAGTATGAGATATTTTAAACAAATTTGTAACACTCACACGCAGGCACTTTTGATTAATGTAACACTCAACAATGCAGCACTTTCAGAGAACACCAATATAGTACAACATAATACTGTAACAGAAGACTAGCCTCGTCCCGTACGGAAATGTAGTGAATCGATACCCCCTTTTTGGTCTCCCCTCTAGCTTGCAAGTCAAAGTCGTAGTCATGCTATTAGAGGTAAGCCCCATTGCTTGCTGCTCGCACTGCTTTCTCCATATTGGAATGACTGCCAATAGTAAACTTAATATATGGGAGGATCGGAGTGCAAGCAAGTGTTACGATACACCATTATTACGAACTTATAGGTCTACTGTTACTAGGGATAATAACTCAAATTTTTTGGATAGGCTAAGCCTCAAAAGCTTCTTAGGAGCTTTGCCACTGGATGCATTCGATTTCCAACAATTTACCTCCTTTCCAAAAGACTGGATGGTATCCTATGTCTTAGTTTATGGTCAAGAAATCCCACTAAGAGGGAATGTTTAATATTAATTTAAAATCCTAGTAATACTGAAGACGAAGAAGTCAATGATCCCAATCATTTTAAGTTGTAACAATAATTACAATTATTATTATTATTATTATTATTATTATTATTATTATTATTATTACTACTAAGATTTCAAATCATCCAACCTCAAGTGAGGTTGACCACTGGGATCCAGAATTAACAAAATATAAAAGATAAAGGGAAATGATACGAGCAAAATAATGACTCGATTTGTACATTAAAACAAAAATTTACGTGTTAACATATAGATGATAGTGTAGAATTTGAAGAGAGGCCTTCAGAATTTCCATTACAATCTTCTGAATCTCATAAAAGGGAATTTTAAAGGATTTAAGGATATTACATGTAAATTTTGGTAAATAATCCCTCGCTCCAAATAGTAAGCCTGCAACATCCCAGTTGCAAAGCGAAATTCCATATTTTATATAACATAATAATACAACTGAAATATATGACATACAAGACTCTTAAAATGAGACAATAAATAATAAGCTAGTTTTTTTCTATTCTACTTCTACCTTT
The DNA here is from genome assembly GCF_040183065.1 of Periplaneta americana. NCBI lineage: Eukaryota > Metazoa > Arthropoda > Insecta > Blattodea > Blattidae > Periplaneta > Periplaneta americana. The sequence goes on from NC_091128.1 coordinate 142,139,789, forward strand.
CCATTGAAACTTAACGCTAGAAAGTAACCTTAAAGCTTTTCCTGGAATACGCTTCATACTTTCATGACCTCAAGGCTAGGAAGGGATGCTGTGGTCAGCACCCAGCTCCAAAAGCTATTACCCCCAGGAAAGACCTAGTACCCACAAGGAAGGTTCACCAAGTGATAATGGATTTTCGCAACAATTTTTTCTCCATATGTTTCATATGAAATAAGACACCATCTGATAAATTTCTACATTACATTCGGAGAAAAAAAACACACACACACAAACCCCCCCAATGTTTGCAATGGCTGTTATAGCTCTGGACTAAAGAATTTGAAAAAAAATTATATCTCGAAAACTAGGCTTTCTCCAGATGTAGAAATTTATAGGAAGGTTTCTCATTTCAAATGGAATGTATGGTGGAAAAATCGTTGCGAAAATCCATTATCACTTGGTGAACCTTCCTTGTCAGTTTCATAGGAGACTGAGTGGACCTGTTCTGAAAATTATAGTAATAAGAAAAATTCCACTAATAACTGAGATTGAACCCAGAATCTCCAAGCCTTTAGCCAGTTGCTCTAGCAACTGAACCACCAGAATATGTGGTATGTACAGTAAAACTCAACAATACTTACTACAAGGAGATATGAAATTAAAATAAAATAATTTAAATGAATTTCAGCATTAAATTCCTGATTTACAATTTCCTACCAACTGACGAATATCAAATATGAACAAAATTCTCCCGACTTTAGGAAAGGAGAGGAGGAGGAACACATACATACAAATTGTGTCATTTATTCATTGCATTCATTCACGACAGCATGTGAATATCGTTACCTTTATGGCTGGTTGAGGTGTTACAACAGGCATGCTTTCAGCTCTGTCTTCTCCAGCATGTTCTATGGAGAAAGTAGTTTGTTCTGAGCTTGAAATATCCAACTTCAAATCCCGCTCTGATCCTCTTAATAACTTCATTGATCGTTTGTTGCGTTTGTTTGATTCTGGGCGTACAACCTGATCTGAAATTTATAAAATTACCAAATTTCTTTAAATTACATTAAAGTGCAATAATCAAATACACAAGTCTAAGACAGGTAGCATATGCACGTCCTCATATCAATTGGATGCATTTTCATTCATTAATAGTGTTCTGTCCAAGGCCAGGCTTTTCACTGCAAACTCAGCATTCTCTAATCTTTCCTATTTTCCACCTTTCTCTTGGTCTCTGCATATGATCTGTATATCTTAATGTCGTCCATCATCCGATATCTTCTTCTGCCCAGAACATTTCTCCTGTTCACCATTCCTTCCAGTGCATCCTTCAATAGGATTATTCTAACTTAATTTTCTTTACGTATTTATTTACTTTATGCAAGATACAATACTTGAAGCAAGTAAAGCGATCAGTTTGGAAGCAAATCCCGAAAAGACGAAGTATATGATTATGTCTCGTGACCAGAATATTGTACGAAATGGAACTATAAAAATTGGAGATTTATCCTTAGAAGAGGAGGAAAAATTCAAATATCTTGGAGCAACAGTAACAAATATAAATGACACTCGGGAGGAAATTAAAAGCAGAATAAATATGGGAAATGCCTGTTATTATTCGGTTGAGAAGCTTTTATCATCCAGTCAGCTGTCAAAATATCTGAAAGTTAGAATTTATAAAACAGTTATATTACCAGTTGTTCTGTATGTTTTTGAAACTTGGACTCTCACTCTGAGAGAGGAACAGAGATTAAGGGTGTTTGAGAATAAGGTTCTTAGGAAAATATTTGGGGCTAAGAGGGATGAAGTTACAGGAGAATGGAGAAAGTTACACAACACAGAACTGCACGCATTGTATTCTTCACCTGACATAATTAGGAACATTAAATCCAGATGTTTGAGATGGGCAGGGCATGTAGCATGTATCGGCGAATCTAGAAATGCATATAGAATGTTAGTTGGGAGACCGGAGGGAAAAAGACCTTTGGGGAGGCCGAGACATGGATGGGAGGATAATATTAAAATGGATTTGAGGGAGGTGGGATATGATGATAGCGACTGGATTAACCGTGCACATGATAGGGACCGATGGCGGTCTTATGTGAGGGTTCCTTAAAAGCCATTTGTAAGTAAATAAGATACAGTTTTGCAAGAATGGAAAACCGACACAACCCAGGTACTGAGGCAGAGGATACAAGTAAACACAAGTTTATATGATGAAGATCAGGTAATTACGGCTATGTCTGAAGATAGTTACAGTCAAATATCTTTAAGTTCAATAATGCATGTAAAAATGTAATGTCATATATATAATTTATTTCAAGAAATAGTCTGCCCAGGCATCCTGGGTTGCCAAAAACACAGAATAACACACATATAAGAATAGTAATGATTACAGTAAGATAGATGAGCCAAATTTAAATGTGAACTAGGAGCTTAATAGGCCTATATATCTTCTGAAAAAAAATAAAGGTTAATTACATTCCTAAACGTATGTCTTATGAAAATAGAAATACAAAGAGAGATAAGTTTGATATTTTGAATTATTTGGGATATGATCTCATTTACCTATAACAATAAAACAATAAAAAAAAATAGCAAAAGATCAATGAATCTGTGGAACGATCAGAATTACATTAAAAATAAAGGACAGAAGGATACGAATTAACAGTTTATGAGGTCGTAACTGTTACATCTATACTAATAAATAAAACTATAACCTAAATTTTTCTGGTAATTTTTTTTTAGATAAAGAATTTGTATTAACATGTACAATGAACTATCCTGAGACCGAAAATTGCATTTTCGAAATTTTTGTTTTTATGTCTGTATGTCACCTTTTCATTGAACTTACAAATTAAACCAAACCCTTTAACTCTATTAAATATAGAATATAATCTAAACTTAACACAAGAAATACTGAAATGAGAAGTAAACACTGAAATTCTGAAACAATTGTCTTTAGAGACAATTAATATTAGGTACCCTCCACAAAACTGGCTTCATGTATACACCAATGGATCCTTGATCTCCAGAGAACAAGGTGCCGGTGCAGGTGTTACGTGCTGTCTCTTCTCACTTTATAGATCTCTTGGATATGGAACAACAAGTTTTGATGGTGAAATCATTGCAATAAGTGAAAGTCTCAGGAATCTTCTATGCCACATCAATAAATTTCGGAATGCAGTTATATTGTCAGACTCCAAAGCAGCTATTCTATCAATAGTCTCTAAACACACACCTTCATCTCAAACAGCAGAAATAACTAAAATGCTCTCTCAATTAATATCACTCAATAAAAGAATTGTATTCCAATGGATACCATCCCGTTGTGGAATCCTGGGAAACGAGAATGCAGATGCTTTAGCAAAGAAGGGCAGCACTGCTACTACAGACCTGTTACTAAATCTACGTATTACTCTGTGAAAAGATTTATTAAATCTACATACTTAGACTTCAACAAACAAAATTTGATAACACAATCCCAAGGGAAAAAATGGAACTCTCTGCATCAAAATCCACAGTTAATTCCCGATTTACCACGAAAATCGTCTGTAGCTGCATTTAGATTGGCAACAGGCCATGATTGTTTGGCCAAACACCTGCATAGAATTGGAATATATCAGTCCCCTAACTGCCCATTGTGCAACTCAAACCAAGAAATGGATTCCAAACACCTCAAAATCTGTGCTTCAGTGGCTGACCATGATAATATCTTTGAAAAATATTGGAGTGCAAGAGATCAAATGACTTTATTGTCAAATGCCTGGCATTAGAAAACAACAACAACCTTTTCATTGAATAATGGCTCAGCCGACTTCTATGAAAATTTGTACATAAAATAAGTTAGTTCCCACTTAGATTCTATGCTATATGGCATTCAAAATATTTTCTATAAAAGGTGGGTCAGGCCTCCTGCGTGAAGTAAATAAATCGAAATATCTCACTCACAGTATCATTGACTTTTAGGATAATACAGAGTGTAACAAAAGTTTCTGGTACAGTTTGTCAAAATTATTCTCGTGTTTAGTTTCCATTTTCCCAGGAATGATGTCCAAATTTTATGATGTAGGAGTTGGTGTAAGTTAATTTGTAGTAAAATTAGGTAGTGGAAATCACAAGGTCATAAATTTTTCCTGTAATTTGTGATTTTAATTCTGTTGAGTTTTGTTTTATATTCTTTAATCATTAAATTATCTTGTAGTATGATTGAAATTAGTGCCATCTTCTTTCAGTATTAATTATTCATAACACAAAAATGTAACAAAAGTTTCTGGTACATCCAGGAATTATTGTTACATCTTTATTTTTCTATACTTTCCGGATAATAAACCAATTAAATGTAATATTTAATTCGTAATTTTAATAAACGATACTGACATTTTTAATCACCCAAGTCACCATGGCACCAACAAAACGTGAGCATGCTTGGTCTCAGGTTCAAGCCTTGGTTAAGACTGGAAAATCAGTACGTGATATTGCCAGGTTATTGAAAATGTTACCAACAACAGTTTTAAAATGGAAGAATCAAACGGATGGTTCTGTTTCTGATGATAAACGATCAGGTCGACCAAGCAAAGTGTCACCCTCAAACAAAAAGAAAAATAAGGGAGTGGATGAAGGACAAGGTTGGTGTAGGAACTCGGGCTATGGCTAAAAGGCTGAATTTTTCGGAGTGTTACCGCTCTATAAACAAAAACATTTCACACATGACAATCAGTAGGCATTGTCGTAGTCAAGACTGGGGTGGGAGGTCTTATGTACCAAGAACCAAGCCAATGCTGAGTGAAAAGAACATATCCGATCGAACTAAATTTTGTGGGACGTTGCTGAAAGAAGGATACACAGAAGATGCACCTGCTGCCAGAATTCTAAGGGCTCATATTCTGTTCACGGATGAGTCACCTGTGGAACTTCACTCTATTCCGAATCATCAAAATGCCAGAATTCGAACAGCGGATCCATCCTCTATTAAGCCTACGCAGCTACCCAAGTTTGGCGTTAAGATTATGGTGGCTGGAGGAATCTCACGTTATGGAAAGACACAACTTGTTATAGTCAATGAGAAGAAAATTGTGAATGGCGAATATTACTGTACACACATTCTCTGTATTTTTTCTCATGAGTTTAAAAACAATGTACATGGAAATGACCTTCCACTTCCCAATTCAGAAAAAGCCAGGTGAAGGGGTTATTCAGAGCAACACAACCTGATGTGCACTGCCTAGTGATTGCAGAATTACATGATGTCATAATTCACGTATTTTAAAATGCAGGTATTTCTGGAAAACTATTCAAAATACAGCAAAATGGTATTTGACTTTCTTTTGTTGTTCTTTACTAAAGGAATCATCTTACTTACTTACTTACTTACTGGCTTTTAAGGAACCAGGAGGTTCACTGCCGCCCTCACATAAGCCCGCCATTGGTCCCTATCCTGAGCAAGATTAATCCAGTCTCTATCATCATATCTCACCTCCCTCAAATCCATTTTAATATTATCTTCCCATCTACGTCTCAGCCTCCCTAAAGGTCTTCTTCCCTCCGGTCTCCCAACTAACACTCTATATGCATTTCTGGATTCGCCCATATGTGCTACATGCCCTGCCCATCTCAAGCATCTGGATTTAATGTTCCTAATTATGTCAGGTGAAGAATACAATGCGTGCAGTTCTGTGTTGTGTAACTTTCTCCATTCTCCTGTAACTTCATCCCTCTTAGTCCCAAATATTTTCCTAAGAACCTTATTCTCAAACACCCTTAACCTATGTTCCTCTCTCAAAGTGAGACTCCAAGTTTCACAACCATATAGAACAACTGGTAATATAACTGTTTTATAAATTCTAACTTTCAGATTTTTTGACAGCAGACTGGATGATAAAAGTTTCTCAACCGAATAATAACAGGCATTTCCCATATTTATTCTGTGTTTAATTTCTTCCCAAGCATCATTTATATTTGTTACTGTTACTCCCAGATATTTGAATTTCTCCACCTCTTCAAAAGATAAATTTTCAATTTTTATATTTCCATTTCGTACAATATTCTCGTCACGAGACATAATCATATACTTTGTCTTTTCGGGATTTACTTCCAAACCGATCGCTTTACTTGCTTCCAGTAAAATTTCCGTGTTTTCCCTAATCGTTTGTGGATTTTCTCCTAACATATTCACGTCATCCGCATAGACAAGAAGCTGATGTAACCCGTTCAATTCCAAACCCTCTCTGTTATCTTGGACTTTCCTAATGGCATACTCTAGAGCAAAGTTAAAAAGTAAAGGTGATAGTGCATCTCCTTGCTTCAGCCCACAGTGAATTGGAAACGCATGACAGAAACTGACCAATACGAACTCTGCTGTACGTTTCACTGAGACACATTTTGATTAATCGAACTACTTTCTTGGGAATACCAAATTCAATAAGAATATCATATAAAACTTCTCTCTTAACCGAGTCATATGCCTTTTTGAAATCTATGAATAACTGATGCACCGTACCCTTATACTCCCATTTTTTCTCCATTATCTGTCGAATACAAAATATTTGGTCAATAGTTGATCTATTACGCCTAAAACCACACTGATGATCCCCGATAATTCCATCTACATATGGAGTTAACCTTCTCAAAAGAATATTGGACAAAATTTTGTACGATGTCAACAAAAGTGATATTCCTCGAAAGTTACTACAGTTAGTCTTGTCCCCCTTCTTAAAGATAGGTACGATTATGGACTCCTTCCATTGTTCGGGTACAATTTCCTTTTTCAAATAGCAAGTACAAGCTTATAAATTTCGTTAGATAATGCGCTTCCACCCTCTTGTATTAATTCTGCTGGAATCTGATCGATACCCGGAGACTTATAATTTTTTAGATTTTCTATCGCAATTTCGACTTCAGAAAGTGTGGGTACCATAATTAATGATATTACTTACGATTCACCCTGTATATGACAATGATGATAATTATGATGAAGGGTGAAAAAGGAAAAAGAAAAAGGAGAAGTAGGAGAAAAAGGAAAAAGAGATACAAAAATAGTCTTGGTGAGCATGAATCTTTGAGAGAACTGTTTGAATGTTCTTACTGGTTACATACTCAAAGAGATACACACAACCAAAGTACTGTTGATAAATGTATTGGAACAGAAACAGATGGATTTCACTGGCACATTTCTAGTGATATGTGCACAATGTAACTCAAAGAAACAAGGAATGACTCACCAGACTCTGGCTGCATGTTGTTTTCTGATCTTTCTAGAAGTTCAGTGAACAATAAGCTGTCGATTGTATTGCGTCGCTTTGTTTTAGCTAGTGTCAGCTTTGGTGAACTCTTTGTAACACTGTAGAGGATAAAGGAATAATGCACATTATTCTACAATTAAACAAACACTCACCAGCTTCTTCTAGAATGATGTTTTCTGATCTTTCAAGGAGCTCAGAGAAATATAAACTATCTATTGTGTTTCTTCTTCTGCTCTTAGCAAGGATCTGCTTCGGTGTATTCTTTGTAACACTAAACAATATAAAGCCACAACGTATAACATTATTTACACAAAAAAGCACAATTTTTATATAAAAAAGTAGCAAGCAAATACATCACAAAGTGCAAACGCAATTAACAAAGAACTTCCATTCATTCGTATGACTTCCGTTCACATTAAAAAATAATCCAGACCTAAGCAATTTACACATTCTTAAGTTTAAAAATAAAGTGAAAATGTTTGTATGATATTTGATCAATTTTATTATTATTTTTAAGTGTTACTAGCATTATATGTTGCTAATATTTTATTGTATTTATCTGATACATGTAACCTATAAGGTAAAACATTGTAATAAATATAAATAGATCATTTTCTTAATTAATAACAGTGTATATCTCCACTAAATGATTTCTTAGCATCACCACAGATACACTTGATTGTACTTGTCACTATCTCTGTCACTAGAGAGTTCTTGAAATTTATATTTTCCCCGCCATTCATAAAATGCACAAAAGGGGAGATCTATAACTGAAACTTGATTAATATATTTCAGTATTATTTGTATTTATCCTGGTAATAATGAACAGTTTGACTCGTAGACATTTTATTTTTCAGCATTAACTTCCCATGATTGTATGAGAAGATTCGAAGAGAATGGCAGTTATGTAGACCTTCGGCTCCCCCCTATTACCAATAATCCATAATACAATGTCAATACGGCGGTTGCTGTTGTCTGTGATACAACGAACTTTTCTGTTGATTTTTCGAGTTCTGTCATTTTTTTTTTTCCTGGTTATTATATGCTTATTTAAGTTGTGTTAACTCTTGCTAAGTGGTTTTATATTTTATTTTATCCATCCTAGTATTTATTTTATTATTATTATTACTATTATTATTATTATTAATGAATTAATTTGCATTACCATCTTTGTATCATCTTTGTCACGGCTATTCTATTATCATCATCATTATTATTATTATTATTATTATTATTATTATTATTATTATTATTATTATTATTGTTGTTACTATTATTCCTATCATCAACATTATTATTGACCTCTGTAAAATTTATGTAGACTACTGGACTGTACCCGAGCATGAGCATATGCTCATTTCAGGTATCTTTTCATATGTATCATTTCAAATGTAAATTGTGAATAAATTTGAAATTTGAATTCATAATTTTCTGCCCAAGTCTTTCACTGTAAATCCAGCATTCTCCAATCTTTCCTATTTTCTCCCTTCCTCTTAGTACAAAGAACTATTAGATAATAAATATAAATGTATGGAGAAATGCGTCAAATGTACACAAATATTATTTTCTCAAACCAGCAGTAAAACCTTATCAATAGGGCTAGGATTTTGATGAAATTGCATCTTTTTTCTAGTAAGCCAGAAACATAGCTGCTTTAGTATTTGTATGTTATGTGATAAACTGAGTGTTTTAAGACATATTTGTTAGGGCATTTTTTTTTTTTTTGCATTTGTTGCCTGTTTCAACTCATAAGAGCATCTTTTGTGTTATTCGGACATTTCTTTAGGCATTTTCATTTAATTTTGGCCACAAATCCCCATTATTAATATAAAGTAATGTCTATTTCCTTTGATATTTTGTCTACATATTTTGTCCATTAATACCCATTATTTTTTACTTGGTTATCTAACGATGCTATATCAACTACGAGGTTATTTAGCGTCCATGAAGTTGGTGATGGCGATATGATATTTGGCGAGATGAGGCCGAGGATTCGCCAGAGATTACCTGACATTTGCCTTACAGTTGAGAAAAACCTCGGGGAAAAAACCCAACCAGATAATCAGCCCAATCAGGAATTGAACCCGCACCTGAACACAACTCCGGATCGGCAGGCAAGCGTTTTAACCGACCGAGCTACGCCGGTGGCTAATACCCATTGTTTTGTATAATATTTTAATCGTTTTTCTACACAAATATTGCCCTTTTAACGTAGTACACTCCATGTAATGGATCAGTCCAACCATCCCTTCAATATAGACTCCTCTATACTTGCTAATTCCGTATCAGAGTGGCCTTGTGGTGGACTACATGGAAACTACATCAGGTAAAATAATTAATTAAAGTGTACCACTTACAAAAAAATTATGTAACATTAAATAAACTTAAATGTTGGTACTAGAATTTAATTTAATTACTAGTCTAAATATCAAGTAGCAAAAACTCTTTTTCCTACTAAGCCAATTTTAGAATGTAAGATCAATTTTTAGGGCATTTTAAAAAGATTTTTAGGTCATAAATGCATTGTTTTTAGGACATTTTTTCATGATTTATAGGTCATCAAAATCCTAGCCCTACTTATCAAGTAGAGACTGTTCATGACTACCTGAAGAATAGGTCTACCTGTACAGGATCGGAATTGCTACAGGGAAAAGATGTACTTTGTGCAAAAATGACACCATATCAAAATATGAATTTTTGTTCTACTGCTAATATCTTGACCCAGGGAAGAAGGTATGGGAAGATCTAGCTGGAAGGAATCAGAACTAACGGAGTAAACTTAGTTCCAGCTATTTGTGAAGAAGAATCACATGTAATATTACTTATGCAATGGAGCATGTTGTTCAATAAAGGACATTAAAAAAAACACATACACACGAAAAAATACACACACAGAAACAGAAAACACACGCACGCATGCGCGCACACACATACACAGATATATAGCCCATATACATTTTTGGTCATATGAATTTGAGTAACTGATATTACTTTTATTGAATGCATATTAATTTTTCTACGTTTGGTTAGAATGGTTTAGCTTAAACTGAGATTAGCGTTTCAGACAGTGCTTAGCAGTCTTCTCAATGTGTTTACATACCATAGAAGTGGGTAAAGTCAAACAGTTGGTGTACAATCGATCATTTGCGATTTTTATTGAAAATTATATATTCTCTCAGTTACTTGTTAAAATTTTGTTATGCTGACTTCATTGCCTGACATTGCAAATGTAAAAGCCTGCGCATGCCAACAATGGGACACAGTGTAATTACCGTTGAAGTGAAAATGGTTATTCTCAACTTTTTCTCTTAAACGAAAATAAAGTCTTACAAACTCTAAATTATCGTCAGCAGTGAAAGGAGACAGGAAGTATACATAAGTACTTTTCGTTGAAATTGTATCCTGAAATAATAGTTTTTCAGTTCGTAAATGTTGGTATTGAAACTTATTATTTTAAGAAAACTTGTACCTTTGTAGGGTTAAGTCGATCATGCCATCAACCTACTCAAAGCAGATAGGACCAGCAGGAAGAATAAATTATTCACCGAAATACCTCCAACTAACACTTATAAACAGAAAAGTGTCATAGAATAACATATATGGATGGGATAGTGGGGAAAGAGGAAGACGAAATTATGGTGAATTTCTTAAGTAAGAGAAGCACTGCCAAAGGAACGTATTTTGTATACCCCTCCATACCTGACGGTGGGAACAACGTAGTTTTTAAAGTGACATGAGGAGGGGAAGATTTCAAATAACATCTGACATAAACCTAAGCAATGTTGAATAGTATTTTAGATTATAATTGAAGTGTGATATTTCAATGTAAATTTTGAATTCTTAAATCTTTATTTGTTGGTATGTGAAGTATTAAAATGTGTTTTTATAAGTTGCCAAACATATTCACGTATGTACATAGACCTAATTGTATCGAATTGTATGATCACAGTAACAAAAGATACACTATATAATCCTATAGGCAAATATTGTGGATTATTATTGTTTTCTACACCCCTTATAACAGATAAAATATATGTAATACACTTAATTTGTTTTTTAAAAACATAAACAGTGATCGACTTTACTCTGCAATATTTTAAAATCAATCTTAAGCTAAAAATTCAATGGTGATCGACTTTACCGTATTTAAGCAGGTAACTTCGATCACAATCAAATAAAAAAAATCAGTCTTTGATAGATTGTAATTCATTTCTTGTAACGTGCCTTCATAAGTGAAGGATATGACGACAAAATGCTATTTTCTGAGAAACTTCGCTCCATTGCATAACCTCAATATCATAAAAAAATTGCAAAATTTTGATCGACTTTACCCTCTTCTATGGTACTGTACAGAAATGTATACTTTTTCATACTTTCATTGGCGTGTTCTGCATCACTCATTCTACATATTGTAAATAATGTAAATTATTGGATGAAAGAATATACAATAAATGCAGTTGAAAATCTGTTTTAATAATATTCAACAAATACTTTGTCTCTACAAATAATTCAGTTCAACTGTTCTATTACACAGAATCCCCTCTATATGATGCCAGGGGATATACAGGAATGTTGCCTCCCATAGTGCACCTGTCATAAACGCCAAAGTTCAAGGGAATTTGTCGGACATTGAATGCGTGCAATTCACCTCAGTCTGTTGTGAGATACTGACGTAATTACTCATTTGTACGTAATATAGTGCAAGTTATTGTGTTTCTTCTAATTTTTTGAGAACACTGAAAGGAAAACTCATTCGTGTGTGGTGTAGTGCAAGTTATTTTGTATTTTGTAACTGTTTGAGAACAGTGTACAGCATATTGTAATGAATTTTTGTAGTTTCATGCCATGCAAAAAGTGGAAGAAAATATCCAACAAATCATTTCGAACATTTCGCAAGAAGAGATTTGTCAAGTATTTCAGAACAATCTTAAAAGTTGTAAAAATGTATTGAAGCACAAGATGGACACTTTGAACATCTCTCATGACATAGCTAGTTAAGATGTATTTTTAAGTTATTTATAAACATTTTCCCTGCTAAAAGGTCTTAAAAAACTAAAGTTACTACTGTACAAACGGTTGTCACCAATTTTGCGATACCTGTATGAGATGTACAACATGATATATTGCTGAGCTTGTGGTGTGAGGGGAAACATCATATATGGACCACCCTGTATAAACTAAGGGTCAATTTAGAATGCAGATAACTATGGTACTTATGTTATTTCTACCACTCCTCACTCATCTGCAGTTGTGTGTGATGGATGCATTTACAGTCCTTGCTTTTTCCTTCTTTTTTCCGTTAGGTTAGTTTTTCTCAAGCTAATTACGTGTAATTTGTTACATGATTTTTTCGTCCCCGTGCCCAATTTTTTGTTTCAAGGAAGGTTTGGTTTCTTAAAGTTATTTTTTATTTGTTTACGTGATTTTTGGATCCACTGATTTCTGATTTGGTTCAAATTTGTTTTTTTAGGCTAAACTTACTTCCAGTTTTTACGTGATTATTGAGTGTACCAATTGTGGTTTAGATTCGATTTGGTTTTCTCAGGTTACATTTAGTTAGTTTACGTGATTTTTGGTTTGGTCTGTCAAGTTAGTTTTAATTTTATATCACAGCTTGCCATCCTTTTACAATCATACGTCGACTGCGACGTCATGTTTTCACTATAGGGAAGATTTTATTCTTATTTTTCTACCACCTCCGTGGCTCTATGGTTAAAGCATTGGTCTACTGTTTTCGAGTATGGGCAGTATCACTGGTTTGAATCCTATAGTCTTCAATGGTAAATACTTTTATAGCATAATGGTTTGTTTGTGACGAGAGAGAGAGAGAGAGAGAGAGAGAGAGAGAAGAGAGAGAGGAAACAGAAGTAATGGTTAACACGCAGAGTTACATATTAACGATTTCTATTAATTTCTGTTCTAATAGGCGCTGTATGCACGTTGTCGCATTTAGGCAATATTGGCTGAAGTCATTATCCGGAGTCTAGACTTTTACCAAAAAGGGATATTAGGTAAAAACTCAAAATATCTCCATATACTTCCTTATCACTCACTCTCACTCTCTCTCTCTCTCTCTCACACACACACACACACACACACACATCTAATTGTAGGATTAGGCGCCAAGTTTTGCATCATAAAAATGAAGCATCTTACCCAAGTTCTTCTTTTTCTCGTTGTCGTCTCTCTCTCTGTCTACGGGATATACGTGTCCGCGGAGGTGTAGTGCCATAATCACCATATTCATTCAGTATATCATCAGTTAGGTGTCCATCAAAACTACCCTCATTGCTGTCAAAAGTGATAGGCGATAACTGGCCTCTCTTCGTACGTTCCGCATACTTATTTACCCTATTAAAGAAAATTCACTATAAAACCATTTGACATCTTCTTATTACAAACTCCAAGAGTTTCCAAGATGATTAACCAAATTCTATGAAACTGCACAGACATAGATAAAACTGAATACCTGTTTACATAAAGCGAGATATTGTGTAATTAATAGCTGACATAACTTGTGTCAATACAATAATAAGGCTCTCTTACCCTTCTTCATCAGAACTTTCAGAGCTAAAATTTATGCAGATGCCAACTCTCTTCTTCCAGTCATCATCTGCCATAAGTATTTCTTTTGAAATGCCACTGTTACTTACTTTACTTGTCAAAAGTAATAAAATTTATTGAGACCAAAACTACACCCAACAACTGCAGCCGACAACAACTATAACCAACTCCCGGCCGCTCTACGATTCACTGTAAAACGCTCGCTTGCGCTCCGTCTAGCGGCTAGTAGCTGTTCGAAAACAATTGAAGGAAATTCAAAGACAAAAACATGTAATGACAAAATTTCTCTCGTTATACAATTTTGAGAAGAATTTCCCTTTCCTTAATATTTCCTTTGCAAATGAGGCTTGTTTTTTTATTTTAGTAGGTTATTTTACGACGCTTTATCAACAGCTTAGGTTATTTAGCGTCTGAATGAGATGAAGGTGATAATGCCGGTGAAATGAGTCCGGGGTCCAGCACCGAAAGTTACCCAGCTTGAGGCTTGTTAAGAATTACAAAAAGCATATATTATAAATGATGATGTTACTTTTTTAAATATTATAAATACCTACAAACTCACCTACTATGTCAAAGTGGCGTAATACTGCAACTGGTGTGTTCAGTTACAAGCAGTGATTTAGTTGGAAAAAACTCGTCTAATCACTTTAGCATTTACCAGATGCACTTGTACTGGATGTCAAATTTGGCATCTTCGTGTTTCCGACATGCAGACATTTTTAAATACGTGTGTTCCGGCCCAACTAAACCACTAGACAAGCAAACAATACAGTACCATGTAGGCCTACATAATTTGAATGCAGTAGCAAGTCATCAACGGTCGTACAGAATGTTTTCTTTTGCAAAATCTCTCCAAAATGTTTCATATGACATTTGACATACATAGGCTAGGTATTTATATGAACACTATTAGCGAAGATTACTAATATGAGTTAATTAAAAGAATTCAGCGTAGCACCCTGTATAGGAACTTATAGTCCTTATCTTCTTGGTAATAAATTCTTAAAGCAATATTTCCCCCCCCCCCAGCGAAGGAGCCGTTTCAATTTGTTGAATTCGTGGTGATTTATTGACGCCATAGTATACATAAAATCTTAGTTTGTATTGTAGGCCTACACACGTCACAATCGTAATAATTGTGCTATGCATAATGACTTCTGTAATAAATATTCTAAATAATTCTAATAGGAAGTTGTACACTTGTACATACTTTGAGCCTTCTGCTATCTGTACAGTCTCCACTTCAATATACAAGTAGGTCTACTGCGTACATTTTATACAAGTTCTCATCAATCAACGGAGCCTGTTAATGTGTTCATTGAAGTCTGTGAATGGAATCACATAATTATGCCATTATTGATAATGAAGTATAAAGTACTGTACCTAAGACACGGTATTTGACTCAAACAAACAGTATTGTGTTACAGTATTAAGAATCTGTGCTATAAAATAATTGTTAAACTCTTCCGCGACTCTCCTGGACGAATGTTGAACAATAATATTTACGTACCGGTATTTGTAAAACATTTTACTGCACCTACAAATACAAAGCCTTGTAAGTCTTTATAAAATAACAAATATCGCGGACGAGAGACATACGGTACCCTATACACAATACTTAGCAACATAGTAGGCCTACCTACCGTATAAATTCGATTGAGTAAACTGGGAGTCTAATGCTCATTTACACTGAATCACTAATTGATGCAACACCAAGGTGACGACTCTGAAGGTGGTCTGGGTTAACTATTCCCCCACCATAAATCCTCTATCCCACCGAATGAAATGGCAGGCGATACAAAAACTACTGTGTATAACAGAAGTGTCGAATAAGCTCTTTCTTCTAACTGGGAATATTTACATACAGGTAGTACGTACTACATACATAAACAAATAAATATGTCGGAATTATTTAGTAAAGGGACATATACTTCCAGCTTTCGCCATCGTGAAGAAAATCTCTCAAAGCTTTATCCAAACACTGTTCAAACGCACGCACTAACTGGTGAACTGGGCCAAATTTAGTAAATAATAATTTTGACACAGCAAGATGTTGCATGCGTGTAGTAGCTAGTCAAGTTAAAAATCTTTTACGTCTGTTCAGCGTCGTTTTTAAAGCAATGTAGTTGCAAATCACCAACACGGAAAGCATCTGGTTACGAGGCAACATCCTGAGGATCACGAAAAGTCTGGTTTTTTTCTTCTTTATTTTTTGTATTTTTCATTTGAACAGTCTAGACAGGGATGTCAAAGCGCCTACACTCTGTGCTCTCAAGAACCCGCAAAACATTTCCTTAAGAGCGATGATTATTCTTTATCTAGCTGATAAGTGAACCTTGTTGGATTTGTATTGCTTGTAGTATCAGCACGCAGTGCAGGCGCTTTGACATCCTTGGCAAGAGAACTATATATTATAAATAATTGATTAAATGGCGATCTTACTCGTGTTAATTATGTAAGCATGTGTGGCTTACAGCTGCTTCGGTGTTACTTGACACCATCCTCAGAGCCTACTAGATCTCGGCGCTATCTCAACTTCGCTGCCTGTTATGTGGGTGCGTTCGTGTGATGAAGAGTGTGTCAAATAGTGTGTGTGTTCTGAAATATTATAGTCCTCTTGATCCTTGGTCTAGGACAAAGACGTCCAGTTGCTTTTCCAGGTTGGAGATTGAAGTCCATATTGCGTTCTAAAAAGACGCTGAACAGTTGTAACATATTTTAACTAGCCACAACACGCATGGAGTGTTGAAATTGTTTACCGAGTTCAGTCAAGGTCATTAGTTAGCGTATGTACAGATACGGAATTAAAAAATGGGCCGAGTCTTGGTAGCAGTCCTTCTCTGTGTAGGCAACGTGCTTCGCAAGACTGTCCACAACTAGCAGACATTTAGGCGTTCTTGTTTACTGCACATGCGCAATACATTGTACCTGGAAAATTAGGTGGCCCAAATTTTGTTTCTGGATCTGTACTTGGCCTGTTTTCGGATAAAACTCCGACATAAAACGGAAGTGTGTATACAAATACATATTTCTTATTTTGGATATTTTTCATCCAGATACATGGTAGCCTATAGGCCTATGTATGCAATTTGTAGGCCTACTTACAAAACAGTGAATAAAGGACATAAACAGTTTGGTGTTAATAACAATTTATTCAGGAGAATAATAGCTTCCCATAATAATGGTTAAAGAAGAATGTGTTTTTGTTGTATAAAGAAAGATTTTATTTTAGTTTTAAATAAACGAATTACGTAATAAAATAAACTAAGATAACATAATTACTAAATTAAAAGCTAACTGTAGTGATAAGTATATTTTTAAAATCCAACATTTTAAATAAATCTCTCTCTTATGGTTATCAGGTTTTCAGAATTCAAATAAGGGACAGTTGCAACATTTAACTCGATTAAAATAGGAGGTACTTCTAAGCGAGAGAGAGAGAGAGAAAGAGAGAATAATAATGTTCCATTTTTCTAAATGCAACAAGTCTTTTTTGTTTCATGCTGACAAGAAACTCATTTTGGTTTGACTCACTTTTCGCGTCTTCACACATACTACACAAAATACAACAATATTACTGTAGCAATAATCATGCACAACTATTGCTTGGGAATAAACTTATTTTAAGTGAAACAAAAGCAGCTACAGATTTAAATTTATTTGCATCGTTGTCATATTTCTAAAGACATCAGTATGAATAAAAGTGACTGTTTCATGTCACAATTCTACAACAGGATATCCATACAAACAATGGGTGAAAGAATACTGTGCTCCAACCACGAGAAAGTCTCTGCCGGATGAGACGAAAGGGAGTAATGCTGTGAATGAATGTTGATGTCATAAGGTCACACACGTGGGTACTCATATCTCTATTGGCTCGCTGTCACAGCACAAACAATAACATTGATACACACATGTTTATACTACCCTAGATACAAAATTAGATCACTGTTAATCTCCTGGTCTTTTGATCTCTCCATACAGGAAATAACAAATGCAGGAGAGCGCATGGTTTTTAAACAGACGTTATAAAGATAATATTATCTATCTACTTCGCTCCAATACATGTCGCAATAGTAAGCACATTCCTTTCACGGTTGATCTCCTGGTTGGAGAACAGTAAAAGAAAAATCAGAAAAAAAAACTGTTGATCGTCTATGACATAATATTCGTAAATACCGGTACGAGATTTTTGGTGGGGCAAGTTTTTCAGGCCTCAAATACGAGATTCCTATACAACAAGGGACACCTGGCAACCCTTACTCTCTCTTTTTATACTATGGTATGTAGGCTATTTGATGAATACTTCTTACTTCTTCCTTTCAATTTCCTCTATTTAATTTTGGGAATTTAAAAAGATTTGTTCAAGACTGTCGTTTGTCTCAATTGTTGTTTGTTATGTATGGGTTTCATAGAAAAAAAATCTTCGTAATAAAATTTGCATTTACAATAAACCTCTAGAACAATTTTTGTATTTTAAATATTTAGATTATTGTTTGAGCTATGAAACTGAAAAGTATTTACCGGTAGCCTATCAGCAAAATTGAATTATTTTAATTATGCAATGAATGCTATTAATAACATTTTAAAATCCTATCTTGTTCTAAAACATATTGAAATTAAACCCATTATAGTATCAGTATTGAAGATCGGACCACAATATTGGTACATAAACATAATGACTATCGAATCACTGCCAATGTAATGAACTTTTTAAGAAAAACTACAGGCTACACTAATTTAGACGTGAAAAATACTGACCTAAGAATTAAACATTGTTTCAATTTTAGAAAACATCCAAAATTATAGAACCAATGGAGATCTCATATCTTTAGGATGATTTCTGAAATAATATCTTGCCAAATGTTAAATTACTGTACACGAGGAAAAAGATCTTATGGCAGTCTACTAAAATGGTGGAATGAGACCATACCAGGTCATTAGGTAATAGGCCCATTACATAAAAGGAGGAGGAGGAATAAGAAATATAAGTAGAAAATATTTATTCTTATGATCAGTTACTGCCTTATAAAAAAACTGCCGAATATTAAGTTTGAGATAAAACACATTTTAGAATTGTTCAGATGCTTTTAAAAACAAATTCAAATAGTTGAACCAAATATGTAATGGCGTCATTTTGAAAATTATATTTCAAAATGGCACCTTCCAATAGTCAACAGGTTTCACCAATCCTCCGATTTATATGAAGGATCCATGGTGGAAGAGTGTAGGGGATAAAAATCCTTATATAAGGGCATTTATTTTTGGCTCCTTGGTAATCCATCCTGCTAGAGTTCTGCCCACAGCAGCATCTGCTATTACGTCATTAGTTCTTGCTTCAATGTCTGTGTCATTACTGCTCACATGACTTAGATCACAATGCAAGGCAGGAACATAGTATCTGTTTTCCTTTTATATTCATAAATAGTCTTCAGTTCCTCATTCTCATTTCCTTATAAACAGTGTCCATAAATTATTGATACAGTTATGGGAATAAAATAAGAGAGTACCCCTAACTACAAAGTATACTCACACATAATCAGTAGCAGCAGAAAGTCAAACTCTCAAAGATTTCAAAATTTGCAGCACATCTCCATATAATTTATGATTACAGTCAGGGTTCGTCACTTACCTACCAAACCATTGCTCCCTGAACTCATGAATAAGATTTAGTAACCGATTTCACCAAAAAGTAGTAGGCTGCAGAAGAAGGTAAAAAAACTTTTACTTGAAACTCATTCTCTCTTTTCATTGCAAAGACTTCCAAAGTTGCAAGTCACTTTTCCTCTGAATAAATTGTTTGAAATGTTGAACATGTGCACTTAAAAGAAGTGGTAAATATTTGTTACTGGCTTGTAGCAAAAAGTAAACGGCAAGTAGAGAAAAGCCGCAGTTAGAAGGCTGTGAACATAAGCACAAAAAATGACCTGGGAGAACATGGCAAACTCATTTGACATCTCTCTTTAGTGAATGAACAAGAGTGTATTTTGAAGGTTAAAAATGAACATGGTTTTAGAGAGCATGTTACATATATTTCAGTTGTTTGCAAGATATTTCTAGAAATCTGAAACCTTTTTCAAATTTTTTAAATATATTCGAGACTCAACTACACACAAACATAAAGGCCTCTTTTTTTTTTTTTTTTTTCTTGTAATTTGGAACCTTTCCTCAGTCCTTGGTCTTCCTACCATGATCCAAGATCTTTGAGATATTAACGTCTTTGATTTAAAAGTGACTTCAGTCCAGTTACAGAGTGGAGCTGATGTCATTATTATTTTCTGCTCCAAATCTAATGTGATACGTTCTTGAGAAACCTCTTCAGGTTAGAATGCTAATCCCACAATAGCTACAATAGAGAATCAGGATTAATTGCTGCTGCACAGACAAACAAAATATTAACATTTCATACTAAACACCCTGCTGACAGTGATTTTATATTATATACTGTATATATAGATATTAACTGCAAAAAATTGATGAACTACTTAGCCATTATATTGTTTCCAGGGTGTACCACGTGAAGCTAAGTTTTTACCATTGCAATCAATTTGAGTTTTTAATTAATTTTACTGTCGGAATATGTATGATAAGACTTTCTTGTGTTAAATTCAGACGTACCTTGTTCACATATTTCAACCTATTTACAGATCATCCTCAGAACTGGTCGTTGTTGGTCTTGGAGCTTGTGTAATCAAGATGTATAAATTTACTGTGTTTAAGATATATTCTTTCTGATTCCATATTTTTATTCATTGTCATTGTTGCTGCAGGCGTCGGTTGGATGTGCATTGGATTGAGGATGTGATAGACTGGCAGTGAATGCGCGTCATGCATCGTAATAAGACCTGGTCTGCATGCTGGTAGTGATTTTTTATCCAGGTCATGTTGATTGCTTGAGAGTTGAGTACATTTTCTACGCACAGCCACTCTATTGGATTTTCTATGTGTTATTTCCCACAATCATCATGTACCGATTTTGTGATATGTGCATACTCTGGCTCAACTCATGAGCATGCTAATTAACTGTGTTTTCTATTCTAATTTGTGAATTAAGACTTTTACTCTGGAGACGAACATGTGTATGTTCTATGATTAGACAATTTGGTTTTGTGTGTTAGTTTAGTCTGCTCGAAGTTAACCTTAATTTATTGTGGTATTTTTTACTTATTGAGAGGAGGAGTGGGGCGTGACTTCTATTTTTTTAATTTGATTTAATTTATATTAGCATTTTGCTTTAGCTGTAATTTCTCTTCTCCTTCCCTTGCTAGAGATTGGGGTTATTTTATGATTTTGTTTTCATAATGTTTAGTTAGTTATCCATCCATAGGGAAGGGGGAATGGAATTACTTTTGTGTGTCAGGCTATCAGTGTTTTGTTTGTTATGCCACTTTTCTTGGGCGCAGATTTGTTAATTATTATTAAAGTGGCTTTGGGCTAAGAATTGTTTGTTTTTTAAATTTTGTTACCACAAGACACCCAAACGGTTTTCCACCTTTTGTTCCTGGTTTTCCTCAACATATAGTTGATCCATGAATGGGTGCAGATACCAGTACCGGGTCTCAAAATAAATAAATATTACCTTAAACTCTCCAGCAATATCCTTAATATTTGCGCTGTTTTTAAGGCATTGAATATTTACTTTATCAGAAATACTAAGATGTGAACATGCTTAGATTCTCGTCACAACAGACCACGTTGCACTGTTTTGCTGCTTTCTTTGGACTCAAACTCATTCTACTAAATCGGTGGAGCAGTGCATTAGAAACTGGTCTGCACAGGCTCAGGTCAAACCAGCAGACAGGGCTCGGGTTGAAATTCACTTACGCTTGTCGGGTTCAGGTCTTAAGAAAACACAAATAATTTTTTTCCGCAAATTAGGCCTATATACTGATTAAAAAATAATATTGTGACAGCCACATCGAGACTCGATCACGCATCCCGCAAGAGGGCAGGTCGCGCGGGAGTCCATACGGGCTCCACGGAGCACTAGGGAGCGGCACGCGGCGTGGAGAGGAGAGGAGGCGACACGCTGTT
Organism: Periplaneta americana; assembly: GCF_040183065.1. Classification (NCBI taxonomy): domain Eukaryota; kingdom Metazoa; phylum Arthropoda; class Insecta; order Blattodea; family Blattidae; genus Periplaneta; species Periplaneta americana. The sequence goes on from NC_091128.1 coordinate 142,161,607, forward strand.
CCGCGGACGTGACGAAGGGAGAGGGGGAAGTAAAGCAGCTAGTGACTGAGGGGGAGAAATCCAGAGAATTCGAGAGTGCCATCTTCTGGACATCCATCGAAATTTCTAGCATCGTACTTTCTCGTAACTATGGTTTGCTTGTAAAATAAGACACGTGAGTCAACTTGGGCAGTTGTTGTTGTTATAGTTGGTGGACAGCAAGCCAGCCAGTCTTGTGTAGCAGTGAAGCCAGCTTCGAGACCAGAGTTCGACTTGAGTGTGTCCGCAGCTGTGTGAGCATCCGAAGTCCTGAGTTTGAGTGCAGTGGACCGCAGTTGGGGGACCTGAGTTCGAAGTTCAGTGGACTGTCTCTGAAGGTCTTGGGTTCGAGATACTGTGAACTTGAGTGACCGAGCTAGAAGAACTAGCCAAGGCAAACAAACTGTGAACTTACAGTTCTGTTTTGTAAATAGTGCTTTGTGAACATTAGTTAAGATTAACAGTTCATTGTTGTTCTCAATAATTCAAGTAAATTGTCATTGTCGTCTGTGGAGTGCAATAACGAATACTGTGTTACTGTGTGGAGTGGAAATCCCATTGTTGATGGAAGTGTTTACGTTCAATTATAGAAAGTAATTATTGTTGAAATAATAAAATTACATTATTGATTTGTAATAAAAGTTACAATATATAGATTTTAATGCATGCATGATTAGATCGTAACTTATTGCTTCGTTTAGTTCGACTTCCTATTTCGTATCGGTATTTGTCTTGTCTCTACATTGTCATAAACACAGCACTGATTATTTGTTTTACCTGGGAGACAGGGACATCACTCTTTCTCGTGCTCCTACTGGAGTGATAATCTGTCCCAGTTGATCCTGAACTCTGTGGCCTCTGGCCTCTGCTTTATCTACTAGTCTGCAGACAGTAGCAAAACAAATATAAAGTTCATTTTGTTTCTATGTCCACTGTTTTGATTATGTACTTCTCAGTGCATTTCTGCATGTATAATAACAGATTCTACATACTAGCAGACGCCTTCCCTTTATGCATGGCCAGTCGCATTTCTTATCAGTTGGTGGTAAGAGGAGTCTGTACTACTGGTGATTAATAATACGGACAAAAATGAACATTGAAGTAATTAGGGCTAGACTACAGACAGGGAGTATATTTTAGTGAAGAATACACGAGGAAAAAGTGATATTTGGAAGAAATTTCGAGAAACAAAAAAATGTGATACTGGTGAAAAAATTAGTGCTGTTCAGTGACATGTTATGTTAAGCTACTCTGCTTCAATAACTGGAAGTTCCCATTTAAGTAGGCATTCTTGTAAAATTGTGACAGGACAAAGTACAATTCGAAATTTTTTAAGTCCTTCTCCCTCTCGGATTCCTCAAAGAGTAAAAGATGAAGTGACTAAAGCATGTGTGTCTCTTTGTTGCAAAATTACATTACCACTTACGATACAATTTAATTAAACACCCCGAACAAAATTCTTCAGATTCAGAAGATACACTGCAGTTAAAAGCCATTGCATTGAAGATATTTGAGGAAAAGTTTTCTAAGTAATTAATTAACTAGCGGACTTAATCGTGTTAATTATGTAAGTTTGTGTGGCTTACAGCTGTTTCGGTGCTTCATCACACCATCCTCAGAGCCTACTAGATCTCGGCGTCATCTCGAACTTCTCTGCCTGTTATGTGGGTGCTTTTGATTGTTGAAAGGTGTTGAAAAGTGGAGTCAAATAGTGTGTGTGTACTGAAATTGATCTGTGTGTTGAGAATTTAATTGGGATGTGTTTGTATATTTCGTATTGTTCTAGTGTGTTGAGTTTTTGGTTCTTGGGTTATATGTGTAGGATTTCCATGTCCGCATTTATGTTATTGTATGTATGGTTAGCATTGGTTATGTGATCGGCGTATGTAGATGTATTGTGTCCTCTGGTTATTGCTTTAATAGGCCTATGTTCTTTGTAGCGTGTTTGGAATGATCTACCTGTCTGTCCAATGTAGAACTTGTCGCAACTATTACATGTGAGTTTGTATACATCTGTGTGGTCGTATTTATTTGTTTGTGTTTTTTATGTGTTGAGATGTCTTTGTAGTGTGTTTTCTGTTCTGTATGCTATGTTGTATTTCTGCTTTCTGAATGAAGATACGATCTTATGTGTGCTTTTGTTTTCATATGTTAGTGTGATGTATTTCTTGTGTTCTTGTGATGGTGTGATGAAACAGCTGTAAGCCGCACAAACTTACATAATTAACACGAGTAAGTCCGCTAGTTAATCAATTACTTATATTAAAGTGTTAAAAGTAGTGTACGCAAGATTCAAAATGGATTATCAAAAGTTTTCTGTTCACAATTTTCATAAGATTGCTTGCTTTCTTTGGCCTAATTTCCGTCGGTTGAAAATGCTTCAAAATTCGGAGAAAGAAAAAACAAAACTAGATATGTGCATTTTAATACAAGAACTAAAGTCCGAAGAACAGACTTTAGCATCCAAAGAAGTACTATCTTCAGAACTCACTGTGCATGTGCAAACCATTGAGAATAATGCCAGCTCTCGTCCAGCTGTCAAAAAACAGAAAGTAATGGATTTCATCTGCTTTGAAAATGAGATTGAGAATATTGATACACAAAGTGAGAATCATGATGAAGTGTTAAAATATTTAAAACAAAGTTCTGGGTCTGTGGACATAAAAAATCTGTTTGAATGGTGGAAAAATTATGAACAGGAATTCCCATATTTGTCAAGGCTAGCTAGACAATTTTTGTGTGTACCAGCAGTGAAAGAAATTTTAGTGCAGCGAAATTGGTGATTGAAGAGCGTTGAACCAACCTGAGCAGCCAGAGTTTGAATTCAATACTTTTTCTTCACAACAATTTGGGTCACCAATGAAAAGTGAGTACTCTGACAAAATATTAATATTTTATTGCTGTTTTGTTAATTTAAAAATGTTACAAAACATATAGCCTCACATATAATTACGTGTACGTATGTGTTTTGACATGACATGGGTAGCACAATGTAATTGCGATTTTTATTATTATATTTCCAGATGTTCAAAATTAATTTATTGAGAATTAGGCCTATGTTAAAAAATTGTTTTACCACAAATTTTTGGCCAGTCAGGCTCAGGTGATAAATTATAAGCTAATCTCGGATTTTGGGTCGGGTTCAGATCAAGCCAAGCCTAAGAATTTCAGCCCATGCATACCTCTATTAGGAACACAGGAACGGATACAAAACTTTCAACTAAAATAAAGTCCACTGCTGTGGAGTAATGGTTAACCTTCTTACCTGTGAAATAAGTGGGCCCGGGTTCAAATCCTGATTGGAGTTTTTTCTGAGGTTTTTCTTCAACCACTCGAAGCAGAATTGATGGATAACTTTTCGCATTGGACCACGGACTCATTTCGTCTTCATTAGTATCATTTCATTAATCATCTTAATAGTTACAGATCGACCAGGAGAACATGATGAACATAGTTCCGGGATCTGCCTATAGGTAGCATCTGTGGAAGCTGCACATATCCAGCGAAGCTGCAGGGGCTTTTAAGCAGACTACTGGTGACTGGGGTAGTGTAGCTCCTTCGGACAGATGGCAGCTTGGTGAGTCGTGGAATCGATGGAGACATGTTCTTCTGGTTGAGGATGCAGCAGATTTAAGCACATGAATTGCAAACAGATGCCATCGATCTGAGGAGGCTGCAGAACATCACAGGAAGGCAGATGATCAGGTCTCCAGTCAGGACTGGATGCTGTGGCTGAATCGATGCGATGACACCATGCAGTCATGTGCTTGAAGAGCGATCCTAAATTGACTTCAACAATCAATCTAATATAAGGAGGTTGCACAATAAACCTAAGGCTACGGTGTTTGCCTGCAGGTTCTCCTCCGAGGGGAGGAGAAACTAAAATAAAATGAAAAGAGCTGTAAAAGTAATTGCCCCTTCTCAAGGATTCCAAATACTGTAACCTTCATCATACCATTAAACAACATGTAAACGAAATTTGTGAGCTCCTGTATAAAATTAAACAAGTACTTAATTAGTAGTACATAACATTCTCGAGCAGAATGATTAAAAAGAAAAAAGATGGAAAATTCACAACATATAAGACATTGCTTTTAACATAGTGCAGTTAGAAGCAGTAATAGCCAATGCATGAGAAGTATAAGTGGATCACGAAAGAAATAGACGTGGGTTGTTTTAGAACTAAATGGGGATGTCAGCTGAAAAGAGATACTCAATGATGCGGTAAACAGCAAGCTATTTTACCCAGACAGTATTGATAGAATCAGGTGTTGCAGATCATGCAACGTAATACAGTAAAACCTCGTTAATATTCTCCTGCTTATAACGGTATCTTGTTCATTACGCTCTTTTTATAAGATTCCAGGACATTTCATATATAATCCTACATTATTACTCTCTTATAACGCTTCCAAATCCCGCTTGTAGCATTTTTTCGGATCGGAAATGAGTGAAAAGTTCCATATAAATTGTGAAATGTAGTCTATAAAAGGTAAAGGTATCCCCGTAACATGCCATGAGGCACTTGGGGGGGGGGGGGCACGGAGATAGAGCCCCATGCTTTCCATGACCTCAGCACTAGAATGAGGTGGTGTGGTCAGCACCATGCTCTGACCGCCTTTTACCCCTGGGAAAGACCCGGTACTCAATTTTATAGGAGGCTGAGTGAACCTCGGGGACATTCTGAAAGTTTGGCAACGAAAAAAAAATCCTGTCACCACCTGGGATCGAACCCGGACCTTCCAGTCCGTAGCCAGCTGCTCTACCAACAGTGTTTTAAAAGCATGATGAAGAAATATGTTGCTGTGACTGTACTGAGGGTCATTCCACCACGAGTGCAAGAAAGAAATTTCACCCTCTCCCTGGAAAAACCCTCCAGTCAGCACTGTCGCAAGTTTTATTTACTGGTACTTTCCTTTGTAAGAAAGAATTTTAACAACACTCAAAAGTCTCCCTGTCACTATCTTCCTGTAAAATTTAGCCATCCATTGAATTCTGTGGAGTGTACTAAGTTTGATAATGCAAAGCAGAAATCTCTGTCTATAAGTGAAAAATATTGTATTAGTGTTGCTTCTAGCTGTGTATCAAGCTCTGTAGTTACTTGAATCATATAGAAAATGTTACCAGTACAAACACACGACAAGCAATCAAAGATATTTTTCATAAGAAATTAGTCTTATTTGCATTTTAACTAATACACAATAAAATATGTTTCCCATGAAGTGGTACCTAAATTGTTTTCCCCATTCCATAAATCATTTCCCATCTAGTGTTGTCCTGCTTACAACACTCTAACGCCACAGTTCCTTGAGCATATTAATGGGGCTATACTGTATTTAATTATTGGCAAATAAAAATGTAATTGTACAGCACCCTCACAGCAAGATCTACTCGTTTTTTGGTTTACTTATACAGTAGCGGCAACATATATTGCACCACCCTCCAAAATCTGTATATCATGAAACTCGCTAATAGACCATAACATTTAGGAACTAATTAATATGAAGCTATATAAAAAGGATGTATAATTTTTACATGTTTAAAAATATAAAAGCTAATTGATTGTGTTGGGATTCGAGCTGTCGATTCCATACTCTAGACACAAACACTTTACCCACTGGACCACTTTGCTTGTCAGTTTAATTTATACTAGTATGCAAAATGTTTGACAGCATCATGTTGTGCAATATTATTGCATCATATTGTGTCATCTTATGACACCATAGATTCTAAGAAAGCTTATCAGCCAGAGCAGTCAGTGTGCTCTGTTTGTGAAGGTTCTAACCATGGCACCGCACAAGTAGTTAACACCTCGGAAGGAAAGTGTTACTGTGGTTTAGACAGGAAAGGATCATCTATTCGAGAAATTGCAGAAAAGTGGCCCGTCGATTCTTCTGTATTGCGAATTCTTATAAGGAATCTTCAGCCAGGAGATATTGGAAGGAAAGGTGGAACACGACTAAAATGAGTCAGTACTCCTGCTCAAGTCTGAATTGTATGTAAATCTTTGTGCCCAAGTGTTTGTCCAACAGGATTTAATGATTTAAAAATTGCATGAAAAAAGTACACTGGCATTCATGCTAGTGCCAGAACAGTGTGACAGCAATTGACTTAGGCCATAAGACCTACATACCTCGTAAGAAGCCATTATTATACTTCCATGAAGGAAAAATAATTGGAGTGGGTAAAAGAGCTCATCAATTCAGCAACACAGCAGTGAGAAAGAATATTCTCAGACGAATCAAAATTAAATTTACATGGATCAATGGAAATCAATATGTATGACACTAATTTTGAATATATTAGGTACAGGTATGTTGGGGGAGCATTAATGTTCATTTAATTGTGGAACACACACCTCTGAATTATTATATCCTAAACATCCTGCATGCCTTCATTTGAACTGTCCTAGAGAGATTTAAAAAAATCAATGTTATATGTTAATGCTACAAATAATTACGTAAGCTTTTAATAATTATAGGAACACTTTCAGATTTGTAAAAACACTAATATTAATGCATAATGAAAAAATGCAGCATTTTAATCACAGTACTTACAGACATGACTATTTTTAACTAAACAGTGAAAGCAACAGTCAGAAGAAATATCTACCATGATGTCAACAGCTGAAGTCTGTCACAGAAAACAATGCTAATATGTAGTGACAGTGAGGGACAGAAATGTTGAGCAGCTCAAGTATTTTCTAAGTCAAGAATCCCACAATGCTTCAGACTAAAATCCTGGTTCATACCATGAAGAGATATTCGTCACTCTTTCCCGTATAAATATTACAGATCTATGCTAAGGAGACATTAAAACATGGGGGGGGGGGGGAGTTACTATTTCAAATACGTATACAAATAAATAGACGTAAAATGCTGTAGTTTTTTTGAGACGAAACAAACCTGAAATATGCAGAAGTGCTGGGAGCATTCTACTGTATTATGAAATCATCTAATGCTCGAAGGCAAGCAAAGTGGTCCAGTGGCTAAAGTGTTTGTGTCTAGAGTATGGAATCGACAGCTCGAATCCCGACACAATCAATTAGGTTTTATATTTTTTAACATGTAAAAATTATACACCCTTTTTATATAGCTTCATATTAATTTAGTTCCTAAATGTTATGGTCTATTAATATTATTTACAGCATTTATCTTTCCACTATACTTCACTTTAATTTTATACATCAATTAACTCATTCCAGCTGGGTAACTTTCGGTGCTGGACCCCGGACTCATTTCAGCGGCATTATCACCTTCATCTCATTCAGACGCTAAATAACCTAAGCTGTTGATAAAGCGTCGTAAAATAACCTACTAAAATAAAAAAAATAAAACTCATCCAAAGACGTTGTTCAAAGAAACAGTCATAAAAAACATCCGAAATTTTGTAGGTTATCTGTATTTACCTAAACATGTGCACAATTTCTGGTAGAGTTTGACACGAGCAGAATGTGTGTGTGTTTCCCCCCCCCCCCCCCTTGTTCGAAAACTTTTAATATTATAGATTTACTGCCTCACGGTTGTAATTTCATAAGCATATGGTTGACAAAATTCGTGAAGTGTACTATGTGCAACCCAACAAACCTCCGACAGTCAATACAGAACAATTCTAGTAATATTGTAGCAGAATTATGTAACTTTCTCCTTCCAAAATGAAAAAGAACTTAGAAATATGATTTTGATACTTCATAGTATGCATAGTATTATCATCAATCGTAACCTACATGATTGGATGTAGCTCTAGAAAAAATTAATTTTGCTGCCTGAATATAGGGCCAAGACCAGAACTACCTAGAAAGACTTTAATTCCAATAACTTCACAATATTTTATATCTTTCTAGAAGTTATTCTGTATTTTTTCTTTTGTAGTTCTTACTACTGTATTATATCCCTGAACTTACGAATTTTCAATTCTAATAAGCTATTAATTGCACATTAACGTTCTCTAGTATACTTTTTCTCTCAGGTCAGCCTTTGTTTAAAGGAAGTATGTTAAAATAAAAAATAATGTGTTAACATTTACCTGCATATAACAGACATCCCTTCGAAAATGCAAACTCAAATATTAATTTTGAAGTACTAATCTCTTGTATTTACGTCACTTTACTCATAATTCACGTCAATAAATAACCGAAATTAATTTCTACCTTTCTAGCAGGTAATTGTTTTATGCCTATAATTTATATATACATTGAAAGGGAAAAGTTGAGATCATGTTGGGTGGAGTTCCCGGGTAGCTCAGTTGGCAGAGCACTGGTACGTTCAACCAGAGGTCCCGGGATCGATACCCGGCCCCGGAACAATTTTTCCCTTGAAATTGTTCAAATCTGCTTTACAAGAAGCTTTACTTGAAAGACTAGAGTTGCATAATATATACACACACACGTTTTTTTTAATGCAACACAAATTCTGATTTGCACAAAGGTTAATTTCAATTCCAGTAATTAGTGTTTGCCAAGACCCAATAAAGGACATTAGAAAGGAATTTAGTCACCCCTGGTGGCACAGTGGTTATCAGATTTTACGAGTGGATCTAGCCAAGGGTGATGTCCTCTTAAAAGGATCTGTATCCTAAATTGCTAAAGAATCTTATTCGTGAATGGCCACTTTTCCTGGTGGTCATTTCTTAAAGTTTCACTTCGCACAAACAGATGTTTCAGCAGGCCTAGATCATATGTTGTACAGCAGTACTCATATTCAATTTGAATATAACTTCAAATCATAACACTGACACAAACCTTTTGAGGGACTTCTAGCAAAATAAATCTTGCAAGTGGGGTAGAGGGGTCGAGAAACAGTTAATATTAAAGCTATCGCAACAAAAGAAGCCTTGCAGCATCTCAGTAATGTCTGCTTTTGAACTCCCTTCTACCCACAATGAACAACCAATACAAACTTGAAGAGAGTGATCCCAAAATGCATTCAGTCCATTTTTATGAAAGGACTAGACTGAGCAAGTTTTCAAGTAACATGCACAATAACACAAACTCTGAGACAAGGATTGGAATTTTTTTCTTTTCTTTTTTTTTTTTTTTTTTTTGGAAGGTTAAAATATGATATAGGTCTATAAAAAAAATCGAAAATATATCATAAAAAAAAGCCAAATGGACTAAGTGAGCTTTGGAATCACACTCAATTCATCACTTGCCTTTCTGGCAGCACTACAAGGCAAGTGAAGACAGTGTTTCCACACACAATCTTAGCTCAAGTGTCACTGTATTGTAAATACTTTCTTCCACTCATTAGCGGACACAAAATCTCTGCATGCCTGCCATCTCGTCTCTAAAGCAGCGAATGAGGAATGCTGCCAGCTACAACACTGCACTCTGGATCTGTACCTTCCACGTGCTTCACAAAGAATGTCAGAAGTAGATTATATGTTATAGTAGCAGTAAGTGCCATGGGCGTACATAAGATGAAGATGCTGACAAAGACTTACCCCTTATTCCACATATAAGGCCAGAACTAAAAAAATCTAAAATGTAATTTTCACTGTCCTTACTATTATACAATTCAAGTACTGTAGTCCCTATGACATTTTTTTAGGCAGGGGATATGGTTAGGACAATTGCAAAGTGTCAGCAATAGAGTCCTATCTACTAGGATTAAAATAAACATGTGCTGTTATGTTCGAAGCTGTTTTAAGAGTGGTATTAATGTTTAGGGATTTCCTTGATTTAATTTTCGACAGTTTTTTCTCACACACCACAGAATATACTACAAGAACCTGAGTAAAATCACCACATTCAAGCAGTTATACAAAATCAGTTGCTTTCTTTAGATCGGCTAAACAGAAAATATTTCTCTTTACTTTCTTCCACGACAGTTAATCTTGTAGAATAACCTGTATTACATCAGAATATTTTAATTTAAAGTTAGTTTGTTATGTAGACAAGAGAATTTGTACTATCATGCCACAGTCTTATTATTATTATTATTATTATTATTATTGCTGTGATGACTTCGCAATATTGTTGTAAAATCACAAAATAGTGTCGAAACATATGGTATACATCCACTCTTGATTACCAATTCTAACCCATGCATTTGCTAGCATAGTGACAGCTTAAGGCTACAGAGGGCTGTGTGGAATAGGATGAGTGGTTTTTGTTGAATGTACTGTGTGGAATACAATAATACACTTTCCTTCATCAGGAACCATCTATGTAAATGATCATTGAGTATAATCCATTTGAAAGGGTACTTACCAGTACTAAATTGCAAATATTTAATTAAGAAATTTATGACCACGATATTCTAATCAGATTAGAAAAATACGATTCTATTCGAGTTTTTTTTTTATAATCCATGGCACTACAGCTCGTGAAGGGCCTAGACCAACCAGCCGGTCTCACGCCCACACGTCTAAGCAGACATGGACGATCATCCAACCAGAATGGAGGTATCTTGTGGTTAGCACGATGATCCCCATCTGTTATAGCTGGCATTTGCAACCAGATTTCGCTACCTATCGTAGCTCTCCAAGTACATCACGATGCTGGGTGGGCACCAGTCTCATACATTGGCCGAAATTTCTTAAGAAAATTTCTTCCCCCATGAGGACTCGAACCAGCGCGCATTCTGTAATGCGAGTCCTAGGCAGGATGCCTTAGATCGCTACACCGTGGCGCGGGACTCTATTGGAGTTAAGAGATATTAAATGTGCACAATTTTATACCAAGGAATGTTGATCTCATTTCCCTGGCTAAGTTAGCACATTTACAAGTAGAAATAAATCATTCTCACTTCTTGAGAATGTAAATTTATAAATCATTCTCAGTTCTTGAGAGAGTAAAATTTATAAGCTCTGTCAACACGATCCAAACAATTTTCAAATGGGTATAGTAGAGCTCCACTCTTACCATTTTCAAGGAACCAGAGGAAAAGTTTTGTAAATCGAGGGAAATTTTTTAATTATAGAAAATTACAGTAACCTACAACAGATCTCATGAGCTCACACACAGAATAAAATTACATTTGTTACTAGCCTTTTTGTAAAGAAGTTTGATATTTTGGTTTTCTTTCTTTGTTTGGCAACGACTATTTTTTTTTAGCTCACAGAGCTATTCGAACATTTTATCATCACCTGCAGCAGAAATATACTTTCAAAACGTTCTCAATGTGTAACTGGCTCTACACTTGTGAGAACAGGATCACAATCATCAAATCATCAATATCACTGTAATCCTGAAAATAAATATTTTTTTTTTTTGCAATGCCCCTTAATGTGCCATTATTTGTCCCGACTCTGCAAATTCTCCTTAACAGTAGTTCCACAGTCAGAACGTCATTATTTATAGATATAAATCCTAAAAATGATACGACTGGCTAAAGGTTTTCCCCACTCTGCAATTTTATACTGATGCACAGTAGTATACATGGAGGGAAACTTTAAATTACACTAACGTAAATGCAGGACGGTTATGTATAATATTATAAACATACAAAAATTCAAGGGACAAAAATTAACTTTGTAAATGGCGGGGGGGGGGGGGGGGGGAAGTAAGTTGCAGGGCATAAAAGTACGTTCCGAAGTTCCATAAATAATGAAGGTTCATTTGACTGAGGCATTTGTTTTGTACAGACATATCCGCCTGAATGCTCCCACAAAGCTCAACCTTTAAACCCACATACCTAAATCTGGACTGAAGAAAAAATATAGACCCAAATTGAAATAATTTTATTACTTGTTTTGAATATCCCTAGTGCTATACAGAAGTACTTAGAAAACTAATATCTTTTTTTTTTGTCTTAAGGATTATTTTGCACTTTCAGTTCAAATCTGCTGCTTTACAGAATATTCTAATTTGAATATTCCCTATGTCACTTCAAAATAGTACAAATGGCCTGTTAAAAAGAATATAAACTTATTTTAAGGTTAGAAGTTGGAATTCGAATAATTTTTGTAGGACTATAATGTACTTACTACATCCCTTACCAGAAAATAAAAACTCTACTTATTAAAAAGTAGACAGAAATTTCCAATAACTATTTTTAATATTACTTAGTACTTAATTAACTGTTCAAGCTGATATAAAAATTAGCTTCCATCATGTTAACAATATTTTTATAACAGGAACAAGAGAAGTTTGAGTGACTGATGCAATTATTTCTCCCAGTAGAGGAAAAGTGTCTTAACAAGATTCAACACAATTTCCATCTCCATTCACTCTCTTTACTCTTCTTCTTCTCCTCCTTCAAAAGGCAACTTGGTTATAAATGCATATTCTAAAAGACATTTCTCTACTTGTGGGTTATGCATTGCATCATCAACTACTGCACAGTCAACAAATGAGAGCCTATTATTCTGTATGACGTCAAAAGAATGGAAACTTGAGGCAGAAAAAAAGACTTGCATTTGCGCACCAATTGATTGTAGAACTATGTACAATACAAATCTTTAAGCACCAATCAAATATAATATAAATCTGACAATGAATTAAGTGACAGTGAAAAGATGAAGTTTCGGAAGAATTCAGTAAAATGGCACTGCTCATAAGCTGATCCCCCTTTTTCAGCCATCTGAAGAAATGCAAGTATCAAAGTAATATGTGTAAAGCAGAAAATATTCTATACAGAACTCGTAAACTGATACAAGTTCAAAAAAAGACAGGAAATATAGCACAATATATTCAAGTGTTATTGTCAGTGGATTATTTCGTGGTCTCCAAGTACAATTTAACTTTCTATAAAAAAAATTCTTGGAATCATTTTTGAACGTGGAAAAATAAAAGATAAGGAATGCTACAAGAAAATAAGACACAACAAACCTATATTTAGCATATGTAAACGAGTATGTTTAAATGATGTAATCACTATTACACAACTGCAATCCAAGAAAATTTTATCATGAATTCAAAATTGTGTATCCTTAACTGAACGAACCTCTTCCCATCTCAGTTCCGTATAAATTACAAAGTACTTCTATTAACTGGCAAAAGACTTGACTTAACAAGTTATTTGGCATATAGAAATATAATCTAAAAATGAATGTACAAGGTGTTCTGACCCAGATTGTGAATTCATATAAACTGCATTTAAATACCAAAGGAAAGTGAACATCATACCGAATTTCTCACCAATGATCAAGATATTCCAGTGATTAAAGCTGTAAACTTACTTCATCAGACTACTTCACTGACAATTATAGGAGACAGCAGCCGATTTGAATAATTATTGCATTACAGAATAAGTTTTCAAATGTGATCAGACAACCTGTACTTTCCTAGAAAAAACTATCCATACACTTTTCAAAACAGTCTTTCATGAGGTTAATCCTTCCTTCTGAAAAGAGTTAATCATCAAACATACCAAGGCCACAATTTGTAATAGAAGATATGTCCATTTCTCCCAATATTCTTTGAAAAAATGCATCATACACCATGGCCACTATCCTGGTGAACCAATATCTTAGGCCGGACAATTGCTGAATATTAAGTTAAGCCAGAAATATTGCTGCGTAAATGCAAATTGTTCTCCAAAAGAGCATTTTAGAATGCATGGTAACTGTTACAGCAAGAAGAAGAATAGGAAGCCCAGAGTGGCTAGTTTATTAGTTATCTCGATCTGAGGTGGTTCCTATATTTTAGGAAATAAATATTGTCAATAACACTGTCCACAAAAATATAGGATAGTATTTACACTTCTCAATCATGAATGACAAGCTAACTAGGAAGCCTAGACCGAACAGAAGAGAACAGCCACCCTCAATGTATGACTTCTTATCTTTAAAGAACAATTACCACACACCTTACAAACATGGAGAAAAGATCCAATTGAACTCATTGCTAACTGAATCTTCAGCAATATTCATCTCATTAACAGTTAAATTTTAATGATTCGTTACACTGTGACAAGTCACAAAGAAATATAATATAAATCAATAAAATTTAACTACTCTGGGCATGTATTATAATGTTAGAGTTGCAATTGGTCGCTTGGGCCACTATGCATGCAGCTGATGATAACATGCCATTCCATTACTTTTCTTTACATATTTTCAAACTGGTCAACACGACGCTTTGTATTGCCTTTACGGATCTCACGCAAGGTCTTGTACTTGTCACGGCCCTGACGTACATTTTCTCTGTGGATCTTGTCCATTGCTGTTTCCTTTGTTTCGTCACGAGACTGTGCCAAATCTTGCTTCAGAGCCTGAAAATAAGAGTTGTGAAGATATTAACATAGAACTCATCTTCGTAGTGTATCCAGCTATTTGCTGACAACATGTTACATAGAACTCTTATGAATGTTAAAGTGTATACAATTGTACTCGAGCACATTCTTAAAATATTTTAAGAAATACATATGCAATGGATTACTAGGTTATTTTACAACGCTTTATCAACAGCTTAGGTTATTTAGCATCTGAATGAGATGAAGGTGATAATGCTGGTGAAATGAGTCCGGGGTTCAGCATAGAAAGTTACCCAGCATTTGCTCATATTGGGTTGAGGGAAAACCCCAGAAAAAACCTCAACCAGGTAACTTGTCCCGACCGGGAATCGAACCCAGGCCACCTGGTTTCGCGGCCAGACGTGCTGACCGTTACTCCACAGGTGTGGACATATGCAATGGATATTAGTATTTTAAATTAAAATGATTGAAGTACCTCCAATATTTATGAATTATCTTACTTCTATAGTAAACTATAATCAAGACTAGAAGTGGGGTGTGACAGTGTTTTGCTGTCGAAGCTCCAAACTATGACACCTCTGGAAAAATCATTGTGACATAATGGCAATTCCGTCACTGATTGTGTTCAGATGATTCTTGACAATTGTGAATGTTTCTCATCAGAAGCTGATAGATGTTTATATTTATTGCTCCTCTGTGAATTGATTGCCATAGATCTTCTATCAACAATACTGATCAGCAGGGAAAGGATTTATATGTAAATACATATTTACTTATAAAGCTAATATAATTTATATTTTGCATTATCTTTATGTTTCACAATGTGTAGGGTTGAAAAATCCTACTTTTATTTTCCATATTTTTCCATATTTTAGAGTTTAGTACATATTTTCGTTAATTTCCATATATTTTCCATATTTCATATAAAACAGTCCATATTATATTAGGTTTAACAATAAAACAAAACAAAATTCCATTAACTTTTAAAAATACATTTCAACAATAGAGATTTAAACACATGTTCAGTAATCCCTTTAACATCAGAGTTATTTGAAAATTAGCAGTCCTATCAACAATGGGAAAGTAAGTTGCAAAACTGTATTAATTTAATTTAAAATTTTTAACAGACTTCAGTTGTGCAGCTCAACAGTTAAATGCCAGTCAGAGTACACATAGGTTCAGTTTTGTAAATCATACTATAAAGACGGTAAATATGCCAAAAGTACGTCATTCAGTCAATTTAAAATCAAAACTAACAAGTTACATTTCAGAATTTAAAGAAGATGGTTTATCAACTGACAATAAAATATTATTTTGTAATTTGTGTCAGTGTGCAGTATCATCTACACAAAAGTTCCTGGTGCAACAACACATTACAACTAGTAAACATCAGGCCAACAAACAACTAAATTCCAAGCAGAGACAATTGTTTTTAACACAACCAACAACATCGAATGTAAGATCTGAGTTTAACATCGACCTGTGCCGTTCTCTCATCTCTGCTGATATTCCTCTCTACAAACTAAAGAATAAGGTCTTCAGGGAATTCCTTGAAAAATATACTCAACATACAATCCCGGATGAGTCAACACTTAGGAAGACGTATGCTCCATCCATCTACGATGAGACAATACAGAAGATAAGAGATGAAATTAAAGATAGTTCAATTTGGGTTTCCATTGATGAGACTCCCGACAAAGAAGGTAGACTTGTTGGTAATGTAGTTATCGGTTTGTTAAGTGAACAATATTCTGAACGAATTCTTTTACATTGTGATGTTCTAGAAAAGTGCAATAACAAAACTATAGTTAAACTGTTCAACGAAGCTATGGGTATCCTGTGGCCAAAGGGTATTATGTACGATAATGTGTTATTCTTTATTAGCGATGCTGCCCCTTATATGGTCAAAGCTGGACAAGCATTATCTGTTGTATATCCTAAATTGACTCATTTTACTTGTGTGGCGCATGCATTTCATCGTGTGGCAGAAGTGGTCAGAGACAATTTCCCTAAAGTAGATTTGTTGATTTCATCAGTGAAAAAAGTATTTCTCAAAGCTCCCAGTAGAGTTAACGTGTTGAAAGAAATGTACCCTGAAATTCCATTGCCACCAAAGCCAATTTTAACTAGATGGGGTACATGGCTAGAAGCAGTTGAATATTATGCCGAACATATAGACTCTATTAACAATGTTCTCCTTGCATTGGACTCTGAAGATGCAGTCTCAATTGATACTGCGAAAACAGTTACCTGTGACATAAGTGTGAAGAATGACTTAGCTCACATTCAGCATACATTTTCATGCATCATAAAAACGCTCAAAAGTCTCCAAAATAGGCACCTTTCACTATCTGAAAGTTTTGAAATTATAAATAGTACTGTGGAACAACTGAATCGTGGTAGAGGTAAAGTTGCAGATGCAGTAAGAGCTAAGGTGGACACTGTACTTTCAAAAAACCCTGGATATGAAGAACTACAAAAGGTTGTTGCTGTGATGAGTGGTGAATCAACAGTGAAGATTAACTTGGACTTATCCCCAGCAGACATTGTGAAATTGAATTATGTACCAGTTACTTCTTGTGACGTCGAACGCTCTTTTAGTCAGTATAAATCTATCCTCAGAGACAATAGAAGAAGATTCACTTTTCAGCACTTGAAAGAAATGTTTGTAACCTATTGTTATGGTAACAGACAATAAAAATTGTGTTTTGTTGAAACTACATTGGAAGATAAGGTACGTCCATTATATTTTTTGTTTAGTTTGATTAAAATGTACCAATATTTAACGTACATAGTCATTTTTTTATAATTTTAAGTCCATATTTAATTCCATATTTTGGTAAAAATCCATATTTAATTCCATATTTTGGTAAAAATAACTACATATATATTTACATATTTCATATATTTTTAGTCCATATAAATCCGTTCCCTGCTGATCAGTATAACAAACACGCTCTCAGCTATGTTATGTGAATCATTCGTGGAAGAATATGGTGAGTGCATTGTAGTTGTGTAAAAAATAACTGCAATGTCCAGCACCAAGGTTATAGTTGATACAAAACACAGTAGACTGGAGAATTTTGGGAAACTGCTAAAAATATTACCATTTGTAAAATTTCCGGAAGTTACTACTTATAACTACATTACCTTGAGTTGGTCATGAAGACGTTCATTTCGTTCAGCCAATGTCCGTCTCTCCTCTACAGGGTCAATTATGTTGTCGTCTGTTGCCAAGTCCCGACTCACATCACCATTGACAACTTCATCATCTTCATCATGCTCGTTTTCTTGCACATGGTGGTGCTGTGGTGTTGTTGTAGCAGCAAGGAGAGCCTGCTTAACTTCATCTTGCTTCCGCCTTGCTTCCTCAACCTCCTCCTATTATCAAGAATATTACAATTTGTTATTCACTTTTACTATATGACAACTAAGTCTTCACAGATGTTTACTTAGCATTTGGCAATGCAGGAAAATATATGAACTGAATTTCTACAGTTATCAGCCTAAATGGAATAAATTACAAGCTATATTTTGTAGACTATTTCATGCGACACTCATGTCCCTTTTATATTGAGATAAGGAACTCTTAAAAACTTATGCTCTACCATGCCGAAATGTAATTATGCACCTGGTAGCAGCCCTTTAATGGACCTCATTAAAGTACACCTATTCATTAAAGTTCAGGTGTTCCACCAATCAGAAAACACCATTGTAGCAATATGAAAGCGCAAGTATCGATTATTCTCGGATATGCAATCAAAAGACAACTAGCGAAACGTCACGGAGGCTGGAAATCCAATACTGTTGCAGAAGGTTATGTTCTGTTACTATAATAATTAGAGTTAATTGTAAATAATATTCAAATAAATTCAATTTGTCATCTCGTTTTTCAATGTCTAAATCAGTTTCATGGTTATATCAAGATTAATCTTTATTTTACTCTCTAGATTGTATCAAAGTCAATGACATTTGTTCCTCGGAAAAAATCAATACTTTCGCGTCTGCGCACATCTCACAATTTACGAGATATTGTACAAGGTCAGTTCCGCTCCCCAGTCAGATAAGAATAACATGAATACTTATGAATAATTTCAAGTTAGAAATATGGTCGAGCATAAAAAGTCGTATGAAACTTGCGCTTGTTTCATAAACATACTCGCGTCTTAATTACTGCCATTATAAGCTCGTTGCATAATGTACTATTTCATTTACACGAAACTGCTATTTTGTAACTAGTTATTTTATATGAAAACATACATTTTTATTAATGTTTTTGCTACTACCACCATTTCGTAACACAATTTATAAATTCAAGTTTTGCATGATCAGCATATTTTTAATTTAAGGTGTTTCCAGTTTAAATTTCTCAATTTCGATGCAAGTAGTGCAGTGTAAACTGCATAAACTTACTCATTACGCGTTAGTCTTCGTTTATTTATTTATTTATTAAACCCATATGAAGCCATTTGTAAAGACCAATTTACCAACAGACATTGCAACGGATGTGTCACAGGAGGCTGATCTAGTCCGTGAAAATCCCCTCCTCCCCCAGTATTACCTGGACCACGAGCTTGCCCAACACAAGTCATAAATCCGGAGTATTTGCTGGGGATCGAACTCTGGTTCATAGGATGGAGTCCATTGCTCTAGTCAATGGACCATAGTGGCTAGTCTTTTAATATGCTATTATGCATTTCTAAAAATTGAAAATTTCTAATGAAGCCAGAACCAAAAAAAAAGATATCAATCTGTGGATTTTGCTGCAAGACTCCATTTTCAAAGTTTTACCACAAGGTTGTGAAACATTTAAAATATTTCAAGTTAGGACAGGACATGCAAACATAGTATAGTAGAACTTCATTTATACGTTTTTATGGAGACCTGAATAAAAAAAATCGCGTGAGAAAACCTTAACAAATGGCATTTAGCAATATTTTAAATAGCATGTGATTATTTTACAAAAAAAAAAAAAAAAAAAAAAAGTATAATTTCGAACTGCTTCTATTGTTTGCTCCTAAAAGAAATAAACTATGCCCTCAAATTTTGGTAACTGTTCTACAATTTGTTCAGTTATATCAAAACATTTTCAGTTTCGATGGGTGCTAGGGTAGTTATATTCAATGTGATCACAGCTTTGGTGCCAGATCATCACCGTTTAAAATATTCCACTTCTTTCCTCTGCACAATGAGCTGTGAGGTAGGTGTTAACTCACATACTTCTCTCCCCTCTCTAAATGGATTCTCCCACTCACGCATAACCAGTTTACTGAAGGTAACGTGCTGGGACAAGAAGCAAGGGCAGCTGCGAATTTCAAAGTGAGCTGCATCTTAACAATGGCTATGTACTATATTTTTTAATTCTTACATTTTTACTGCAAGCCTAATTTCGAGCAAAATTAATTTAGTGTAAATAACACTTTGTACCTTCCAAATTTTAAATATTTGATCATAAAAAAATGTGTAGTTTTACTATAATTTATTGGTGACAAAATTATGAAAGGCACTGCACATATCTTCACTATCATGTCAGGGTTTCAAGTGTGATCATGCATCAAAGCCGAAAAGTTTTATCAAATGAACATATAATTTTATAACAAAATGACTTCCACTTACAGATGTCACTATATCATGTGATCAAAATTTTGTATCAAAGAAAGCTGGAAATCACGAAAGAAGCACCTTGCAATTGAAGTGAGTCACATGCGAAATATGGGAACTAATGTAATATTTACTAATAAATTATGGTATACAACTAAGATCAAATTTTGATCTCCTAGATCAGCATTTCTCAAACTATGGTCCGCAGACCACCTGTGGTCCTCTAGTTCTGCCCTTGTGGTCCTTCAAAAAAGACAGAAGAAAAAATAAAATTCAAACGAATTGCTTATCACACTATAGGCCTAGCAGAAAATCTCAGAGTTAGGAAATGGCACATGGCAATTGCCTTTCACTTTTTCAACCAGTACTAATATTTTATGAAATTTCTTACCCTACCCGTCTACCCACTTCCCACTCTACTCTCAGCAACAAAAGAGGGATTTAAAGCACTATGAACGTGGTTGTTTCTCGCCATCTTTTCCTGCACATCTGGCGCCGAGCCTGTAACTCAGCCAGGGATCACCCGAATTCATAACAGAGGACCAAAGTGCTGACACTCATTCTGCACATTGAAATGGCCACGTACTGTACGTTGTACACCAATAATAGAACGTGCCAAATTGCATCTTTACTTGTTGAAAATCGGTCATGTTTCTGTATTAATTTTTTTTATTTGTTTTTCCAGATTACTATAAGAAATTTTAGACTCCGCCTATTTTAAAATCCGACAGGTTTACTTTGTAGACTTGCGTGTTTGGTCTCTAAGTGCCGTTTCAATTTCGAGGGTTTCATACACTCGTTTGAAAGCACTTCGTAACCAACAACGCACTCACTCTCATTGCCACACCAAGTAAATCCAAGTTCCAAATAACTCTTGTCGTATTTACGAAAGTATTTTTTTCTTTGAATAGCTACCACTAGGACTAGGTATTTCTTTAATGGCACTATAATTAATATATTTCTTCACACACACAGCTTCCGAACTATTAGCATTGCCTAAATGAAGCGTATCATGTTACTTTCCTATAAAAAAATCTGGGTCGAAGGCAGTTTTCCATTATTTATAATGAGCACTATTTAACAGAGTCCTGGACAACTAACTAGAGTGTATCACGTAAGAAGGATTTCAAACAACTAACTGCTAACAGGCTAGGGAGGAATCAACACTGCACAGAATTTGTTATAAGTTACTTGTGACTGGCTACAAAAAATATAATTACAAATTATTGTAATTAATTAATTCTACTTTAAAATATAAATAAACTGGTATTAAAATATGCTACAAAAATGATAAATTTGCTTTCGGAGGGAACAAAGAGTAAGATGGTCCATGGAACTGTTCTGACTTAAAAAAGTGGTCCCCACTTCAAAAAAGTTTGAGAAACGTTGTCCTACTTACTTACAAATGGCTTTTAAGGAACCCGAAGGTTCATTGCCGCCCTCACATAAGCCTGCCATCGGTCCCTATCCTGTGCAAGATTAATCCAGTCTCTATCATCATATCCCACCTCCCTCAAATCCATTTTAATATTATTCTCCCATCTACGTCTCGGTCTCCCAACTAACACTCTATATGCATTTCTGGATTCGCCCATACGTGCTACATGCCCTGCCCATCTCAAACGTCTGGATTTAATGTTCCTAATTATGTCAGGTGAAGAATACAATGTGTGCAGTTCTGCGTTGTGTAACTTTCTCCATTCTCCTGTAACTTCATCCCGCTTAGCCCCAAATGAAACTGTCCTAGATGTATACAATGAAGGATAACACAAAACCTGTTCGAACTACCAAAGAAAATCGAACACTATGAACCTGCTTTTGAGGAAGCTATAGTGGGCCCTCTACGTTAAAGAAGCACATTACAAACCTGGAGACGTCTCGTCTCTTCATCCTTCTGTTCCACTTCAGTTTGAATCCTCATCACTTCCTCTTGTTTAGTTCTAATTTCCTCTTCCAATTTCGCTCGTTCAGCAGCTTCCATGTTCTTACTTTCCTCAAGGCGTTCCATCATGGACTGAAACATTAACATTATTATTTACAATATACCAAATATTAAAATGTGTCATAGGGCTGTAGTAGCAACAGCAAAATCCAGCGACAATAATTATTCTTCTTAATAGAAATACTAACAGGAATAAGTAAAAGGGATAACTGCTGGAATAAGCGCAGTTGTTTTCAAGATGAACATTTCAGAAGGATTTTGATAACTAAGTTTGTCTTTAAGTAAATGTAAGCCAACAAGTATGTAAACCACAACGTAATATTAACTTTAAAATATGAAGCTTCGAAATATAAAAATGAAGCAATTATAAATCTTCAATCAATGAAGATATTTGAAATTTCTTTAATTCCAAGACAAACAGTAGCATACTTCACAGAAGAACTACGATTCCTTACGTCTACTGGGCTTTTAAACATCTTCCATCTCATATTTATTTTGATGTACCGAAGTACATATGATATTTCCATGCAGATATTCTGCTTTCTCAGATGATGAGAGAGAGATGGAACGGAGAAAAATTCTCTCCGGCGCCGGGATTTGAACCCGGGTTTTCAGCTCTCCGTGCTGATGCTTAGTGGTTAAAGCATCAGCACGGAGAGCTGAAAACCCGGGTTCAAATCCCGGCGCCGGAGAGAATTTTTCTCCGTTCCATCTCTCTCTCATCTTCCATCTCATTTTGATTACAAAATTCTGTAGTTCATACACGATTTTTGAGAAAAATGTAAATTATAGAGAAGTAGTAACCATTATAACAATACACTTCTGATAAATACTGGGGGGAGGGGGGGAGTACTTGAATACTGTTAAAGCATGGCTTCATAAAAAACATTTCTCGACCTATGACTTTCACAATGATTTAAGCTAATAAACATTCTGGTTTCTCTCCTAACATTGTCAAGGAACTTAATTACTCTAGGGAAATTAAATAGCTACATGACAGTTATGAGCAGTATAGAAAGAAGATAAATGCCAATAAGACGATTACCATGGACACAGAAAGAAAAGTAAAGAAGGTAAATTAATGAGGTAGTATAGCAAGTGGACAGCTTCAAATACTTGGGGTGTACTGTAAGCAGTAACATGAGCTGCTGCCAAGAAGTCAAAAGGAGAATACAATTGGGGGGGGGGGGGGGGGAAAGGACCTCTGGAAAAAGAACTAAGGAAGAGACTAGTGAAATGCTTTGTCTGGAGTGTAGCAGTGTAAGGGGCAGAAACATGGACATTACGACAAGAGAAGCAACTAGAAGCATTTGAAATGTGGATACAGAGAAGGATGCAGAGTGTGAAATGGACAGACAGAATACGAAATTAAATTGTGTTTGAAGGAGTGAAGAAAGAATGATGCTGAAACTGATCACGAAGAGGAAAGGGAATTGACTGGGTCACTGGTTGAGAAGAAACTGACTTCTGAAGGATGCACTGGAAGGAATGGTGAATGGGAGAAGAGTTTGAGGCAGAAGAAGATAGATGATAGACGACATTAAGATACATGGATCATATGCAGAGACTAAAAGGCAGGTAAAAAATAGGAAAGATTGGGAAATGCTGGGTTTGCAGTGAAAGACCTGGCCTTGGACAGAACACAATGAATGACTGAAAAACTCGGGAGAATTTTTTTTTTCTGTCTAGTTATATACATATTCACCAATTCAAGGATACTACTCTTACATAAGAGGAAATTAATGTCTCTAAAAGATGACACACCCAGTTTCACAATACCGATGTATTCTATGAATGTGCATAAACTTAATGTACCTGCAATTCATTCTGTCGAGCTTCTAGTTCCTCCTTGGCTGCCTGTAACTGTTTGAGTTGCTCTTCGAGACGCCTGATCATGTCCTGAGCCTCAGCAAGATCCTGTTGTCTCTTTTCCATTTCTTCCTGCATAGTACGGAGCCTTTCCTCATACTCTTGTTGCTTCTTTTCTGCACGCTCTCTTGCTGCAATCTCAAGTTGCAGCTTTTCTCTAAAATATTTTTAAACAAAACCAAGATTGCTCAACACACAATGTCCACTTTCTATTTTAATCTGGATACAAGATAAGGGGGGGGGGGGAACATTTACGATAATGACATTACCAACACGGAGTGACTAGTCACGTTCTTTTGACAATAGAATGTACTTGCAATACAGACAAATATAAAACAAAATCCTAGTTGCAGATTTTGGAACTAGGATTTTGTTTTGTATTTTTTTGGGGGGAGGGGAGGGGGGGGAAACTACACTTATCTTCTTTCTTTACGACACAGCATAAAAAATACAGAAGCAACTCGATTTAACACTGGCCGATATATGAAAATTCGTATTTAATGCGAGGGGAAGCACGTCTCCCAAAAATGTTAAATTTATTTCAATTTTTATATTTCAAATGCAGTGAAATATTGCAGCCAGCACAGAGCTTCCCGCATAGCACATTCCTGCAGTACAATTTACCACCATAGCCAGGTACACGACCCTAATGGACAATGACTTTAGTTCGGGGGCTGTAAAATTGAATTCCAAGGATTGAATAGAACAAGGAAATAAACCCTGCCTCAACAAGTTCTCAATACAATTTGCCTGAGATATGGCTTTCTCTTTTCAGAAATCCTGAAAATCTGTTGAAGTTACGTACAGTGTGCAGTCTTTTAGTCTGCTGTGTAGATGTGTAATTTTGAGTTTAATAAATGTGGAGTTATGTAGCGTGTAGTAAAATGCATAAATGGCGAGTGGTTTTTTCTATTTTGTATGTTTAATTACTGTACTTAAATTTACAGTAGAGTAAACGCAAGAAGAGCTTGCCACAGAAAGCTGCGCGAACTTTCGGAAACGTTCGGGTGCACTCGACCTCACTTCGATTCGTTTGGCAAACTGTCGTCAGTTGTCAGTCGTCTGCTGGCTTGATGTTTCGAGTGAGATTTATCACAGCGCATGTAACAGAACCTAAACCTTGTTGCAGAGTAACTAATAACGTAGCATTGTTGAAAATACAGAAGCACGAATTCTTTTACATATAAAATCACTGAATGAAATTACAAAGATGTTATAAGAAATATGTAATCGTGTAATAATTGAATTTGACATTGTAATAAAATACTAATAACTAATACTATGTGATTTTATTAAAATGTTCCGATAACTAGGGTACTATGGTCGATTTATTTTAATCTGTATATACTCCTTATGTTATGAGTGGAGCCTGTTTCATTTTTCATAAATTTATAAACGTTATAAATAATTCCCTTGTTTGACTGTGTAACGTTTCATTAGCACTTCCTAATTTAGAGCCAACGGGGGGGGGGGGGGGGCATTGTTAAGAACATAGAATGTTATACAGAACTCTCGTTATTTAAGAAACACACTTTGAACTCTATAAAACTCCTGATATCAGGGATAAAACGCAGAATATGTAACGCATACGCTGGCTTCTACCCGCTCTGCACAATACATTTCACGATACGAACAGTTCAAGACTGTGCTTTCGAATGCACCCTATAATCAAAATTACGTGATTCATGGCAGCCCTGTAATGAGCATGATGGCACGAGGACCGAATATCTTTTTTTTCTTACACATCCACGCAACCTTACAGTTATTTCCCAATATATCGCAGTTAAGTTATAATGAGGGACCGATATTTGTCCAACAATCACGTTAAATGGGGCTTCTACTGTATATAAAATACAGTGTCAAAATGAACACTCATTAGTGAGTCACTAATAATAATTCTCTTAACCCGAAAAAATGATTCGAGTGCAAACTTCCTACACTGTCTTTGTATGTAGTGGTTCACAGACAGCATATAATTGTCAACCACTGAACTTCAAATGTTGAAGCTTCATTGCACACAGCATAACGCAATTTAACATAAAGAGGAATGACTTAAATCAGAGTTTCTCAAACTTTTTTGAAGCATATTTTAATACGAGTATATTTATATATGTTTAAATAGAATTAATTAATTAAAATTAATTAAATTAATTTGATATTAGTAGTAACTAATTAAGTTAATGTTAACAGAAGAAAATTCATTTTCGTTTTTTTTTTTAAATAATTTAAGGCATTAGAGTTTGGATAATCTTTAACTAATTAACTAAAAAATAAATAAATGTTGGTACTCGCATCAATGAGATGGATGAGCCTGCCAATTCTTGCACAATTGTTCTATATTTGGACGTATGCTGGTAAGTTTAAGTCAGAGATCGTCACATACATAGAGTCGATTTTGGTGCTTAGTTTTTATTAGAGTTAGTGATGAAAACCCTTTCTCACACAGATACATAGAAGCAAACTGAATTATAATCTCTAAAGCACCATTGTACAATTCATTATGTTCTCTTTTCACTTGTGATGCAGTTCAGAAATTAACCATATCTTCCACTTCGAATTTCATTTTAAGTACGGTGCCATTCGAGAGTTCAATTAACTGTTCACTTTCACTCAAGTTTGTTATTTTCAATATCACAATGAAAGGGATCACGAACCCATGAAAATTCGTCATATTTACTTGGAAAATAAGTTTCAAATTGTGACTTCAGAATTATATTATTGGTGTACAACATACAGTACATGACCATTTCAATGTGCAGACTGGGTGTTGGCAAAACTATTAAGAAAATCATAAATACCTGTAAAGGTTCGATACTTTGGTCCTCTTATGAATTCAAGTGGTCTCTGGCTGGGTTAAAGGCGCCAGATGTGCAGGGAAAAGATGACTGGAAACACCACGTTCATAGTGCTTTAAATCCCTTTTTTTTGTTGCTGAGAGTAGAGTGGAAAATCGGTAGACAGGTAGGGTAATAAATTTCATTAAATGAGAGTACTGGGAGAAAACATGAAAGGCAATTGCCATGTATCATTTCCAAACTCTGAGATTTTCAGCTATAGTGTGATATGCAATTAGTTTGAATTTTATTTTTTCTTCTGTCTTTTTTGAAGGACCACAAGGGCAGAACTCGAGGACCACAGGTGGTCCGCAGACCATAGTTTGAGAAACGCTGACTTAAATCTATATTTGTAAATTTCATAACACTAAATCAAGAAATTACGTACCTTTGTTGTTGTTTTGCAATCTTTTCTTCACGTGCCTGAGCCTTCATCTGCTGGACATCAATGGTGTCTGGTTTGCGGCGACGCATATACAGTTCATGGTTACCCATACATAAGGCCAAGATACGTTTGTTGATGCGCACACGTGGTGCAAAGAACACAAAGTCTGGTGCTTTTTTATCAATGGGCTTAATGATGAATTTCCTATCATTGAAGGAAATATTACGGATCTCTGACCAAGGAAAACCAATCTTTGGAGTCAATCTGCAAGAAAAGATAATTTCTGTGACTACTTCCACTTAGATTCATAGTCTAAACTTAGTCTGCTAACTATTCATTACGAGATATGAACCTTTAAATACCTGCAAAATTTATACTACTACTAAAAAAACAATGTTTATATTTATAACTGGTCATTTGTTCAGACAGTTTCTTCATTAACAGGATAGTTGTACTATCAGTATATAAATAGAAGTAAATAAAGTCACGATTATTGATTGTATATTAACAGTTTAAGATTCAAAACTTTTAAAGTACTGCCTAATTTCACTGTATTTATGCCGATCATTCAATGTAATAATCCTTATAATACCGGTATAAGTCAGTCATCACCAAAACTATACTTCAGCTATTAAAATAGTCATATTTGGACTTCCCATACAATCCTTCCAGAATTTCTTCCTGTTATAAAACTAACATTAGGGGTGTGATTTTCTAGCATTAACAATATACGCGAAATGTGTGAAAAACTTAATTTTAAGCATGCAAAATGCTAATTCCTCAATGAAAGTCTAAAATTAAGTGAAATATATCCGTGAATTTTCGCGAAATTCATAGGAATCCACGAAATTACTTCATAATTCCGATATAATAATAGTATATTCATGAAGAATTCACACGGAAAATTACTTTCTTTCAAATAGTAGGAATTTTCTTAGTTATAAAATATACATGAATATTTCTACTATTTCATCATTCACCATTACATGCAATTGGCATCTAGCAATGATGTACGCATAGTTTCAGGGAGAACTTCCAGGGCGCAGCACAAGCAGACGACAGTCATTTCTTTTTCCCCACAACTGATTTCATATGATCAAGAGGAAAGTCCAATGAAATTGAATTATGAATTTAATTAATGATTCAGACAATTTTCTGTTAGTCTCAATGGGATTATTTAAATAATAATTAAAACAAAATTTTATCAAACCATTTTAATCACCTAATCACAAAAATCAGGAAAAAATAATCGTCATAAAATCACGCCCCTAACTTAATTCTTTAATGAAGTATCTTTTTGGGATGGGAGGCATGAAACTACTGAAGAATGAAGTCACATTCAGAGCAATCAATAGCTTCTTTCCTCCAAGTCTCTGGTAGACACACACATGAATCAAGCCTAACCAAGTCACACCGAACACTACACGAAATTATTCGTTTTGAGACAAAATTTACACATTACATTCAGCAGCAGAAGTAACTAAGTACCACGTTTTTCGCACAAGACAATTCTAAAAAAATTACTTACCAGGGGCGATTACTCAGGGCATGCTATGCTTGCTGCGCAAGCCCAATATTTTCGTAGAATGTGTATTTCTCAAAATGGCTTTATGCACATTAAAATTTATTTTGATTTTTGGAATACTGTATAGGCATAATACCAACCACAGGTTGCACACCGCAAGTATCGCAATGCTTGCTCGTTTCTTGGAGCTACAGGAAAGACGTAGAAATAGCGAGAATATGATGCGTGTGCAATTACCTTCCTCCTTGGGCCGTCCTAGGCGCACATGCTTCTGTTATGTATTGTTTGAAGCTCTGGTCCGAGAGCTACACCAACGACTATTTAACGTTGCACAGATCAGTATTGACAGCAGGAATGTGCTGTGATTTCCGAGTGCAACGTAATTGTATGAGCGGAATGCATGTGTTAGCTGCTGCATGTATTATTAATTCTTAAACATTAATTTGAAGTATTGCAATGAGTTCGGAATTGTGTGTTATTGAAACCTTATTATTAAATCCATTTTCCCGAAGGACTATTCAAGAGAAGACAGACATTAAAGATGATATGTGCGATCGTTCAGTGCAGCTCAATACAACAATGTGCATTGGTTGGCAGGGTCGAAAAAATTAAATAAACTGTTTTGTTGGCCAGGTTTGTTATATTATATCGAACTTCTACATCTGACAAGGGAATATGATCCCTGACTCATAATGATTTCATAATTATAAAATAAATTATTTATGTGGGTCTGATTATTTTTATTAATTATGAATTATTATATCCTCCCATCTTCCCCTATGAATAAAAGAGCAAGCCTAACTTTCCTGACTAGCATTCGCCCCTGTTACTTACTTATCATCCTTTTCATAAATATTAAGTCCAAGGGCATCTACACCAAGCCACAGTTCTGTTCCTTTTTTGTTACGAATCTCAAAGTAATTGACTCCATACATTTCCAGATCCTGTGCAATTCGCAAGTACTCCATCATAGCATCTTCCCTGTAAATAAAAAAAACGTTAAAAATTTATTAACGTATTTATTTACTATACGACATTAAATTATTCATCGTCACAATCGCAAAGATACTCCATCATCCAATAATGTTACACAATATTGCCATTCCCAGTTGGAAAACAGTAAAATCAATATCACTTTTATTTTAAACTGCACTAGAAAAATACTGGGCCAGTTATTTTCTTATACTACTCTACAAAGTAACCGAAATGATTATTACAACTTTTGTCGATTTTTCAATTGAAAAATTGAAAAACAGTTGAAACTAACTTCATACAGACTAACAATAGAGTATTAACTGTACTCACACTGTCCTGCAGAGAGAAATTCCTAATATATAATTTTTTTAATGGAAAGCGTAATGACAATCCTGTTTTATAAAAAACACACAATCTGTTAACAATGAAAATTATACTTCCAATATCGGATAGATTACCACTATTATACTTTCCATGTAATAAAAAATGTCGTGCTCAACTTTCTCTTCCTTTCCTTTAGAAATGGTAGTTAAAAAAAATTACTGTGCCAAATGTACTAACCTGAGCATTCCTTTATGCTCATTCCACCACGTTGTAATGCTCTGCTCCCACTCATCTCGAGACATCTTGTGTTGATCCATAACTCTGGAAACGAACAATTAACTATGAAAATGTTCTGTATTCTTTAATGTCCTCCACCATCCGAACACATACCTTCCAACAATTTTTAAAAGCATTCTTCGTATTATAGCAACAGTGACACCTTTCAATATAAATTATAATAAAACAAACAAATTAAAATAAAATCCTTCAAAACTTTGTAAGCCAATGACAATGACACCAGTTATTACTAGTTCAAGTTGGTGGTATTGAGTTTCCTTGAATTGGGGATCTTTTTGCAGTAATCCTAATTTATTTGCGACAAATTAAGTAGAACAAAGATAAGGTTCCAGGGGATTATAAAAAAGCTTACAGAGCTCAGTCCTCTTTAAAAGTCTTGCTTAACAATTCTCACAGTAAAATTTATTTATATAGGACACACAAGTGCATACTTTGTCAATAATACTTAGAGAATTATGTTTGTTAAGCATCTATTACTGGTCTTTGATGTGTAAGAAATGATGAACAATAAATGTGTTATGGATAAGGGAAAGTACTAGCTCACAATACCTACAATGTATCAGTGTGCGATTTGAAGAACAGGAAAGAAAAAAAAAAAAATGCTATGTTTTATTTAACGATGCTAGCAACTGCAGAGGTTATATCAGCATCGCTGGATGTGCCAGAATTTTGTCCCGCAGGAGTTCTTTTACATGCGAGTAAATCTACTGACATGAGCCTGTTGCATTTAAGTACACTTAAATGCCATTGACCTGGCCTGGGATCGAACCTGCAACCTTGGGCATAGAAGGCCAGCGCTATACCAACTCGCCAACCAGGTCGACACAGGAAAGAATTTAGATGTTAATAGAACAAGACCAGAAAAAAAAAAATCTTAGTTTCTATAATAGGGATGTGGTGGCTACATTAATATATGGTCTTAAAACTTCAGTGATAGAAAACTGAACTCACTCAGAGCAATAGAAATGCAAATTTTAATACTCCTCAAAGGCCGCACCCGCCAGAAACTACACTAGCACGAGGTTATACCTCCTGAATAGAGTTCTGTCCATTATGCATTAAAATCTTTACCTTTATTGGCGATATAAACATTCTTAAAATGGCTTGCTTTTCGTACTTTCATTTTATAATTAAATACAGATTAATATTTATTATTCCGAGCTGACTCATCTGAAGATAAACATTTTTTTTTTTTTTAAATATCCTAAAAACAATAACCTGTGCATAAAAGAACATCCTGGGGAGGGGGGGCAACTTCCCAAAATAACTTCACCTTACAGTGTGACTATGTTCTTTCACTTATGAAGTTTTATGATAAAAAATTTCATTATTCTTAAGCATGCCTTGAATGCACTGCTTACACAATAATTATCTTAAAGCTTTGAAGGACCAAGAGAAAAAGTTTAGAACAGAATTAACAAAATTTCTCCATTCTCATGTTCTCTACTCAAATGATGAATTATTTATACTTGTGAATTTAATAACTCTGCTTACTATTATTATATAGTCTATTTGTAATTATTTGTTGTATATCTATGTATGTGCTCGCATGTGCATGCACACACACACTTTTACCACATTTCAAAGCTACAATGTTGATGTAAGATCTATGGAATACAATAAATTAAAAGGAAAGGAAATATTTTAATGTTCATGACTCAGGAGAGTATGCAGGCCAAAAGTCCTCTACCAATCAAACAATCAGAGTTCCGTTCGTCAAGGGAGATCCTGGCAGTTCAACTCAAAACAAATGGCAGCACATCATACAAAAACTGCATGTGATACTGCAGTCTATAACGAAACATCTTCCAGTAATGTTACGTTACTATGTCACAATGAAGTCTAGAGCTGTGTCCACGTTTAGGTTCACAGGAACTCGTTTCATCTTCAGAGCCAGTAGAACACACTCAAATACTGCCAAAACCTTTCAGACATTGTTTACAACAGCAATTTTCAAGTGCCATGGCACAGTAGTGTGCTATAAATGATCTGCTGGTGTGCCACAAGATATGTTAAAATTTTATGTTTTATTTAACGATGCTCACAACTGCAGAGGTTATATCAGCATTGCCAGATGTGCCAGAATTTTGTCCCGCAGGAGTTTTTGCATGCCAGTAAATCTACTGACATGAGCCTGTCGCATTTAAGCACACTTAAATGCCATCGACCTGGCCTGGGATCGAATCCGCAACCTTGGGCATAGAAGGCCAGCGCTATACCAACTCGCAACCAGGTCGACCGCCACGAGTATGAAAGTAGTGAAGATTGTCATAGGAAAAAAAAAGTGAATCTACAAGAGTGAACTTTTAGCAAATGTGGCACAAGTCAATGTTCAGTAACCTCAGTGTAGATGTGCGATCAGCAGAAAAGAGAATGACTTACGTACAGCCAGGATTGCTAGATCGTACAAACCTTGAATTGAATTGAATTTGTATTTAAGGGAGGGGACACTACGACCCATTACTGCAACTTTATATGGTCTATTGCACTGACCACCAAGCTTAGTGTATTCCCAAACTCTCACCACCTGACCACTGCGTATCCAGGTTCATAGCAGGCAACTCCAATCATCCCTAGGCCAGTCACCTGCCAGTGTTCAGGAAATGCTATGGAATAACAGAATGGAGAAATGTTGACGGAATAATGTAGATGCCTAATATGGAGAAACAGAAGAACTACGAGAGAAATCCCAACTGCGACCTTTTCTGCCGCAAGTGTCAGTATGGACCAATCTTAAAAAATATCTCACTCTACTAGTTTTTTTTAATGAAAAAATTCACCCTTAGTTAGGAACCAAAGGTTTACATTATACAAGTGTGCCACATGTTGAAATAGTAATATGCGTTACAAGAGTGGTATGTTGAAGTTTTCATGTTCGAGGAAAAGTTTGAAAAAGCAAAACGTAGTTGAGCTTTTTTAATTTCCGAGAATTGAAAGAAAACATACCGCTCGTGTATCGTACATTATTTTGTGCGAAGATCGTTTATTATATACCTGAAAGAGGAATTTCTAATTAGT
Source organism: Periplaneta americana (assembly GCF_040183065.1). Lineage (NCBI taxonomy): Eukaryota > Metazoa > Arthropoda > Insecta > Blattodea > Blattidae > Periplaneta > Periplaneta americana. The sequence goes on from NC_091128.1 coordinate 142,194,533, forward strand.
TGCAATGAAATCTCCATCTTGGTTTCTGTTCAATGACGGCAAATTTGGAAAACAAAAATACCTATCTTCAACATTGTTGCTTTAAAATGTTTTCTGTGTTTACTATACTCCAGCAGGCCGTGATATACGTCTGTCTTCACCCCCCCCCCTCAGTCTATAAATGCGAACTTAAAACAAACTGTAAGGTTATGTAATGATTTATTTTTCATTTTAATATTTTAACAATATTATTTATATAACATATTGCAGTAATAACATCGGCATCTGGAATCTTGTTGATTTTTTCACGGCTTCCTTCATGTTACTTGCATCACGAATGCAGTAACTTTAGTGGAGTTTTAGAGTATACTTAATTTTTGCAAATATTTAAAAACAATAATTAACAGTGCAATTTAGGTGAAATTGCAGTGGTTAGTTTCCAATTTATAATTATTACTATATTGAACGTCTCTAAAAATAATATATTAAAAGCCTAAAGCAGTAAAATCAATATGTCAGTTAAGCGGTAAGAAGAGGAAATTGTTATGTGTCTTAGGTTGGGAATACTGAATGTGGAATTTTACATTTTCCGCAGATTGGTTTTGTGCGTAAACCAAGGAAATACACACGATCTCGAACAAAGGTCTATAATGATACATGGTTTGGGATCCTATAAAATGGAATGTTCAGAATAGCAGAAAACTTGTTTTAAACTAACGAGAGAATAGATGTAAAGTAATTCGTAATCAGAAAAATAACAATGAGACTTACCTTTGTGGCAACAAGCGATCATTTGCAAGAAATCCTGAATTATGAGTGGCCTTCATGAAATCTCCATGACGAGCTTGAACAGCATACGATGCCAGCAGGACAGATGTTTCTGGAGGGCAATATATCTCGTCAGAGAGAATGGAATTTTTCACCTGAAAGTAACATCAGAGATTGGTTTATTCTGAATTGCTACAGAGGCAGTTTAGAGTTGTCTGATTTATACAATAGAGGATGACCCCGTCAAATGACCTCAGGAAGAGTTAAAGAAAAATGAAAGAAAAAAAAAAAAAAAAAAAGGGAGAATTAAATTCATTGATCTAATTGAAGTTAAATATCTGACCTATCTCTAACTTTAGGTCGTTTATTTTTTACGTTCAAATTGGACAATTAATTACCCCATTTAACTTATTACATCTTGTAATGATTGATGAGTACAGTTCATATAAAGAAATATGTAACCACCTTATGCGTACAATATACTGTGATTGTATACACTCTTTAAAACATTAAAATTACATCACTACATTTCCAATATTCCAGTTTCTATAATATACTTTTTTCCTCCAAATAATAGCAGTACAGGTGTAAAAATCCTTACACAACAAACCACCACCATTAAGACAAACTGTTACAATGATGCTTACAGATGTTAAAAACTATTACTTACTACTAAATCTTCCTCCGATTCCTATCAATTCAATTTTATAATTATCTTTTCTCTATCTTTGCCATTTATGCATTCCAATTATCACACTAAAAATACTAGCATAGGTACTGTTTTGTAACATAGTTAACTAGCATACATACATTTTCAAGTAAATATTACCCAAGAAAACAACTCCAAAATTGAACCAAATTAATTCAAAGCTGTGTCTATGGAAAGGCAAGACTCAACCGCATAGCATAAGCAATTACCTGATAATGATGATTAAAAAAATTATTAGTAGACTAGCCAATACACAATGAACGCTAGTTCCAATCCCAACTAGAAAAGACTTTTCTCATGAAATTTCGGCTAGTGAAAGGACTGATGCCACCCAGCACTGCTCCTCAAATATTAATTGTCAAAATTACAGATGCTATTCTGTAGGACAAATTAATAAAACCTTAATATTCTCATAGCTAGCAATGCATATTTCTGTACAGATTACTGTGCACTTAACTGCGGAATCCCGGCCAAACAAGTCACTCAGCTGAGTGCGCCCCTTGTATAATGGCAGTTGACTTGAACATTATGTCAACATATATTCCTAACTTGGAGTCAGGCCACAAAGGGAAAAATTGGAGGAGGAGAGTTCGGTCCGGTGCTGTGGATTGAATTCTGCATAGCTCAGTGGTCAGAGCGCTTGGTACGTAGAACCAAGGACCCGGGAGCGAATTTTTCTCCTCAAATATTAATTGTCAATATTACAGATGTTATTCTGTACGACAAATTAATAAAATCTTAAAATGCTAAGGGAGCTAAATAACGGAAAGTTTATTTGTAATGCAATTTAAAATATGGCCTCAAAATTAAAAATTTTAAGCTCCCCTGGCAAAGTTAAAACTGTTTGCACCATCATCATGCAGCTTTCATGGAATAATTAGGCCACTTGTTGACTGTTCCAGCCTCACTTTTCCAAAAGTAATTTCCTGAATTCTCCCCTTTTGTATAAAGCTTCTTAAAATTCTGGTAGTCTTTCTAGACATTGTTTATACAGTAGAACTTGGTTATAGCGACCTCGTTTTGTGACACACCTCGCCTATAACGTCAAATATTCTGTGGTCCCAACTAATTTCCCATAAGATATATGCTTTTCTACCTTGCTTAATACGACAAATGTATGTGCGTCTACCTCGCATATAACGTCATTTTCAACCTCAGTTTGGAATACAATTTTCTAAGAATCACAGTATTTTAAGAAATATTTTGTTGAACTCTGGCAAATTCTTTACTGTCACCTTCTATCATAGACCTTTGGAATGCAGGCAGATTCCCCACCCCATTTAACCCGCCCAAATTCATGCGATATTAACAGTACCTGCGTACTGTCAGTTTTGACAGGAAGTTTTCACTAAGTGCACGCATTTGAACGCAGTATGGCCATTAAAAGAAGTGAGTGACACTTTAGAAGCCATTAGAATTGTGAACATGTTCTATGAAGCTAGGGGAGGGAGCAGTGAAATTGCAACTGAAATAATGAACATAGAACGTAATTTAGAAAATGTGAATTGGGCAAGTAGGAGACAACAGAGTAGTTGTTTTCTAATGCCAGGCGTTTGACAAAGTCATTTGACCTTTTGCACTCCAATATTTTTCAAAGATATTATCATGACTAGCCAATGAAGCACAGATTTTGAGATGTTGGAGACAACAGAGTAAAATGACTGATTACTTCACTCCTAAGTAAAGAAGTTTGGCGAGTAATGAACAAACTGTTCTAATACAGAATTCTGTATTTATAATTCTGCATTTTATTGTGTTCATGGTATGCTTAAAAGTGAATACATAAATCTAAAATAAGCCTAATTATGTTTATTATTTTTCATTTTCCACCTCACTAGACTGATAATATGAATCTCGGTTACTACGACACTCGTTTATAACAACATAATTTTTAAGGCCCCTTGGATGTCGTTATAACCAAGTTCTACTGTATGTTGAAACCATTTTGTTGTATAATTTTTTTTTTTCAATAGTTGTGTAATCCATACAAGAGTAAAATAATGGTAAAATTAAAAATGTATATTTCTGGAAGTCCAAAGAATCAAAATAGGTAGTGTTTGTCTACACTATATAACTTCTCTAATTAAGAGTGTATAACCCAAGTCAACAAAAACTATCTACATATATTCAGAATAAAATGGCATTATTACAACTTAAAGAACAATTATTGCCAAAGAAAATGTTAATTGCTACAATATCTTTCAGATTAATGACAGTGTCCAAGAAAAGGAGTACCAAACTATGTCCACACACGATGTGTGGAAACTATTTATGTTACACCATGTTCAGAGAAAATCTTGTTAATCTCAGATGTTTAGAATCTGCTAGACTTTCAATAAATATTCAAACAATGAAAAATGTAATTTGCATTACATACATGATTTTTATTTGTAGTCATACTAATTGTATTCAATTAGAGTCTGGGTGGGCGGAAGATATGATCTACTGGCCTTAGCTCTGCCAGATTAAATAATAATAATAATAATAATAATAATAATAATTATTATTATTATTATTATTATTATTATTCCATGCATTTGTCTGGTGTTCCTCTTCTTAACACCTTCCTTTCCAATCAAAACGATCTGACACTGGTAGTACGGTAAGAATGAAATGATCCACTGCACAATTAAAATACTGAATCATACATTTCCCGTAGCAAAGAATTCGTACTTGATATAGTTATCAACTTCCTGGTCTTAGTCACGACAATGTTAAAAACTCTATGCCGTTTCACTAATCAGAATGAAGTTTATGAAAGCAACCATAGCAAGCAAGAAAGGAACATCAATTAGTGAATTTAAATTCTAAACTGTGAACTTTGATATTTCTTCTACTTTTAAACTTAAGTTTCTTATTCACGAAAGACTTTCATACTAATCATGGTTTTATTAATATCTTTCTTAAATAAAATTCAGAGAAACTAGTTTAGATCCATGTATTTAAAAATTTTTCTTACCCTCCCTCACCTCTTACATTGCACGAGTCTAACATTTTTTGTATATACTGCATACAAGAATTACTAGTTATTCAATTTGAATAAAAAAATCATGAAGTTCAAAACATACTATTATCAAGTTTTCATATTTGGGAACTAAAAAAGTGAATTTCCAACAAATCTCTCTGCAGCATCACAAACTACACTTCGAATAATGAACTAAGGATAAAACGTCATTAAAAATCTGACCTTGGAAATAATAATAATAATAAACATAATTATTTCAACAGACCCGGGGGGGGGGGGGGCGGTGGGGGCAACAGTTAATGAATTTACAAAGTGTACATGAAGAAAATCACAAATAGCACTCCTGACTGCAACAACGGGAATGTATCCAAGAGGAGTGTCCAGAGTGTCCGGACACTGTCTTCAACTACTGAATCGTTGAGACCTGCTTTGATGAACTTCAACCCTGACAAGTATGTTAAATCTTGGTTGCTAAAAGGCAGTCATGTTGCAACAGATGTAATATGGAAAGAAAGATCAAGGACAAAATCCTGTGAAAATTTTTTCCAATACTTTGGGGGTTTTTTCTGGTATGCAGTACCAGTACCTTTCCTCCTTTAACTTTTAAAAATTAACATTTCTGTCATATAATGGCAAAACTAATCGTTCAATCAGCAGTGGATACAAACAACAAGTTACGATTCCAGGAAGAATAAGGTGCCTACAACAATGCACCCCTAACTCAGGTGTATTATAAATCTGTGTAACTTGTAAATTTTTTGAGTGCCACCATCTTTTTCATAGAAAAAATGCACTGGATACCAGTATGTAATTTAGTAAATGCCTTTGTTGCAAATCAATTTCTTATGTTCGTAACCCAAAATGAATCAGATTATACTAACATGGATTTAATTTACATTTCCTCTGAAATGTGCATTATGATATGGAAATAAATAATGGTTATTATGTTCTTAATATTTTATTTTTCTCAACTCCGTTTAGGCCTCGAATTCCTGGTGCACTGGACAATATTATCTTCCCCTCTGCTCCAATAAATTTTATACAGAGTTTCATTGTCTTTTTCTCTAGAGAAAAAAAAAAAACACTGGTTGTGAAGAAGTGTAGCCCTGACAGTTGACGAAATTTGTAGTGCGACATACAGCACAAGTTTCATAACTAGCACCAAGAAGTTCATGCATTTGCATATATATTTCCATTGCTTGTAATTAATTTCTGATTAATTATCTTTACGACTCAACTTTTAAGCTTATCTAAACAAATTTTATGTTGCATAAATTTGCATATTTTGTTTTTTTTATAAATGTATAATATTTCATATTTATATTACTGTGGTACATTTTCGCGTTTAAGCTCATTAAAGCTGATTTTATATTGCATAAAAATGCATTTTTTGGATTTTAAAAATGGAATAATCATATTCCATTTGCCAGAAAAGTGTTTAAAGTTTCGTGGCACACCTAGCGAATCTCACAGCATGGTAATGTGCCACCCTCAACAATAAATAAATATAAGTTTTAATCTCGTCTAGTTTGACTCATGTTATTACATTTATTGCTCATTAACATTATTATTTATTACTCATTTATTAGTGATATCAAGAAATATAGAATTACATTAGTGCATATTCATTGGCATATTTTAAGAGGTTTAAAGGCATATTTACATGCGCATTTACTAGGTTTCTAGGGCATGAACTTCCCGATCCTATTTTATTTTAGTTGGTTATTTAACGACGCTGTATCAACTACTATGTTATTTAGCGTCATGAGATTGGTGATAGTGAGATAATATTTGGCGAGGTGAGGCTGAGGATTCGCCATAGATTACCTTGCATTCACATTACGGTTGGGGAAAACCTCGGAAAAAACCCAACCAGGTAATCGGCCCAAGCGGGAATCGAACCCGCGCCCGAACGCATCAGACCGGCAGGCAAGCGCCTTAACCGACTGAGCCACGCCGGTGGCTTCATAACATATCAATTATGTATCTGATCTGAACACATCAAGAAAAATTAATCACAAATCAATTGTAAGATAAGATGTCGACTGATGTACTGCATGTATGTTTCGTCAGCAGTGCCAAGACTGGTTGGAACCTCGTTAAGTGGCAGTAATAAGACAACTGAACATAAACCTGGTATCGCCTCTACGAACTTCAAACATATACTAAAGATGAAAGAAAGATGCTTATTTTTAATTGTATCATATGGAAAGAGGTTACAGGTTCGCCCTTGAGAACGCAAAAAGGATGCTAATGCGCTCATTGCCATGTCCTTCTACTTTTAACAGAAACTGTTAAATTTCCTCCCGACAGTTTCCCAACAACAGAGTTCTAAACACTGCATACGAACGACTAACTTGTGATGTGCTGCTGACACAGATGCCAGCACGTTGCAACAGGTTTGAGGTCAGAGGGGAAGAAACGCGCAGCTCGAATTCTTGTCTTGTTGTTGGCCGTGATCATCCAAGATTCTGCACGACAGACTAGTTAGTGGACACAGTTCGATTAGCTAAACGTTCTGTACTCTGAAAGAGTACAACTTTTTTTTTTTCGTATTGTATTGTATTTATTAACATTCCATGGTATTCATACATTGCTTTACAGCTAGAATATGGAACAAGTCAAAAAAACTTAATACTACTATAAAGTCTAAGGGTGCTATGCATAGACATTTCGCTAGCCCGCACTACGAGCGTGCTACATAGCCCCAGCTATCGACTGATTAGCATACTTGTACAGGATTCATATCATATCGCTAACACTGGTTTATGAATAGGAAAAACGTTAGTTCGCTGATTATCCACCGGAAGCCCGCGCTAAGAATATCTATGAATATGGCCCTTAATTTATAGTCACAGCCTAGATGAAATATATACAGACGAGATTTACAATATAGTCTACTAGTACAACACAAAGTTTTAGTATCAATTTCATGAAGTGTTATTGAATGTCATGAATTCACCTACAGAATAGAAGGCGTGAGAAATTAGGTACTTCTTTAATTTGGCCCTAAATAATCTTATGTTTTGAGTTTCATTTTTTATATCTATAGGGAGGCTATTAACAATTTTTACTGTCATATAACGCACTCCTTTTTGATAGCACGATAGACTTGCCGATGGAGTATGAAAGTAATTTTTTTGACGTGTTTATGCTATGAACTATTGAATTAGTTACAAAGTTTTCACGATTACATACGAGGAAGATTAATGAAAAGGTATACGGACAAGCCATGGGCATTATTTGTAGTTTTTTGAAAGTAGTCCTACACGATTCCCTAGATTTGGCACCTATCATTATTCTAATTACTCATTTTTGTAATAGAAATATACTGTTACTATCTATGGAATTTCCCCAGAATATTATTCCAAAACTCATTATCGAGTGGAAGTACCGGTATGTAAAGTATATTGTTTTTGAGGTATTGATATTTACTATCTTTTGCATAGATCTAATAGCAAGACAAACTGAATTTAGTTTGGGGGTAATTTCTTTAATATGATTTTTCCAATTTAACACATTATCGATTTTTAAGCCAAGAAATTTGGTTGTTGTTGTTTCTAATAGGGATCTATTGTTAATTATTGCGGTAGAAATTTGCGAGTTTGAATTTGCACAGGATTTAAATTGAATTATGTTAGAGAGGGAAGGCTCAGTTTTCAACAGAAATGAACAAATCCATTAAAAAAACATGTATTAAACAACTTTGCATATTGTTAAAATATTCTTCAGAGGAAGACTTACAATTTAATGAACGTAAACAAGAAATGCCGAGAAATTACATGTTGAAGTCGAGTTTTGCAAAAATATTACTGCTTCAAAGAGTTTTCAAAAACCATACATCATAATATACTCAATGCCATATACTATGACCAAAATACTAAAATTAGGCCTAATAAGTCAACTTGAAACACTAGTCTTTCATGGGTTATAACTTGCAATGATCTCCAAATAAATGTTCGCGTAGGCTTCCGCGGCTGGTGTACATGGTGTGTGGATAAGCTTCAGGGCTTCTACCGCGTTGTCTTGGTGTTGGTGGCTGATCAGACGCCAGAAGGAGAATCTACGACCTATCACCGCAAGTACTCCCCCCATCGAGACTATATATATATATATATATATGAGCTCGCAGACTATTTCCTTATCCAACAACTGCTCTGAAGATGACCACAACACATCGGTCGAAACGTCAGCCACCAACACCAAGACAAAGCGGTAGAAGCCCTGAAGCTTATCCACACACCATCTCCAAATAAAGCTTAGCAGAAAAAGAAAAAAACTCGAACAACGAGAATTACAGTCAACAAAATATTGGATGTGGTTTCTTTAGCCTTCAGTCTATCTGATAGTAGCTGTGCAGTATCCGTATGGAAAATTACTTTACATCTACTAAAAATGGACAGAATATTTAATTCTGGCACAAGTATTTAAAGCTAGTAATAAATTTGATTTTTACACGATACACCAATATATTTATAGGACACTGTCTTTGTAGGAGGAATTTGAATGCTACCAGAAACAACTGCCTGAAAAAAAAAGAAATGTATTTATATACTTCCAATTCTTTAACAACTACTTGCACCACAGTGCTGCTGCAAAACCAATCAATACCTGCAAGTAGAAAAGACGGAGGGTGATGTCCTGAATAAGCTCCTCTGCCACATCTTCAGGGTAGAATTTGGCACGGAACTTGAACTGGAGTGGGTTCTCTTTCTTAACATCTTGGCTCATAACCTGAAACAAGAGAAACATAGCAGCTTATTTAACTCAACTGTTAACTGTACATCATTCCGTTACATTTAATTTTTATTTGGCAATTCGTTTTTCGAACTTTATGCATTTAAATACAGAGTCTAATTACAACACTGACTACTTATGGTTAGCTAGAGCAGGACAGAAAGAAGGAAGTTTCGTAATTATTTAACAATCTATTAACACTAATAAAGTGCTCAAATATTTTTAAAACTACAAAATGTAATTAGACGCAAGTTATGGAAAATTAAAAATTCTTTTACGAAAACAGCTTTGAAAATTTCTTTTTCTATATTATAAATATATTAAACTTTTATTTCCAACTGTCATTCGAATACTTCAGACGTTACATAATTTAAACACAATCGTGATTCAAGGCTGTTCACATTATTCGCTGCAATAATTACGGAACAATACAAATCAGTGTTCCATATTTTTGATACTAAAGTCTTCAGTATCGTAATTCATTACAAATGTGTTACGTTTCATCTAAGACTAAAATCTTATTATTACCGAGTTATATATATTAACTATTAACGTGTGTTCAATACATATTCCTTCACTCTAGTATTTAATATTTCACGTGAAGAATAAACAACTTTACAATCTATCTTTTTTTTTTAATTACACATTTTAGTTACAAAAAGTTGCACGAGAGTGGGAACAGTAGAAACTGAGTTATCAGTTCACAATAACTCACCTCCGACTTACATTTAATTTTACGTATTTAAGATGCAATAGACGGCAACATGACATTTAAACACATTAGTGTAGACACTACACAACTCTAATGGTACCGATCTTGATTTCCACTAAAGTGTTTTCTCGTGATAGCGACTTCTCTTCAAGATTTAATCGATTTTGGATCTAAGAGTCACTTAAATGTAGTTCGTCGCCATAATATATCGGCACGTTTAAGGGTAAAATATCGAGAAATTAAGGGAATGCGTCGTTTCATTACGTTACTTCAGCTTAAATTACGTCAATCTAAACGAAGAAGAATGACCAATTTTACGAAAATACTATCCACATTTTCTTAAAATAAGTCATATGGTAACATGAACTTCAACACATAGCTTCGTCTTCCGGATACATGCCTAGGTTCGCCGGTTCAAACCCGACCAAAGACTGATTGAAGAGCGATAAAATCCTATGGCTTCCTTCGGCAGTAAGTAAAGCTGTGGATCCAGTGTCCCAGATTTACGGCTGGTAAAATAAACTTCTCCAATAGAGGGCTCCAGGAAAAAATTATCGGCCATTTCTTGTCCACTTTGAATTTACACACCGAATTACCTTTACAATTGAAAGCGTAATTAAATAAAACATTGTTACATAACGCAATAAATCAAATGGTGGAATGATACAAGTTTTCTGTAAAGACGACTCGACCTGAAGATGCCAATATAATTGGCGAAAACGTTTGTCGTTGAAATATATGTAATGTTACTTTTTGGTATAACATAAATTTTAATGTATTTTTCACTGTTAAGTATTGATAATAGTAAGTATTCTATTAATTGATATTGTACTTAACGGACCAATATGCCATTGAAATTAAAAAAAAAAGCCGCCTAATTTTACAAAGTTCCAAATACAACACATTGCGCATGTGCAATAAACAAGAGCGCCTAATTATATGTTACTTGTGGACAGTCTTGTGAAGCTTATTGCCTGCATTCATGAGGACTGCTACCTAGACTGTCCACATTTTATTTCCGTATCTGTACCATGATACTGTTCAGGAAACTTAATTTCTGTAACTTGTACAATGAAACATCTCTTCGGGGTAGGTCCGTAGGACATACTTTCTTCCCCGAAATCAGCTGATTATTCATCCCCCATTTGCTACTGTCCGTTTCTTTAAATAAATGCAAATATTTGGTTATGTAGGTGTATATGGCAGAGAAGTTTATCCAGCAAAGATCCAATTGCGTAGATTATAATTCCTATTTTCACGAAGTTATCACAATCTCTGCCTGAATGAAAATTCGGAAATGTGTGGAGTTTAGAATCAGGAAATATATCCGGGAACTACAGGGTGTGTATCAAACTGCAAGACTCCTACTTAAAACTTCCCCTTTCTATTAAATGATAATCACGTGATATCCGAATTTCACAATAATCCCAAATTCCAACGCTCAATGTTTTTCCGTACATGCATCATTAATGAACTATAATATTACGTATTTGCATAACCTCAATTCCTTCAGAAATATCATTCTGAACGTTGAGTTCCTACATTAACTAAGACAGTTTATATACACGAGAAAGACTTTTGGAAACTATTTTTTTAACACTGATGGTAAGCATTTTCGCTATTTAATTTTCTAGCGTAGCAATATTTTGACTGGGTATGAAGTTTTGAAAATATTATATCTTGCAACTGTTTAGGGCTAAAACCAATACTAAAACAACAGTACGGCTTCGATAACTGTAAAAAAGAGGCTACGATTAAGCACCTCCATACTTTCTAGTATTCTAATTATATATTTGTACAATTCAGAAAGCAATTAAATACGTATGTAAATATTCTTTTAAACTGCAGATGAAAAATGAGTAGGGACTGTATTTTTGATGAAATAAAATGGGCTATTTCTGTTAAACCTGCTACTATTTCGTGAAATGTCAATTAAATGTACCATGTTTAATGTAAAACTTTGTTACCGACACTTTCGCATTAAAATATAGCCTCCAGTGTATAATATACAGTATTATTCAATGTTTGCTGCAGTCGACTACAGAAATCGATTTTCGATAACCATAGCGTCCGTTATATTTGTAATATTCGTAATATTCGTAAGTATGATCATGTTTCCCCGTCTTTCCAAACTCTGTCTTTGCTAAGGCTAAGCGATCGACGAGCCCTGCATTCTCTTGTTCTCTTATTTCAAATTCTGCGCACCGCTACCCCAATCTATTTGGCTTCTCGTTTTCAAAATTTATCCGCATATCATCAGCTAAGTACAAGATCTCATCGTAACAATTTACTCATTATACCCTGCCACAAGACATCTTTATATTCTTCATCCTATACAGTTTCAGTTGCTAGAAATTGGAACTCGCTTCCGAGTGATATAAGGGGGGGGGGGTTGGACAATAACTTCATTTAGGTCAAAATTACATAAATTCTTACTTAACAGATGAATTGCTGATTAATATTTGTTACTTATAATGAAACTAACATCTGTCCATTCTTATTATTATTATCATTAATTTCTCTAAATAGATTTACAAAACCTCTAATGGCAATTACATTAATATTCTCATTATAGAAATAGAAATATATATATTCTCCCTGTAACATAGTCCTAGTAAGCTTATATTAAATTAATTTTCATCATTTTACTAGCTATCTCAAATATTAATTATAATTCATTGAATTAAATTAGCTCATAAATTAAGTTACTACTTTACCTTATAGATTTATCTAAATTTAAATAAATGTGTAGTGAAGAATATTGCTGGAGAACCTTTTAAGTGTAGTGTAAATATTTGTAATTTAAATTTATGTATTGTACTGATTAAGGCTGATTGAGTGGAACAGAGAAGGCCTTATGGCCTTAACTCTGCCAGCGAAAATAAAACATTATTATACATTATTATTATTATTATTATTATTATTATTATTATTATTATTATTATAGCGAAAATAGAGAAATACTGGTGTTACCAAGCAATTGGCAAATTGACAAACAAAACTCAAACATTTTTAACAATACTGAATAAAATGTTGGTGCATATTTCGTAGTTTTTGTGATAGAGGGGGCATATTTCGTGGGTATTCACATATTCCGTAGAATAATTCAAATTTCACGTTAGTCGCGAGTTTTGTTTGTTTTGCTTGAATATGACATTGCAGGTATCTAGAAGAGTAAATATAACAAAAGAAAGTACTTTTAGAAAGTACCGTGCGTATCGCTATTACCAAAAATACGGTCCATACCAATAGAACAGTGATTTAATAGAAGCACTAAAAAAAGTCTATCATACTCTTACACGCCAAGAAACCGTATGCAAAATTACTCCTGGATCTATATCTCGGAGGTCTAGATATATTTTCAACAAATTCAACTAAACGCATGTCCATAAATTACTCGGTAAACAGTGCATGCTTATTTCAACATGTGGCCATGACTAAATGAACCAGTTCTCGCCAGATCTAAAGCGTAACACCAAATTACTGTAGTAGGCTATAGGCTCGTAAACACATCACTGCAGTCACCGAAAAGCACCTTTATGTAGGTACTTACAATTTTACACTTCACAGTCTCTGTGATAGATAATCCCTCCAAGATTAGTTTGTTTTCAGGAAAATTAATATCAAAACTCTAAGGTAAACTTGTTAAATTTGCCATAAACCTTCACCTTAAAATATGCGAACATTTTCGAGGTTACGATTAAGTCAGGAGGGGCGTGCAATGGAAAGTTAAATAATCGCTGCTACGAAGTGAGTACGAGATATGGAAAGATCCGAGAAATTGCAAATTTAGTCTTGTCTTGTATATGTAATGAAACGAATTAATGACACTAAACAAATTACAAGTTCTGAAAGCATGGAACTTTTAGAACCTTCTATCGGAATTGGAAATATTCTTTAAGATCCTGTTGAAGTTTGTCTAAGAAAAGGGAAGCACAGTATATTAATACTACTACATACATGTAATATATATATTGGCTATATTCCTAACGAGGCATTTCTGTAGAAATCAACATGGCCTATATGGGTAGGTTGTACAGGGACATCATTTTATTTTTACTTCAACTTTTATTGTACCTGAGTTTTTTAATGTACTTCACTCCCACCCCCTCTACTAACGAAGTTTCAACTGTCCTCCACACAGAACCAAGGCCGCAGTACTGAGATAGTGATTATAACAAGTTTCTGAAATATGTTCGCGTTTTCCAGTGACGAAAACTTCCAATATTGAATCATATTTTCGCACAGGTACTGTCGTCCGTTTGCCTACGTCGCATCCCGATTTCCCCCACCAGCTTCTGCTCGCTCAACTGTAAAGACTAGTGGCTGGGCTGTCTTAGCTCTTTTCTGAGAACATTAATTTCTGTTAGGAATTAATTGGACGTCTACGTAATATTATGCAACTGTTTAAAATAACTTAAATAAAAGGGCCTCGTTAAGTAATTAACTATCACGTGATTCCCCCTTTCTACGATCCTGCGACATAACCACTTGGACGGACAGTAGATAGCATGTCTGAGTAATTTTATCTGTGCGGGTCAGGCAGAAGTGAAGACTGAATTTACAGTACGTAAGGTACTCTTTTATAGAGTAGGTACAGAATTATTTCAACATGAGTTAAATGTGTTTAAATATCCATATGATTATTTTTCATTTTAACTTCATTCTCTATATCTTACGCTGTGCTGTAGACAGTATAATATACACTGCATAATGAATACGTTCGCATGGATAACTCAGTTCGTGAGTAAAAACACTTATTGTTAATACTGTACTGTATTTTGATTAAACAAAACCTAATGAAAATTATCACACTCATCCCTCCTGTACCTAGTGAAGTGATTTGTTTGTATTTTACGCCAGTATCATCGAACTCCAGTCGTGGAAGGAGGTAGCAAACGGTGTTTCCAGGTCTCAATCATTAATCCAAAGGTATAGCCAGGTTAATATTAAACATGTTAGTAAAAATAAAATGATGTCCCTGTACAAGATGTATAACAAAATTGTAATTTGCAATTTAAAAAATGGAAATTACTTGCAACATCACAATACTTTTAGCATACTCCGTATACTACGAAAGTTAGAAAAAAATTCTTCTTCAGAATACTCTCAACCAGAAGGCAAATAAAATTTGCAACCGTAGGTTCCGGGGAGGAAAACCACATGTATGATGCCTGAGGCAATGTGCGTCATTTCATGTGTTGATATTTTTATCAACTTTATGAGGCTGCCATCAGAGCGGATGTGTGTGCCAGAGATACAGTGCCGATCACTTACTGTCTAGTCAAGTGTAAAGTAACATAGACCCGTAAATACAAGATGTATGCAAGTTTCGATGTTCAAAGTACCAGAAAACTAAGCAGTCAACAGATCTTTCAAATAAGGCAAAAAGCTACTGATAAATATATTCAGTGCACGTCCTCCAGTGTCCCACTAAGCCTTGGCTTCACCCTCGCCTCGTGTCGGTCTCTCAGCTGAAGTTCACGCACTTTCTCAGACTCTCATACTGAATCGAAGCGCCAAGTTTTTCCAGCAATTGACTTTCTTCATCTAAACATGTCGAAGCCAGAGAGGTATAATTTTGAGCGCGCTAGATAATGTGCCGAGCACAAGTGACGCTGACGATCTGAAATAGCTCGTTCGTGGGAACATGTGTGAAGAGAACACAGATTTATACACATCACACCATTACCGTTATTTTTAATTAAGAACATCATCGGTTACAAGCTATGAAGGCTCTTGGCTTTTCATAATATAGCTGAAAATCTTGGAAAATTGCTCTCCAAATGGCAACTTCAAAATCTGCCAATTAACACAATGTCTTAAAAGAATTCAGTGGAGTGACTCATCTGAATCATTTCAATTTTTTAAATTATATTCTATCTCTAAATCAGACTTGAACATTTGATTTTTCACTGTCCAGTGTTCGAGAGAAAAAGACACTTTTTAAGATCTCATATCTCGGACTGCAATTTAAATTACTGCACACCCCTTTACCATTTACTTAAGAAAAATGTTATAAAGAATTCACAGAGTTTATACACCACATCCACTCAAGACTGTAGCTATTAAGTGTATGTAAATTAATTATATAAAATCCTAATGCACTATCTAAAACAAGGTGTCTCTCTTTGGGACATAATAGTAATAACAACAATAACTATGTTTGTATTACAGATTTTACTATTGTTCAGTATTTGATGACAGGTATATAGTTTGTAACCGTAAGCAATTTTGTTTTTATTTCTTTACTATCGCAAACCACCTATATATTAGGTGTTTAATTTGTAACCAAGCCAATTTAGTGAATTATCTCTCTACTATTGTTTAAAATTATGTATAAAATCGCAAATTTATGTAATATTCTTGCAATTTCTCTACACCTTCGATTATAATTTCTAATTTTATTTAATTTTGATTTAACTGAATGTAATTATTGCATAACGTATTTAGTATTGTTTACTGTCTATTAATTAGTGTATTTATATTGTAACTACCACCACCACCACTACTATAAAATTATGAATTATCTCTACATAATGTATTTCACATGTAACAAACTACAACTCTAATATACCAAAGGTAAAATAGGGTTTCAATATTTGGATAACAATATCTCTAAATTTAATAAATTATTCATTTTCATAAAAAAATTATCCATCTTGATGCAGTCGAATCCTTTACTATGCTAAATATACCTAAAAATCTTATGCTGATTTTCATTCAATGGGAGATATATTTTATAGTCCATAAATACTATTTTCGAGTTCGTTTAAAAACAAGCTTTTTCTTCTATGCTCTTCACATTTATTTTCTAAATAAAATGCGCGAGACCTTCGATCTAATTATCTTTACGATAGGCTATTTGTAGTTCGGTTCCATTGATGCTATTATATAATTTCATATTAAAGAGTTTCAATTTCTTCCTCGAAGTATTAAAATCATCTGCATAAGCCGAAATATGATAAAATACAAATGCTACATTTCTTTGAAAAATTACAAGGGTTTTCCGGAATAAATGTACAGTATTCCTTCGGTATATTACATTCTGTTTCTTCGTAAAAATTACTTATTTAAAATACCACGTCGTCGTGAATTCTGTGCAAAAAAGGTATTAAACAATAATAATCCGTCAGTCACGACATGGGATGCACGAAACTGTATTGCTGTTAAGAGAGTATTTAAGCGAGTGAAAATCACGTAGTTCGTTTGGATCCTTTTATTGTGCCATACCAAAATACTATTCATATGTATGTCTATTATTCAGAGTAATTTCCTACGTGTGAAGAGTTTTAGTTTCTCTAAAAAGTAACTGTTGGGTTACTTATGCTTCTAAGTTAAAATAAAATTATTAAGTAATGATTCTAACGGCACTCGACCGATTCTTACGCGGTTCTACATCCTACTACATAGGTTCTGTTATCCCACTCAGCGCTTCCGAGTGGTCCTTCTGTAGGACTCAAATGTCACCAATTAACACGGCTAATTAACTTCATTAATCCCCTTTGTTTTTTTAAAACAGTTCCAAAGATTTATTTGAATTTTGCAACGCTGTTACCGACCAGGAAGGCTATAGACGCTAGATTACACTTCATATGTAAATACCTCCACCTGAAACAATGTTTTGTTAGCGATGGGGGATGTTGTGAAGAGCCACTAACACAGTTTCGTTCACATATTTACACGTAAATTTCCATTTCCAATAAATTACAAATTTAATTAGAGCTATCAGATTTCTACAAAGCCACAGTCTAGTATATACAGTCACGAAGCTTGAGTTGTGAGGGTGCTAGGAACAATAGACTGTGCCGGTCTATTTCGCATTGAATGTAATGAGGCGATATTAGCGATCCTAGTGGTTAGCAACTATCTATGGATGCATATTTATTATGTATTGAGCTTCGCGACTGTATATACTACACTGTGACAAAGCCATCACATCGTTTGGGACCTAGATGAAACCGAAAACAATGCTCCAACACTTGATCTAAAACTAGCACAGTCATATGTCGTTATTTCATTTCGTCGTTGTTCCTGCAATAACTCCTATGTGTAAAATGTGAAATTTTTCAGTAGGAAGAGAAAAAAAAAAACATTTATTCTTCTATGACATCAGCTGTTTGTCTATGCGGATGACGTGAATATGTTTGGAGAAAATCCACAAACGATTAGGGAAAACGCAGGAATTTTACTGGAAGCAAGTAAAGAGATAGATTTGGAAATAAATCCCGAAAAGACAAAGTATATGATTATGTCTCGTGACGAGAATATTGTACGAAATGGAAATATAAAAATGGGAAATTTATCTTTTGAAGAGTTGGAGAAGTTCAAATATCTTGGAGCAACACTAACAAATATAAACGATACTCGGGAGGAAATTAAACACAGAATAAATATGGGAATGTTATTATTCGGTTGAGAAGCTTTTATCATCCAGACTGCTGTCAAAAAATCTGAAAGTTAGAATTTATAAAACAGTTATATTACCGGTTGTACTTTATGGTTGTGAAACTTGGAGACTCTCACTTTGAGAGAGGAACATAGGTTAAGGGTGTTTGAGAATAAGGTGCTTAGGAAAATATTTGGGGCTAAGAGGGATGAAGTTACAGGAGAATGGAGAAAGTTAAACAACACAGAACTGCACGCACTGCATTCTTCGCCTGACATAATTAGGAACATTAAATCCAGTCGTTTGAGTATGGGCAGGGCATGTAGCACGTATGGGCGAATCCAGAAGTGCATATAGAGTGTTAGTTCGGAGGCCGGAGGGAAAAAGACCTTTAGGGACGCCGAGACGTAGATGGGAAGATATTAAAATGGATTTGAGGGAGGTGGGATATGATGATAGAGAATGGATTAATCTTGCTCAGGATAGGGACAGATGGCGGGCTTATGTGAGGGCGGCAATGAACCTCCGGGTTCCTTAAAAGCCAGTAATGGCAGAAGTGTATAGGAGATTGTGAATTCTTACATTTTCGAAAGAAAGAAATATAATTACATATAGGAGATTTTATTATTTGATGTCTCACTATTTAAATTATTTAATAGAGCAAAACTCTGAAAATCGATAAATATGTCACATAGGAGTTATTGCCGGAACAACGACGATTTGCTGTTCAGTGTTATCGATTTGAATTAGTCAATCAACGTTTTCAACATTAGCTAATGTATGGTAAATTGAGATGCCCTAATATAATAAAGAAATGCTACATCTATAATAGGGACAGAGAGAAGTTCATTATGACGAGGTTTACATATTAAATTGATGTGCATTTCTGTAAAGAGAAGAGTGTAGGCCTACTGATTACACAAGTGATGTAGCGATGTCATTTGATAGGTATATCGTTATATTTACAACATATGATATTCGAAACTTGATATTATTTGCAGAAGGACGGGAAGGGGGGGGGGAAGTGACCTAGGTCATCAGTTCATTTTTGGCTCAAAGTAAGAGTCATGTTCCGATTTTTACTTAAAACATATGGTCACCCTATTTAATGAAACGAGTTTGTGGACATTAAACAAATTATTCACACTACGGAACCTAAATCGTCTAGGCCAGCGTTTCTCAAACTTTTCTGAAGTGGGGACCACTTTTTTTTTTAAGTCAGAACAGTTCCGCGGACCACCTTACTCTTGTTCCCTTCCAAAGCAAATTTAGCATTTATGTAGCATATTTTAATACCGGTATACTTACATTTTAATGTAGAAATAATTAATTTAATTCAATTAATTTTATATTAGTATTAACTAATTAAGTTAATGTTAATAGAAGAAAATTTCTTATATCGTCATCTGTAAAAACAGAAATAAAAACATTAATGCAGAAACATGCTCGATTTTCAACAAGTAAAGAAGCAATTTTGCACGTTCTGTAATTGGTGTACGACGTACAGTACGTGACCATTTCAATGTGCAGGCTGGGTGTCGCCAAACTATTAAGAAAGTCATAAATAAATGAAAAGGTTCGGTACTTTAGTCCTGTTATGAATTCGGGTGGTCCCTAGTTGGGTTACAGGCACGACGCCAGATTTGCATGGAAAAGACAGCAAGAAACACCACGTTCATAGTGCTTTAATTCCCTCTTTTGTTGCTAAGAGTAGAGTGGGAAGTCAATAGACGGGTAGGGTAAATAAATTTCATAAAATGTCAGTACTGCGAAAAAAAGTCAAAGGCGATTGCCATGTATCATTTATAAACTCAGATCCTTATCTATTGTGTGATACACAATTGGTTTGAATTTTATTTTTTCTTCTGTCTTTTTATGAAGGACCACAAGGGCAGACCTCGAGGACCACAGGTGGTCCGCGGACCATAGTTTGAGAAACGCTGGTCTAGGCTTAACTGCGAAACATTATGTAAATTTTTGCCCCTTGTCAAGTTTCAAAATTAGTTCAATAATCAAGTCGTTTAAGCTTACTAGAAGTCTGAAAGTCTTAACGTGATTGTTATTTTAATACTACAGTACATACAAATATTTTCAAAATACAGTAATAAAGGGCATCATAATACTATGTACAATATTCGGGGAACATGTAAACTAAATACTACATACTTTTCTACACTAAAGAGTAGAGAATTTGTGGACAGGATAATTTCATGCTTGAGTAAAGAAATTGAAACCAAATTCAGTGCGATGGGTTTAATCTGTCGCTGTTCAAACGTATATAAATTTTACTAGCCTAGTTTTTCTAGAAATTCGTAGAGATATGAAATGTATCTGAAGATAATAAAATAATTTTTGAGTAAATTCCTTCATTCTACATGAAAATAGAAGACTTTAAAGAATCTTTTATGGCTCTTTAGGACCTGAATATGTGATTAAGTTTTGTGTGCACTAGTCAATTTTATGAATTATTTTACAGAAACCTTTCATGACTGCAATTTCAACTCTAGTGCAGCGAAATGGTTCGAATTAAAATTCAGTCAATTCTGCAAAGCAGCACTATGAGCTACTCAAGCGAATACTAATGTACGAAATTCCTAACATTTATTTATAAATATTTAATTTAACCTATGTATAAGTTGCTACACAAGGTATTTTTGTAGTAATAGGAAAAATTATTTCAATACTTTAATGCCAATGGTTTCCAAATTCGGAATTCGAAGGTATGAACATTAAACAGACCTTTTGACTCCGAAAAGATTTATTTTCTAAGGGCGGCTGTAAGATAACCTTACCATTTTAATATGGTTACTAAGATATTAAGGATATATGTACGTGAACGACCACAAATATCAGAAAATGCAGGCTCTAAATTTCTAAAATTTTATAAGGAAAGGACTTCACAATTGGACAAAAATTACCAGGTACCACAACAAGACTTATTAGAACTTAAATATCTGATAAAGGTATAAAAAGGTTACTAATAATATTTTTAAGAATTCACTTTTTAATTTAAATTAAATTTTCCAAAATTTGAAAATTTTCACTCACATTATTTTATAATTCCTCAATCATTAGAGATAGAATTCTGAAATTTTGTACACTGATTTAACATGGATTTATGCAAAAGGTAGACTACAATAATGCCTATTTCTTTGAAAATAGAAAAATTAGGTCACAAAACATTACGTAAATTTTAATATATTTTATATAGGACAAATAAAAAAATTAATTGTATTAAAATAAACAACTCTACATGTCTTAGAGTAGTCTACTTTTCAGAAATAAGTGTTTATTACATGCAGGAAAAATATTAAAGATGTCAGAGAGATTGTAACAATGTTATGGTTACCAAATGATGTAACTAGGAATTTTTTTTTTCACACCCTGATAAAACTGGTTTGAAAAATATTATTAGTAACATTCTTTATACTTTTATCAGATACTTAAGTTCTAATAAGTCTTGTTGTGTTATCTTGTAATTTTTGTTCAATTGTGAGTTCATTTCCTTATAAAACTGCAGAAATTTAAAGCCTGCATTTTCTGATATTTGTTGTCGTTCACGTACATATACCCTTAAGCCAATTAGGAATGTCTGTACCGTTCTTTTTTCTCCAAAAAACGAGTTATCTTTTCAATTATCGGAATAAGTTTTTGCAATGTAAAAATGTTTATATTCGGTCTGAGAACAGGACGACGAAATTGCTAAAGCCTTGATTTTTCTGAACCGACGCATGCGAGTTGCGAGACTCGCCTCGCACAAATCCGGACTATGGGAGAGATAGTGAGTGGTTTCTATAACTGCGAGAAGCGAGGTCTGCGTACCTCGCAGTTATAGAAACCACTCACTATCTCTCGTATAGTCCGGATTTGTGTGAGGCGGGCCTCGCAACTCGCATGCGTCGGCTCAGAAAAACCAAAACTATCATTATGTTCCATGGCTGATTTGTGGATTTATGTGCAAGGAACTAATTTTCACTACTAAATTTCAGATCGTGAAACTAAATCCAAAACTTGAATACGTATTTTTAAAATGTACACTACCACTACAGGAGCCAAAACTTTACTGTATTGTGCTTTTACAACTCAATGTGGTTATGAAGATATCCTGTTTCCACCTTACCAAATCATCTTCATCGAGGGAATCCTCCTTCTTCAGCATACGCAGTATCCTCGAGAATACATTCTCAGGCTAGCATGCATCAAAATCAAAACATGACATTATTGTGCTTTGTTCATAACAATATACTAACAATTTCACACATTACATCTAAACTACAAATTTAATGCTTTATGTTCAAAGTATATAGACGCGTGTGTAGTACATACGCATCTAAACCAGCTTAAAAATATTTGGCTTAATTCTGGAAATTATAACATACTAGTGGCTTGTGCAGCAAATGCTGCAAACTAAGTTCATTAGACGTTCAAATAAACATTTTTCAGAATTATTTTCAATGAAGAATATCAGACATTCTGAAAGTTATTTGCTTCCATAATAATAAAACATACTCTCTCTGAATGTTTTTTTATGCCAAATACTTTTTCTTGAACCTATACACCTTCAGTTTTTTAGTTTTAATGCGAAAACGCAAGTAACAATGTCAGAATGTCAGGACGATCAGTCGGTTTTTCATGTGGGAGTAAAGCAGTAACTATTTCAGATCATTGCGGATTGTAGGTGAAATTAAAAAAAAAAAATTGAGGTTTGCTATGCTTTCGAACAATAGATATAGCATCTTGGTATAGCTGCTGCATATTTCGTAAACTACCTTGAAATGCAGAGGGTAAAATCATTTTATCCTGCTAAGAGATCTTGCTGAAATGATCGGGAGATTACAAATCTTGTAGGCCTCATATTTTATCAGTAAGTAATACCTTTTGGTCTTTCCTTAGTAACTGTAATTTTTGCGCTCTCTCGAGCCAATACTGGAGAGAATCACGCACCACCCCACCGCCATTAAATATATGAAAAAGACTCAACCCCACTTGATTAATAACTACAAAAATATTTTATTTTTAATAACAATATTATTATCTTACGTAAGTTTTATAGTTTTCAATAACATATACAATATAGCTGCCACTCAGTAAATTATATAAATCAAGATCTAATTTAAGATATTCTCTACATCTACTTATATAACCCCAAAACGTTTCACTTTCATATCAATATAACATTAATAGTGTAATTAATGAAAAATAGTCACAGCATGGCATTAACTATAATAATATTTCATTTCTAACGGTAATAACGTCATCAAACTACCTCAGGTTTTGTAGATTTTAATATTCAATACACAGCTGTACTCAGAAAATTACACACCACAGAATGAGACCTGTAAATTAATTTTACAGTCTTGAAATTTTTAATAATCAATTTAATTTGAGCTCTAAATATGTAAGTATTCTTGCAGATCATGGCCTTCGTGTAATATTGTTTACTGCAGTGTGTGTTTTGTTTTATTCTGAAATGCAATTAATTAGTGACGGCAGATGGATTTTAGAAAATAGGAAAATTATGTTGAAAAATTTACATTTCACTCAAAACTACTATTTTTCTGAAAAACTTTGGGTTCCAAGCTTCAGAATGAGGGGTAATTTATTAAAATACGTTCAGCCGTTTTCCCGTAATTTCCATTACCAGTTCAAATTATACATATAGATTTTGAGCATGATATCGGAAAGTCTAACAGTAAAAAAATATTCTCAGAAGGTTTTAGAATGCAAACTCAATAACATGTTCACGAAAGCAACGTTCATAACAAACAGTGGTAACACACACTCGTCTGATTATCAGATCAGTTTTGACACCATTTTCGTTCCAAGCATATTATTCTCACAAGAGCTCGTTCCAACTCCACGCTTTCACCACCAGCTTTCTGTCATGTACACAGCGGCATCCTGAGGCACAACACCTCGAGACACGCTTTTCCAGAAAGCAGAAGAAATACATAGATAGCAGAAAGTTTCCTACATAAAAAACTATGTTCATTATGTCTAATATTCTCTCCGTTATGGCAAGCACTGAATTGTTCTATAGTTGCCTGGGTAACACTACAATTTCTAGAAGGTTAAAATTAACTAAAACTAATATGAAAAAAATGGGAGTCATGTAGGTGGACATTTATAGTCTCAAATTTTGCGCGTTTCGCAATTCAGTCCGTTCATCGCGTAGACAAATTTTACATGGGTCTAACTGGTGGCATTCCACTTGACTACAACACACTAAATGATATCCGTATCACTGTCGGTTATCCTTACTACCTGTTACGCCGGTTTTTATACACATATGACAACTAATTTCCCCTGTATGTGTTGCAGTGATGCTTTTGTAACATCACATAGGCCTACATATGAAGAGTCCACTGCAAGAATGATGGATATCACTTTCTTGTCGAAAATGAACCAAGACTGTCAATGCATAGCTTAAGACATATAGAATGTACCTACATAGTGAGTTATATGGCATTAACACTGATAGTCATTGTCCAGTAATGATCTGAAAATCACAGTTAAGCTTTGAGCGTTAAGAATTTCAAACTTCAATTGCTTCTCCTGCAAAATGTATTCTAAATGACATCCATCATTCTTGCAGTGGACTCTTCATATCACATAGCATTTATGAATTGGTGACAAATGGGAGATACTAGGTGTGTAACAATTTTCATTGTGTAGTAGAGTTGAGTAGATTCGTGAGCGAATCGTTCATTCGAATCCTAACGAATCGGCATGACATCGTAACCAACAATATGATTCGATTCTATTTCAGCGGTAATTTCCAAACCTTGACGAATGCTCCAGAGCGAGCAGGTTTCAAGTTAGTTTTATACAAGCCCTTCTGTATATTATTATTATTATTATTATTATTATTATTATATTTCCTTTGCAGCATTTGTAAGGTTTCCTTATGAGGACTAACATGTATCTGCACGATTTATCGCGATGAATACAGTAGAAAACGATAAAGTGATCAGTGTTCACAAAAAGCTGCAGTGATCCGTAGCCGTATACATTTAGAGTCGGGATAAGTCATTCGAAATTCTTAAAAAATGAGGAAAAATACATTGTACTGTACAGATTTCCAATTTTTAGAGCAAGGTTGACAGTCGGACATGTGTGCTGATTTTAATACGAGCACAAGCATTGCACATAGTGCATCATTAACACGAAAAAGTATATTTTTGAGAAAACAGGGTTACCACCTTGTTCTCTGCGGCTATTCAATTGTTACTATTGATCTTAAAAATTCAATTGTAATGCTACATGAAAGGATAAACATTTTAAATCATAAATTATATTTTTTATCTTTATGCATGAAGTCAATAAATTTGAAAGAAAATTTTAAATTTTGATCCGCTTTACCCCATTTTATGGTAGTATAGTTTGAAATACACAAAGTGAATACACACACACACACACACACACACACACACACACACACACACACACACACACACACACACACACACGAGTATATATTATACATATATTGATTTGTTGCTGATATGTCACTTGCGCCATCACACATTTTTAAACAATTAACATGCCAAAGTAAGTTTTTAGATATTTTTGGATTTTTATAATACAACTAGCTCTGAAATAAATTTATTTACAAGCATACATGCAAGAACCAAATTCGAATTTTGTACAAGAATATTGTGGTTTTGTACCCTGTCATATATATAAGTTATTCGTTCTTGGCAAGCATAGGAAGGAAGACAAGTCTTCACCTCGCCTCGCTATGTAACGTGTCTCATGATCTCCAATTAAAATTGGTCTCACTTATCTGCGGCTTGGGGCACAATACACTGTGCTAACGATTTAAGTGCGCTGAACACTTGAGTTCAAAACTAATATTCATTATTTCAACTGCGCTGTTAGCATTACCTTTCGGTTTCTTGAGCTCTGGTTAACTTTCACTCACCTTGCTCCCTATTTTAAGCACGCACCCAAACTTTCCTCTTCCATATTATTATTATTATTATTATTATTATTATTATTGCTAGGATTTTGATGATATTGCATCTTTTTCTAGTAAGCCAGAAACATGGCTCCTTTAGTATTTATATGTTATGTGATAAACTAAGTGTTTTAACATTTGTTAGGGCATTTTTTGCATTTTTTTTGCCTGTTTCAACTCATAAGAACATTTTTTGTTTTATTCGGTCATTTTTTTAGGAATTTTCATTTAATTTTGGCCATTAATCCCCATTATTAATGTAGAATAATGTTTATTTTCTTCGATATTTTCTCTCGCGAAAATATTGTAAAAATAAATTGCACAAAATTGTAAAAATTGTAGGAAATTACTAAATTGTAAAACTATAAAAAAAATTGTAAAAATTGTAATTGTAATATTGTAAAATTTTGACTTGTTCCACATCTTAAAGCTTCATTGCTCATGTAAGATCTATGGAATAAAATGAATGAATGAATGTCCATTAATACCCATTTATTTTGTGTAATATCTTAATCGCTTTTCTATACAAATATTGCCATTTTAACCTAGTACACCCCATGTAATGGATCAGTCCAACCACCCCTTCAGTATACGTGCTAGTTCTGGATAAGAGTGGCTTTGTGGTGGATTACATGGAAACTACATCAGGTAAAATAATTAATTAAAATGTACTACTTAGAAAAAATTAAATAAACTTAAATATTGGTACTAGAATTTAATTTAATTACTAGTCTAAATATTTAGTACAAAATCTCTCTTCCTACTAAGCCAATTATGTAAGATGAATTTTTAGAGCATTTTTAATGGCATTTTTTTTTTAGATTTTTGGGTCAAAATGCATTGTTTTTAGGACATTTTTCATGATTTATAAGTCATCAATATCCTAGCCCTAATTATTATTATTATTATTATTATTATTATTATTATTATTATTATTTACTTTACTCACAATTAAGAATGTACGGCACTACGCTCTCATTGGGTGCATACATGTTGGGTCTCATCTATGTCACTCATTTTTCTCCCAGGGTTATAGATTCATAAAGTTAAGTTTCGGATACGAAAAATAATTTGCCAATCACAAGTGAAACTGCATTAAGTGTACGCCAGGTTGCCAGTATTAATTGAGCCGTTCAGAGCAAAAGTGGTTTAAGTCAAAATTGGGTATTGACGTTTAAAGTAAAAATTCTGTAAAATACAGCGCAAAGTAGCAATATGCACTTCTTGCTATCCACTGACTACTAGTTCTCAGCATTAAAGGAGAGCACTCTGCGAAAAGCGGAGGAAATTCGCCATTAAGAGAAATAACGAGTATCCATTAAATGTTATGTTTTATTTAACGACGCTCGCGCTTGCAGAGGTTATATCAGCGTCGCCGGATGTGCCGGAATTTTGTCCCGCAGGAGTTTTTACATGCCAGTAAATCTACTGACATGAGCCTGTCGCATTTAAGCACACTTAAATGCCATCGACCTGGCCCGGGATCGAACCCGCAACCTCGGGCATAGAAGGCCAGCGCTATACTAACTCGCCAACCAGGTCGACAGTAGTATCCATTAATCTGTGGATTAGAACGCTTGCATTCTGAGCCTGTGAGGTTTTATAGACATTAGTTCATTCGTGAAAACATGTGGGTGAATGAATGACTGCTATAATAAATTTCCATTGCTGAGTACCATCCCCGAAGTTGTTATACATAAACGTGTAACAATACACTACAATAATTCTGCAACACTTTTCATTAGTAATCACTAGTTTCGACTTTATTCCGCACCGATAACCTGTGCTGAAGACTTAACTTTGACAACAAACAAGCAACAATTGAGCCGTTCAGAGCAGAAGTGGTGTAAGTCAAGAACAGGTAATGAGGGTTAAAGTAAACATTCTGTAAAATACAGCGCAAAGTAGCAATTAATATTCAATTTATTTAAACAAAATCTTCATTGCTACTTATTTTTAGGCGGTCATATTGTTTCCTGAAAATCCACTAATTTGTGCTGAACGCCATATCGTAAAACCTGAACGTGACTTGCATATAAACATTCGTTGAAGGTTGAAGTTTTAGCAGCATCAATCTTTAGACTACTTGTGTCTACCAGCAACAGTAATTTCTTAAATACCTACCCTTTATTGACAGATTTAATATATCATATCATTGTAGCATACTAGTTTTTATAGCTTATATAACAGGGTGTGTACTAGGTACTAATTTTGTATTTCCAGGATATTTTGCATAAAAATTACGCAGTAGTATTTTTAAATCACATTAACAGTTCTAAACAATACCACAAAATAAATAAATAAAATGTAAATAAAAGGAAATGTACATACATCCGCTTCCATCCCCACAATTTGTCTTTGCTATATTTATTTTACTTTCAATACAATAATATGCATAAGTAAAAATACACAATAAGACATTGGGGGGGAGGGAGGAAACAAAAATGAGAATTTTTCTTTTGTTTTTAAAGACTAACCTTTTTTACTTGTTCTTTCAAGGCACTTGCTTAAGCATCAGTCCAACTTTTTCCTTATTATAAAGATTTCAAATAATTCACAAAGTTTTCCCCTCATTTCCAGGCGTTTCGAAGTTTTCAAGGTCTGGACACACTACATATGAAGAAATTTTGTCTAAACGTGCATTATTTTCGTTCAAATAACGGAAACTTAGTATAATTTAAAAATGGCCCGGCATTTTCTTGATAGTCTAATACGTTCAGCAATTATATTTCCTGCTAATCGAAAGGTTGTCCCTCTACAGCAGCCGCGGCGAAAATGCGACTCACGAGCACATTGTGGCTCGCAGTGCTTTTCTCTCGCTTCCTACCTACAACCCCCACCCTCTTACTCACTGGAGTCAAACTCCGTTCTATTTGTATTTGTCTCGGATCTGCGAGTGGCGTATCGTCGCAATATCTCTCTCGAAACCATGTACCTCTATAAAAACGAAAGTTTCAAGTAGGATGGGACGATGCATTCTTTTGCTTACAATATGATGAAAATATTAAATGTATGATTTGTTCACAAATATTACTAGGAAAACGGTTGTATAACATAAAACGGCATTATAAGTTACATGTTACTGATGAAACATTAAAAGGTTATTATTATTATTATTATTATTATTATTATTATTATCATCATCATCATCTCTGTACGTCGATTCTTTTACAGCAGATGTACGAATAATGCGGTTAGATTTTCAATTTAAACTCACAGATTTACAATGTGACGTTAAATGAAAGCTAGATGATTGTAAGGACTTGACAGATATTGAACTTTTCAAATCTTTGGAAAAAAAAAAAATATTTGAAGCTTCGTTCTTTCGCTTGCTCTGTTGAAGCCATGTTCGCTGTAACTTACGTTTGTGAAAAATTATTTTCAACAATGAAAATAGTAAAAATCAAATTTAGATCACGACTTGACAGACAAATACCTTCGTGATCAACTACGATTGGCAGTAAGTGACATAATTCCTGATTTTGAAATTTTGTCGCAGACATATTCTGAAGACAGTTAATTTTAGGTTGTGATAATGTGTCCTATGTTTTCTTGTTCATTTCTTTCTTCGTTACACGTCCTAAACATTAACTTCCCCTTCGGTTGTCCGCCTCCCTCCGTAGGTGCTATGCACGTTGCAGCTTACACAGTGGCTCGGCGCACCATGGCCTTTTCGCCACGGCTGCTCTACAGGCAGGGATACCTTATAAAATAATCACGACATGTAGGCCTACCTATGTAATCTTTTTAGTTTAATATGCAAGATAATGGGATCAAACGTAATAAACAGTAATATTAACCATAATTCATTTAATTATTGTACCAACGCAGCTCTCGTTGGGTGAACTGTCCTCGAGTAACGAATAGAAAAAGACAAATTGATTAAAAAAAAAAAAAAAGGAAAAACACTTGAATAAGATTTATGACCCGTGCTGGTGCTCTCAATACAGCATTGAAACAGTGTGACTCAACAGCAGGTTAAAAATATAAGCATGCATGTGCCTGGTACATGCAGCACACGATAAACATGGCTTTACAGGGCTCTCAATCATTCGTGCTGACCTGCACTTCCACATTAGGAACAACTTTGTACTATTAGTTTAGCTTGCGAGCGAAACGTTTAGTAGAAGTTATTCACCCAAATAATTCCGAACCAACACCACTCAGGATCCGATTTTAATGGTATGGAGTGAAATTTAACAATTTACAGATAGCCTACTTCAGACTTATTTGGACATTCTGATCCTGGCATTCCTGCTACAAAACTTTACTTAAACATTTTTGGTCAAAAGTATTCTATTTTGAACTTCTGTCCCCCCCCCCCTCTTATCTCCCTTCATCACAACCACTTTCTTTCGACTCATTGCCTTTCTGCTTTCCATCTCATGAAGTAGTGAGTATTGTTAAGCAATGAAAAAAAAATGAGATTTTCGCAAAAACAAGTTTTCAGGACCCCTCATACAGAAGTGTGTCTAATTTTGTTCACACTCTGTATCCACAAGTAAATTTATCACGTGTGATGCATATGAATAGGGACCGGATTTTTATGTAATTACATATTATATTCCTTTCAATCTAACCGTATATAGATAACAAATCTTTGCGAAGCTTGTAATTACCATTAATATAATCAAATTTTATACTACATATTTTTACATATTTACCCTACATTACATATTATGGCTTGATTACATATTGATAGGGGGTTTATTCATTTTTACTTCTCTAAAAGGGGGGGGGTGGGAAACTTCTGTTCGGGAAGTTTACAATTTGAAATACACAGATTTTTACCTACCCAAGAAAAGATGTATTTCGGCACGAAACATATCGTCCTTAGTTCCAGGCAAACAACAGTTTGTAAATGCTATAATTTGAGGTTTTAGTAGGTACTTTGTTTCTTACAAGGAGCAGCTAAAATGCATGTGTCCCACATCTCCTCTTATTTTCTCCTAATCCAGTAAAGCGAAACAGTGCTTGCAGTACTGTTGTGTCATTCATTTCACTCAGTTCTCTAGTTTTAGTACTTACAGTATAAGTGCAAGTAGTTTATCTACTGCTTTTAACTAACTAAAATGACCTCTATATCCTCAATCCTAACTACAAACATATCATGGATTGCGATGGACGAAGGTTTCACTACAGATGGAAACATTGCAATGTATCAAATATGCGGTAAAAAAGTCGGGTGCTCTATGAATTCACAACTGGAGAGTCTTACCTATCCTATAACTGCCACATATTGATATTAAATATTTTCATGATTTTACATATTTTGGTACATATTAACCTTATTTTTCTTACATAAAAATGTACATATTTCACACCTTGATATTACATAAAAATCCGGTCCCTACATATGAAACACATTTCAGTACAAAAATATTGAATTCTTCTCACAAAAGGCAATCAACGTAAACAGATTACACCCTTAGTGATATTTTTTATTACCGGTACGTGAAACAATGTGAACGGAAAAATATTTTCCTAAGGATATACACATTACTCCTAAGTTTCGCTGAGAATTTACTAAAAAGCTCTATCCCCTCCAGCCAGTTAGTCCCTTATTGTTAGAGGCTACGGTCAATAGTAAATCCATTTGTTACGTGCGAGTGACCAATGATCTTACGTGTTCAAATAAAAGGAAAAAAGTCTCGCTAGAAACAACTAGTATCTATACTTCAGTAACGACTTAAGAAGCATAATTTAATACAATATACCCGTATGTACAGCTAATTATGTAATAATTTTCAGGAATACGTAAATATAATTGAACTGTAAAATTTATAAATGAAGTCGAATGTATTTTGAGAATACAAGGAAATGGTTTTTTAACGTAACCCTGGAAACGAAAGTTCTCTTAATTGGATGCACATTAAATGATTTCAGTTCCAAAAACTGACGCAATGGAATTTTTATAGGTGTAGAAGTATGAGAAAGTGTCAACTTCGCGAACTAGGCCTATTTATCAATTTTTGTACAATTCAATATATATTTCATTACGATTTTAAAAAAGGCTTACAGACTGTTTTAACTACTTTAATGCATTTGTATGAATACAAATTTGTCTCCTGCACTTTGCAGGAACAATGCTTGAACATTGTTCAAAGTTAATGCGGAAGTCCTAAATTAACAAATATTTACACTCAATTTAATCAGACATGTTTTGAGCTGGATTAGTATGAAAATAGCTGGCTGCCTTTTTGTTCTGTAGCGAATAAATATTTTTTTTATCACAACAGCAAATATAATCTTAAAGGAATCTTCAGGTTTCTCATTGGTAATTTCTGGCAAATGTTAGGCGATAAAAAAATCTGAATCTTGGTAACGGTTTACTGAAAATCAAACTTATCCATTCTCTACTATCGAACACTGGGCCTTTCGAAGTTCCAACTTTCTAACACTTGACAAGAAATGCGAACTAATGTACAGTCGTCCCAAAAAAAAAAAAAAAAAAAAAAAAAAAAAAAAAAAAAAAAAAAAAAAAAAACGGCCGGACTATTGTTCGGGTCAAAATCAAAATTTTAACGAGCGGTACTGGAGTTCCATTAAATTAAAATTGTACTAGATTTCTGAGCCTGTTACTGGATGCTAGTGAAATTTGAACATACTAATAATTAATTATTATCAGTATTACTATTAATACACAAGTTATTTTATGTGTTGCATTGTGGTTATAATTCAAGACTATAGTCAGGTAAGTTTTCAGAGTTAGTACTAATAATTTCATGTGGTCAAACAAAATACATTTTTAGTTTAGGTTTCGTGAATCAAATGTTTGGTCAAGCCAATGAATTTCGTAATGACAGACAAAATACTTAACATGATGATCCCTTTCTCGTATAGTTTGCCTACGAAAGCAAGTTATAAATTATTGAATTATTAGAATAACCTTCCAACAAAGTACGGTAAGTAAATAAGTATTTAGTACGAAGGATCGTGTGATATCTGGCAACAGTTGGCAACACTGACAAGACGGGAATATTTGCTGTTTGGGAACTGTTCTTATGTGACCCTCACTATACTCGTGGCAAATTCGAGTCTGCTTACTGAAGAATAAGGACGAAATAAAAGAACATATGCACTACTTCAGATTCAGGTTAATCTTAGACAATGATAAGAAATTCTGTCAGGAGACCACAGACGTGAAACCGGATGAGAATTAATACCTGTTCAGCAAAAAGCTCCATGGAAAAATATAAAACTTGTCTCAGCGATCTGCTTTGTACCCATACATAGCAATAGAGTAGAGAAAGACGTTCTCAATAATATCAATTCATTAAGGGGAGAGGATGGTATTTGATGAAAAATGAATAAATTTTCAAAAAAAAAAAAAAAAAAAAAAATCTTTAAAATACTCTGTGATGTGTGGATCGCCATTTTTAAACTTCCTGCATTATGGATTTTTAAATCACTCGCCCACTTTTATTGTTGTTTCCAGTAAATTAAATTTTCAATTTTTTTTCTTTAAAATACTCTTTGATATGTGTGGAATGCATTGCATAACATTTTGTGGGTATTTGTGCCCTTATCGGAAGTTGAGACATTTTTAAACTTCCTGCACTATGGATTTTTAAATCGCACGGCCGCTTTTATCGGTTTCCAGTAACTTTATTATTATTTTTTTTTTGCTACATTGCCAGACAAAATGGATATAATTTCTGAACTATTAAAGATACATGTATGAAATTTAGAACACACATTCTTTAGACTATTAGGAAACTTTTCTCTAACAGAATTTTGTTAATTGATTTCATTTTAAAAATACGTCTGTTTGTTTGCAAGAAAGGAAATCAGAAAATTGTTACTAAATTTTAATTGTTTATTTTACAAACGTAGGGACTAATATCAAAATTCTGTTACAGACAGTTTGTAGAACATACGTTTGCAAATACATTGCAAAAACTGTTTGAATCTATCTTTAAAAACGGTTTAGATATATCGGTTTTAGTACAATCCTGCATTGGATATATATATTTTTGTTCAAATTTGGGCCCCCAAATAATTTTTTTTTTCAAAATATTTTTATTTGGTTGAGTTGCCACAGCTATGAGCAGCTGGCTACGGACTGAAGGTCCGGGGTTCGATCCCAGGTGGTGACTGGATTTTTTCTCGTTGCCAAACTTTCAGAACGGCCCCGAGGTTCACTCAGCCTCCTATAAAATTGAGTACCGGGTCCTTCCCGGGGGTAAAAGGCGGTCAGAGCGTGGTGCCGACCACACCACCTCATTCTAGTGCCGAGGTCATGGAAAGCATGGGGCTCTACCTTCATGCCCCCCCCCAAGTGCCTTCATGGCATGTTACGGGGATACCTTTACCTTTATGAGCGCTCTACATAAAAAAAAATAATAATAATTTACACCAAATACGAAAAAAGTTTTAAAAAATACCATCCTCTCCCCTTAAGTAACCTTTATATAAAGATGGACATTTCAACAACATTTATGCATTACGTAGCAATTATAGCTAGAGTGAACACAGTATATTGACAGAATGCAGATGGTTAGATTCTCGATAGCAGGAATACTCAAAACTTATCTCCATGCGACTTCTGGCAACACCATAATACTTGCGCGTAAGTAAGAAATCTAAGTAAACTTAGAAATCCTGACAATAGCTTCATATGTTTAAGAAAACTTTTCGTAGATGATTAAATAATGTACACAATGATTCGGATTTCTCTAAAATACCGTTTAAATAGGAAATAACTTTTCAAACACAACAAGGTAAAATCTCACGGTCTAAACTTCCAATTTTGTTTTCACTGGCGGGCAGTCTTGTCCAATCTCCCCACTCCCCTTTAGTTCAGCTTAATGGTAAGCGATTATCATTCCTGCCCAAAGGAAATTGAAACTTTCCCCCCCCCCACAGGAGAAAAAATTCAGATTACGCCAAAATTAGATGTGTTATTGCAACAGTTATTTGTACATCCTTGCAAACGTGGTTGTGATTCATCGCGTTATAGTCGCAGCTGTGTGTGACAAATGCTGTTTACACGCAGAAACTAATTTACATAAATTTGCTCTTGCGCATGCGTAGACGCATTCAGATGTTTGTACAAACCATATTCAAACAGCTCAGTGATGTCAGATGAAGGAAAATTTCCCACATTCCGGGAAAAAATTCAGGGTTTAAGAGAAAAAGGAAAAATCACGATGAAAAGGAGATTTTTTTTTTTTTTTTAGAAATCTTGGCAAGTTTTTCAGTTTCAATTAGAATTACTGTATTTTATTTGTTTTTCTTTAACATCTCCCAACGAATTTAGAGAATCAATATGAAATAATGATTATTGTGCGAGAATTGGTCCGAGGAAGAAACAGCAGTGAAAGAGTAAGGTTGAGGAAAAAACCTTCTCGTTTCGTAGCTCGCTCGAGTCATAGCAATATCAGGTTTTTCATGGTCTTTCATTCTGTTATACTGTGACGTTGAGTTGGATATTCGGCGAATTACCCATCTCATCTATAGAATGTTAGCCTACATAATTTTTTCACATTGCTATTACATGACAGTCCAGTAGAGGCAGGCATTCCAGTGACCTTCATTTTATTTACCGGTAATGAAATGAAGTGAAGATTTAAATGATGTTGCAATAATGTCCGACAGAAATGCATATCAGAAGTAGAGGGAAATTTTATTCGTAAAAGGGATATTTGAACACATCACGAGGGAAATTCTCGAAACAATATGACAATACTGTTAATCAGGCTACAGCTA
Organism: Periplaneta americana; assembly: GCF_040183065.1. Classification (NCBI taxonomy): domain Eukaryota; kingdom Metazoa; phylum Arthropoda; class Insecta; order Blattodea; family Blattidae; genus Periplaneta; species Periplaneta americana. Next base: position 142,230,463 of record NC_091128.1, read on the forward strand.
ATGGATAGACGGTCATTAAGCGGTTAGAGATAAGAGCGTAGAGCCATCTGGAGATTAGTTCTCTTGCACTGGTTGCATGTGCAAACCAGTTTGTGAAAACGTAAATTATATTTTACGCATTAACAGTCACGTGATTACTAGTGAACCTTGGAGAGAGAACTTTGAAAATCACCGATACTGCCCATCCCGAGTGACTCGCTGTCAAGCGATTATATAGGACTACAACCAATAGAACTGTGACTAAAGGAACTTAAATGTTATGTTCTATTTAACGACGCTCGCAACTGCAGAGGTTATATCAGCGTCGCCGGATGTGCCGGAATTTTGTCCCGCAGGAGTTCTTTTACATGCCAGTAAATCTACTGACATGAGCCTGTCGCATTTAAGCACATTTAAATACCATCGACCTGGTCCGGGGATCGAACCCGCAACCTTGGGCATAGAAGGCCAGCGCTATACCAACTTGCCAACCAGGTCGACCTAAAGGAACTTAATCCGGTTAGTAAATACAGTAATCGATCAATGGCGACAAAAAGAAATGTTTCTGGACGGAAATCGCGGATCAAACTATTTCACAGGATCGATCGAAAACTGATATTCAGGTCATCTACATTATATCCAAGACATCATGACGCGCTGTATCTCCCCCACTGTACTGTCTTCCAACTATACTTCCTTGCAATGTCGAATGAATGATCAATATGCCAAAAACTGTGGATAACCTTCTCCTGTAAGCCATGCGGGTTACATTCCCGAATACAGTTGAAGTTTGCCCATTGCTATCTCATTATCAGTCTCAAACAAGCATGAATTATACGTTTACTGTATGTACGTCAGCGTCATTTAAGTTTTCATAATCTTAAAAATCCTAAAATACAAGTAATTTTGACCAGTTTCTAAGAAGAAGACTTAAGGGTATATGTACGTGAACGACCACAAATACTCAGAAAATTCAGGCTCTAAATTTCTAAACTTTTATAAGGAAATGAACTCACAATTGGACAAAAATTACAAGGTACCACAACAAGACTTATTACAACTTAAATATCTGATATAGGTATAAAAAATATTTTTAAGAATTCACTTTTTACTTTAAATTAAATTTTCCAAAATTTGAAAATTTTCACACATATTTCATAACTCCACAAGCATTAGGGATAGAATTCTGAAATTCTGTACACTGATTTAACATGCATTTATGCAAAAGGTAGATTATAATAATGCCCATTTTTTTGAAAATAGAAAACTTAGGTCACAAAACATTATGTAAATTTTAATATATTTTATACAGAAATAAAAAATTAATTGTATTAAAATAAACAGCCCTACATGTCAGAGTAGTCTACTTTTCAGAAATAAGTGTTTATTACATGCAGGAAAAATATTAAAGATGTCAGAGATACTATAACAATGTTATAGTTACCAAATGATGTAACTGCAGAATTTTTTTTTTTTTTTCATACTCTGATAAAGCTGGTTTGAAAAATATTATTAGTAACCTTTTTTAAATACTTTTATCAGATATTTAAGTTCTAATAAGTGTTGTTGTGGTATCTTGTAATTTTTGTTCAATTGTGAGTTCATTTTCTTATAAAATTTTAGTAATTTAGAGCCTGCATTTTCTGATAATATTTGTGGTCGTTCACGTACATATACCCTTAAGATATTTCGCTTGTGCGTTCTCATAATACCTAGGGACCGTACTTCGTCCCAAGAGGCTACAAGATCCAAGTATTACTGGAGTTTAAGTGGATGACTCGCAAGTATCTAACAAGCTAAGTGCTTGACTGTGCACGCGACTCTTGTTTGGTCAAGTCTGGCAGAACAAAACCTGGATCACTTTAACTATTACACCAATATTTACAATTTAAAATATTTACATTATATACACTAGAATACGCTGTGTTTACTATTTACACATTTTACTGTCGAAATATAGTAAAAAGTGTATTGGACATGGAAGACAGAGTGGATGAGCAAAGAAAGCGATGGATATGCGTCGGTCACTAAACGTCTTGATATGTGAAAGTTAAATGGTGTAAGAACGGGACTGCTGGCTCGAATACAGAAATGTGAACGACCAGCTGGATCGAAGAATTTGGTGCGAGAATCAACCATATCATATCATTTACACTATCAGAAAGAAAGTAGGCTAACAATCACCAAACATCATTTACACTAATATACTAATACCGTGACTTAGGACTCCCGACTTTACTGGTCTTACGTAGAAATCAAAGTTAATTTTGGTCGCATCATAGAATTTAATCTCCCTCCGCAGGGTTTAAACAAGAGAACTTTAAAAAATCGTAAATGTTTTCCTTTTGTTAAGTTCATTTATATACCTACGCTTTAATATCTATGGACATATCGCGTGTTTAGGATATGTAGATATACCAGTAGACCGTTTTTACTATTGTAGAGTTCCTGTTTCTATTGTGTTTTAGATGGTTGTGTTTATGTAACTGATTTTAGATTTTGATTAATGTCTGGCATTTTGACTTTGTGACTGTGGGAAACCATGAAAAATCACAGATTGGTCAGCCACGTGGGTTTGAACCTGGGACCTCCAGAATGCGAGTCTCAAACGCTACCGTCTGAGCCAACTCACTCAGTACGTAAATGTTATTTTCACAGTTCATTATAACTCAGAAACCAGTCTTAAAGAGTCTGTGCCAGTCAGCTAGTTTTTCTTCTACGTTACGGTGTCAATGGTTTTTTTCCTCTCATTTCCATTACACTGCAACAAGGACACCTTTTTTAATAGAAGATATGATTACGTAGAATCGGTATCTATGTAACCAGTCTTCACTTAACACAGCTTAGATCATGACGACACGACCTCGCCCTGGGCGAATTTAAACCTATGACCGTGGCTTCCAAGTACTCTTTACACTACGCAAGCCATGGTCTATAATTAAAATATTACACTTTAAAATTAGTGTATCTTACATGTGAATCCTCTGGATTCAAAACCCCCCTAAAGACCATTTTGTTCATAATTGAGTTATGCCCACATATTGCTTGCTAAGAATGAATGATCATTTAGGCCTATATGGTTTATATTCAAAAAGCCACTGAATTTAAAGCAATTTCCGACAATTAGACACTATGGCAAACAATCAGAACACCGAAGCCACTGGTGCGGACCGCGGCGACAACGACAAGCAACAACAGTCCCACACCTTAAATATCGACGTGCTACCAGACGAAAGAGTCTTCTCGACTCCTGCACTGCGAAATGACACAGTTCATTTCAATGTGCAGATTTACACCAGCCATTTCTTCCTCGTCCCGTCCCGTGATCACTTTGATCACATTTCCGTCCCTTCGCGTATGTGGTACCTAAGAGGTTACGTCCATTTTAGGTTTTCCCCTTCAAAATTTTCTACAACTGCTTCAGTGGAGCAGCGTAATCCGGAGTGAGACTAGTGGCCAAGGCTTGGAGCTCACATATTTAGTTCCTTACAGCCCCGAACCCCTTTGCAAGGACGAGTTTTGCGTACCTTTTAAATTTGTCCTCCCAATTCTCGTCTTTCAATTCTTTCTTTCATTCTCAGTACCAGTTCTTGATGCTCACAGCAGATCTCTCCGCATACGTGTACCACGCCACTGAAGATGTCCACCGGAGTAGTGGACGAAACGTTTGGTTGTAACACCAACAGACCACGGCTCTCTAGCCCGGAAAATACGCATCCTATCAACGGGGCCGTCAAAGCCTACATTCTAAGATTAAAGCAAAAGGTTTGTTAAAAAAAGTCTCTGTTAGGCTGTCTTGCATTCCTTATTAAATTATACAGCTTCGAATGTATGTATACATGTTTTACGCTGACTAGCTTATAGATGGGGTATGAATAAACGGGCTATTCTTTTTCGCACCGAAGACACCGTTTTGCAACGGAGGATACTTCCTGTTTCGCAACATTTAATCAGTTTCAAAACGCTGGTATCCCGGCAGCGGAAAACTTCCTAAATAGGCCTATTATTCGTGTCTTGAGGTCTAGGGACACTATTTCCAACATCATATTCAATGGCAGGTAATACATCGAAATACATTTCTTCTACTGTACATGTTGTATTATAATACCATTTACCCATTTGTGCATGCATATTATTGCACGGGGTTGCCATTTCGTGATGTTATTCTTAACTAGTAGAATCACTTAACGAAAATTACTTAACGCCTTTCTTTAAAAAAAAAAAATATTTCTTTACTATGTCAAGAACCGTTCATGTCTCGTTAATACATACGGGCAGTGTAATTTATATATACAAGGTAAAGGTATGAGCTATATCCTACATACGCCATGAAAGCGTTTTGGAACATGGAGCTCATAGTCCGAGGGTACGCCATGGAATTGCCCAATATTCCGGAGAAAAAAAAAACTCTAGAATAAAAAAAGGGAGGGGGATCTGCCATGAGGTGAAATTAGAACCTACGCCCGAGCACAGTCTTGGAACCTCTTGGAACAAAGACTTCTCGCAATCCCTTACGTACATTATTATATGTATTCATCTCAGAAGTGTGTGGCTCTGCACACAACGCGAACGGTTCGCGAGCCACCATGTCAAGGCTAAGGAAGATTGCAGTCATGAAGTTCGTATGTTTACCGTGTCTCACGGCAAGATATCTTTATTGCAGAAAATGTTTTGTTGTGCTCATCACGCGAAGCCTGCTGTTGCTTATGTAACGAATTCACGTAATACTGTTCAGCACACACACTACCTTGCTAAAACAATCGTCTCAGCATCACCAAGAAGGAAGACTGCGATACTGAATTACATGCACTATAGCAGGAAAATACTGTACTTCCGAAGTTATAAGATACCCAGTTTTATGAATAATTTCGAGGGAAAAATTGTTCCGGAGCCGGGTATCGAACCCGGGACCTTTGGTTCAACGTACCAACGCTCTACCACTGAGCTACCCGGGAACTCTAACCGACACCGATCCAATTTTTCCCTCTATATCCACACAACTCAAAGTGGGCTGACAAACCGTCAAGCAACCAACGTTGAGTGCACACTAACTCCGTGTGACTTAAATTGTGGTTTTTTCTGTTAACGAACAGTGACGTGTATTATGCAAATCAAGATTTCAGGTATAACTCCCTGTAAAGTTGATTTGAATAATTTCGAGGGAAAAATTGTTCCGGAGCCGGGTATCGAACCCTGAAATCTTGATTTGCATAATACACGTCACTGTTCGTTAACAGAAAAAACCACAATTTAAGTCACACGGAGTTAGTGTGCACTCAACGTTGGTTGCTTGACGGTTGTCAGCCCACTTTGAGGTGTGTGGATATAGAGGGAAAAATTGGATCGGTGTCGGTTAGAGTTCCCGGGTAGCTCAGTGGTAGAGCGTTGGTACGTTAAACCAAAGATCCCGGGTTCGATACCCGGCTCCGGAACAATTTTTCCCTCGAAATTATTCAAATCAACTTTACAGGGAGTTATACCTGAATTCTTGATTTGCACCCAGTTTTATGTTCTCGATTTTTTTGGTGCAATAAATACAAAATACATTGACAAAATAACTCAAGAATGGATACATTCGTGAGCTAAAGGAAATCCTTTAGGGGCCAAACTCGCGCCGACAGGTTTATCGTCAAGGAGAATTAACAGGAAAGAATCCCATTGTAATGAACTATGTAACTTTAAAATAAGTTTCGGAATATGAGCAAAATTCAAAATATCCCTGCAAATACAGAAAATATTTACCTTTCAGGTCTTTCGAGTTGCATCGCTTTATTCGATTTATTTAAGAACTAGCTGTACCCGTGCGCTCCGCTGCACTTGTTAGAAACAAATATAAAGTAATTACATAATTAAAATAGGATATCTGGTCCAGGGAACATTCGTGTTTGATAGAAGGATAAATCGTTTAATATGTCACTTAATTTAAATTGTATTTAAATAATTAAAATGTGATCAGAGACCACTCATTTAGTGCAATGATAATTCCTTTAACATGTTTCTTAATTGTTATTACATGCAAGAAATTAAAATATGATCATTTGGTTCAGAGAACATCCGTTTTTGGTGGAATTTGGTTCCATCAAAATTTTGCTTTGAATGAAACGTATCGGAAATCATTTTTAAAGAAACTTTTGTTATGTAACATTTTTCACAAAAATCAATAATAAGCGAAATATTTCGGTTTATTTAATTCAGGCCCCCTTATAGCCCCTCTTTTAAATAAAATATTTTGAATGCCATATAGCCTAAAATCTATGTTACAACGAACTTAATTTATATTCCAATTTTCATATAAATCGGTTCAGCCATTATCGCGTGAAAAGGTAACAAACCTCCACACATACATACATTCAAACAAAAATGTCAAAAAAGCGATTTTCGGTTTTAGGATGGTTAATTATACATGTTAACACCAATTATTTTTGGAAAATCGAAACTTACCAGAAAAATTTTGGCTACAGATTTATTATTAGTATAGATAGATCCAGGCCTCAAAGTGGATTGATGGAACACTACTACTCAAATTACCTTAAGTACGCAGTAACAATAACGAGATTTGCTTCTGTTATGGCACCCATATGGCCTTAAAGTGTGTAACTTTAGAGCTGAATGTTTCAAGTATAGAGTTTTAAGAACTAAGGGTAATTAGTGTCTAAGTTATCCTAATGAGCATTTCATCACAAACCTCTCTCACACGCACCTACCCACCCTACAAACGCCAACAAGTCGTCCAAACACCTACCCATTCATACGCACGCACTCACGCATGCGCTACCATATACTCACTGAACCATCCACTCATGAACACATCCGCATAAAAAGAGCATTGTCGTAAACTACTCGGGTCACCTTGCGTGTTACATTGTCGGATTTATTTTCGCAATTGCTGTACTTCCTGAACACAGTATCATAGTGTAAGTATATCTACAATCGTGAACACAATTTAAATATAATCTATAATCGTATTGCTGTCCTTACTTCTTTATAACAAAATCAGAAATGGAAAACTGCAAGCTCTTCGTACGGTCCACGATGAAGTGTTGAAATGTATAAACAATGTTTACTTAAATTTAGAAATGATTGTGGTTTACACATTCGAAGCATGAAGATATTTACTCCTCAATACCTCACCTCAGCGTCTGATTAATTTCGTAATGACGTAAAAAATTGCACGTTATGCTTTTTCTAAATATTATAAACGAATTAACATTTCATTTAATACATTAATTCGATTTAACTGAAAAACCAATAACTGAAATTAACAAAAATGGCGAAAAGAATTTTATAGGCCTAATTAAAACAGTCATAGTAAAACAAGCCATAATAAGGCAAATATTAATCACTAGAGAGTAACATCTCTAAATCCCAAACACAAAATAATGTACTCGTGAATAAAATGCTTCCATATTCAGTATAAAGAAAGCAAAATAAAATTTAACTCAAATACGGAAACGGAATGAATAAGTGACACTAACACTAAATCGGAAGAACTCTGTCGACTTCATGTGGAAGAAAAATGAAATTCCTCCATCATGTTCTATGGAAGTTGTTTCAGGAAAACCAACTTCCTTCCAATCCTTTATCGCAAAAATGATAACCTAAAGGAAAGGGAAGTGAAAACCTGTGTCAATGTAATCCTACGTTTTTTAGTACATTTTCACAATATTTATTACAATTTTATTGTTCCTTACAATAAATTGCTAAATTATGATACAAGTTTAGGAAGTGTTTTTTTTTTACAAAATGGAGGAAAAGTTTGAAAAATGAGCAGAGCGAGTTCTTCAATTTCCGAGATTTTGTAATGTACTTCATTATAACGTGTAATGTACAAAATTTGTGCACGATAATATATTTAAAATTGCAAATACAGTATTTTTTGCATTGAAAATTTAGAGCAATATTATTCCAAAGCCTTCGCAAAACAGCACTGTAATGGTAACTAATAAGTGCACTGTAATGAGTCTATTTCAGTATAGTTTTATGTTATGGTTTCCCTAGCAACAAGTTTCTGTGTGGGAATTCTAACTTTCAAGGCCTAACAGCAAAAAAAAAAAAGTTATTTCAATATTTAGGCATACCGTTACAATTTAGAAAGAAAAAATTACAAATTAGAGATACATGGACATAGAAAATACCCGTAATCACAGAAAGAGAATGCTTATCAATGAAATTATGTAACCTACAGAAAAGACAATTCAGAAAAATGGCTAAGAGGGAGTCTCGCAAGTTTCCAATGTTACACCTAGTGAGCATGGCAATTAAGAGCAATGTGAAAAAATTAAAAAAGAGGAAATTGTACAATCATTTATATATATATATATATATATATATATATATATATATGTATATACACACACACATATATTTGGGCATCAAGTGTTTAATTATTCCTTCCACAACAAAGATGTAAACGTATTCAGTAAATCAGACCACCTCCCTGAACACTTCAGCCTCAAGGGACCCAATTTTCTCACCATTTATCATGGAAAATCTAATACAAGTGTCAACTCAGTTCGTTACAAATTTCCAACAGTTTAATCTTCCGAACATTTTTATAATATATACCGTTCTGAAAGTTGGAATTTATAAAACAGTTATATTACCGGTTACTCTGTATGGTTGTGAAACTTGGACTTTCACTTCGAGAGAGGAACAGAGATTAATAATGTTTAAGAATAAGGTTCTTAGGAGGATATTTGGGGCTAAGAGGGATGAAGTTACAGGAGAATGGAGAAAGTTACACAACGCGGAACTGCACGCATTGTATTCTTCACCTGACATAATAAGGAACATTAAATCCAGACGTTTGAGATGGGCAGGGCATGTAGCACGTATGGGTGAATCCAGAAATGCATATAGAGTGTTAGTTGGGAGACTGGAGGGGAAAAAGACCTTTGGGAAGGCCGAGACATAGATGGGAGGATAATATTAAAATGGATTTGAGGGAGGTGAGATACGATGGAGACTGGATTAATCTTGAACAGAATAGGGACTGATGGCGGGCTTATGTGAGGGCGGAAATGAACCTGCGGGTTCAAAGCCATTTGTAAGTAAATACTGTTCTTTTAATGTGAGAAGCTACCGACACGTGGGTCTTGCGAAAGTGTTCATGAAGTAGAAAAATTGAGCGAGAAAATATAAGTGATAATTTAGTTTTCAATCCTCTCACTGTAAGGAATGGCTTCTTACGTGCAGTAAATCATGAACGGAACCTTAATTTTCACAACCCTTTCCCCAGAGAAGTCATGCTATGGATTTTAATGTTCCAGGCCAACTTAAATCAATGACAAGTCATATTCAAAGATAGCCGTATATCTGCTAATTCGAGTATGAAGCGTAACTTCAGTCTTGAATGTAAATGAAAGTCAAAGAAATATTAAGAAGACGAGAAGCAAAGTTTCGGAGCAAGTGGTAAACTGCAGATAAAATTTAACTCAAAGAACAATTACACAAACATTTTAACTCTCCAAACTAGCCGCCCCGGGTTCGATTCCGGTGTGCACAACTTCTGCTCACTAGATTGTGCACCAATGTGTCTGGGTTCAATCCCATTTCTCCGCAGTGCTTATGAAGAGAAGGCATATGTCACTATTCATAATGACTCTTTCATCGGACGGGGACGTAAAGCCTGGCTCCCCTTGGTGCTATTCGATAGGAATAGGTTACGTGTAGGCACCGGATTTCCTCTTCTCCCTTCTTAATATTCATAATCATCCTCACCCATTCTCTATACTAAACTTACACATACATTCATCCTAGTATACGACATAACAGTCCATAGATACATTTCATGCATAGCGCGGCCCGCCGAAGTGGCGCGCAACTTTAAAATGGGTCACAGTCCTGTCATTTGTCCGCAATATGCGGAACCCGAATCACGCAAGTGGAGTACGCATTAGATAAACACACTTTAACTAATAACAAGGCAACGCACATGCAACACAGGTGTTCCAAACACGACAGATCGTTTCTTGTTAAGTTACCAACCCTCGCTACTGCTGTATTTGTAATGCAGGCGGCAAAATAAAACAATTAACAGCTGTTCTACATACCACCACAACCTAATTCTCAAATGTTTGGGATGTCTGAATTTATAATTTAATAGTATTTCAATTAAAATTGAAAATGTCACTAAAAACTCTGATGTTATTACCGTGATGACAAGTTTGGATTTCATTTTATTCAATACTGAATGTTTTCTGAAATCGAAAAGATAAAAAAAATACTAAAATAGCGACACAAATTATAAACTTCAATCTCTCAATTGTTCAAATTTTACCTCCTTCATGAAATACGTAGCAGTCCTGTAGTTTTAGAACTCGAATGTAATGCTTCCTGCACTTGTAACTGCACAAACTGAACTTAATATTCCATATTTGCGCGTCCATCTTCATAAACATTATCCAAGACACAGAAAATGGATGTTGGCAGATCTGTAGAGTAAGTCTGAGGAGGGGGACAATCTATGAAACCAAATTTATTATAGATTACTACTGTACAGATAGTAATCATGGCTCGCGATTGTAATACTGCCAAAAAAAAAAAAATGGTTCGACGGCGTTTGACCGAAGACCGCAACATCCCAGGAAGCTGCGACGCAGAATGTAAAATCTGCATTAACGATCAGATATTACTTAGTTTGAAATTAAATTTTAAGATTTATACAGGAAAGAGCAACCAAAAGGTGAAATAGCATAATGCTGCGCTTTAAATAGTTTTCCAGAAAAATGCACACTTTAAAATAAATTAATTACGAGATCGTGCAACGTTGTGTAATCAGTAAGGAGTGCACATAAGGCTCTGTTGATCTGAAAACCCCTTTACCTGGCTTGTTATGAACAGGGACGTTGAAGGCCATTGTCGCGTACATTGTTTTTAAACTCTAAAGAACAAAATACAGATGATATACAGTTTAAATGTTGTGTTTTAGACCGTGTTTGAGAGCGGAGAATGAACACTGTTCATTTCACGTTAAATAATACCTTGGTAAATTTTAGGTAAATTCTACAAACTAATTTTAATTAAATCCTCAGAAAACGCAAACAATAAGATACGATTATTTCAACCTAAATTGAAAAGATTAAGACATTTCTACTCTTCCATTTCAATTAAATATTCTAATATGTTTATTTTAATTTTCTGTCAACAAATTTATGTAAACATTTAATATTGTAAAATTCATGTACGAGAGTATACAGAGTCCTTCTGGGCTACCTCCAATGGGAGGCAGTTAACAATTTAAATTTTTAAATAATAATTATGCTTGTGTCACGTTATAAAAACAAAACTTTAAAACATTTAAAACTGTAAAGGAAAAAAAAATAAGAATTACTGATAAGCATATTTTACGTTAAACGAAATAAATATTTTTAAACTTTTAGACTTAATTTTAATTTAATATTCGATGAACTCAGACAACAAGAAAAGCTAATTTTACGTTATATAAATCTTCTTAAAGTCTGTGTGATTTATCTTGTCTCACTGTGAAAAGAAAGAGAAAGGACACATGTCTTACTTCGTCTGTGTTGTTATGGTGATGGGGGAAGTGGAGCGATGCCGTCCATCCATCCAGTGTCGGAAGGGACTAGTTGCTACATTCTGTAGCGCAAAATAAAATTACAAAATATCTCTCTTCGTACTGTGTAGTTCCGTCACTGAACTTGTCTTTCAAGAAACTGAGTTCCGGTAGCCTGTACAATAACAAGATTTTGAAAGGAATTCTGAAAATTTACAACCCTCCTATAATCTCCACCCTCATTTGAAGGGACTTTGTTTTATTGTTACTGAGGCAAGATAAACCTTACCAAGTATAAAGATTCAAAAAATCTCTGTCGTACAATAAGCATTTTCTTCAGCCATTTTGAAATAGTTCCCTCTCATTTTAATGTTTAAAGTAGTAACCGGTGAACTTACATAACAGAAATCAAATTTCCCTTAAAAGCAATTTTATTGTGTGTGTTTTTTATGTTCACATTTCTCGTTGTCTCATCCATCTCTTGCATTACGCGATCTCCATCTGTCCCGGCAATAACCTTTAGAGGGTTGTCCGAGTGTATCAAATTTTAAAATTCCTTTGCAGAACGAAAAACTACATTTGTTTCGGATCAAATTTCTGCACATTTAAAGGACAAAACTAAAATTCTTTCAATCATTCATCACAATACACTGCTCTCTTAAATTGACTGAGCATATCGGAAATTAATTCAATAAGTTAGTTTGCCTAAAATACGCTATGAAATGTTTCATATAAAATAATTATTTTTCTCGAAAAGTAAAAACAAGCAGCTTGTATTTAACTTTTTTGTTTGAAATATCTCAAAGAATAACCTCCTGAAATTAATGACATTACTTACGGTTCACCCTGTATAATTGCACTGCACTATATGATTATTCTAAACCCGTAACGGATGTTTTCATGTACACCGAAAGCAAAAATTTCTTTTTTCGTATTACCCAAGGTTACTTTTATACACTAAAATCAGAAGCCCTCTTTTCAGTTACCGCTCTGCTAGAGATCATATGGCGCGACATAAGATGAAAGCTGTACATTTTCCAATTTCTTATATTTCTGGTTATTGTTACTGTCTTATTACTGTCAATGTCAATATAATCACCTACTTTTATTTCGGGATAAGATGGTTAAAATTATTTGTTCAGTGTTATTTGCTGTATACTTTCTTCGCTTGGACTTCACTTTCTGAAAGTTGTTCTAAATTAAGCAACAGTGTTTCAACCACAAGAGACAAAATGTAATAAGCTTCTTCGAACCATATTTTGCGATAAGGTACGTATGCTAAATTCAGTATCTTTAAACATGTACACTTCGGTAATACACAAGTTAGGTGATCCTTTGAGCAGAGTGACCAAGGGAAGTGGTTTAAGACTCCTCTTCATCCTTCCTCCCATACACCCACTTTCACCCTCCTACTTATATTTTATTGCAACTAAAGACAAACATTCCATTCATAGCTATGACATACCTACGCTTATGAACGTTATATGATTCACTGTGACGAATTACTGTATCACAGTCTAGCGCATTCTAGTTGCATTGCCTCATCACAATCAGATACTACAAGATTAGTGCTTACGTGTTTAGTTAGGATCTTCTTTCCCTGTTGAGAGAACTGATTAAATTAAAATCATTACAAGAATGTTCCAGAAAGTATCCGAACATCTATGCGGTTACAATCCGTTGCTATGGGTAACTGCATGTAGAAATGAATGGAATTTCCTATCTGATAAATTCTTCCTAATATGAGTGAAATCATAGTCTATGTAAGTACATGTATCACACTATGTTATTTTTACACTTATCCGACTTACTGGCTTTTAAGGAACCCGGAGGTTCATTGCCGCCCTCACATAAGCCCGCCATTGGTCCCTATCCTGAGCAAGATTAATCCATTCTCTATCATCATATCCCACCTCCCTCAAATCCATCTTAATATTATCTTCCCATCTACGTCTCGGTCTCCCTAAAGGTCTTTTTCCCTCCGGTCTCCCAATTAACATTCTATATGCATTTCTGGATTCGCCCATACGTGCTACATGCCCTGCCAATCTCAAACGTCTGGATTTAATGTTCCTAATTATATCAGGTAAAGAATACAATGCGTGAGCACTGCATTGTGTAACTTTCTCCATTCTCCTGTAACTTCATCCCTCTTAGCCCCAAATATTTTCCTAAGCACCTTATTCTCAACACCCTTTATCTCTGTTCCTCTTTCAAGTTCCACAACCATACAGAACAACCGGTAATATAACTGTTTTATAAATTCTAACTTTCAGATTTTTCGACAGCAGACTGGATGATAAAAGTTTCTCAACCGAATAATAACAGGCATTTCCCATATTTATTCTGTGTTTAATTTCCTCCCGAGTATCATTTATATTTGTTACTGTTGCTCCCAGATATTTGAACTTCTCCACCTCTTCAAAAGATAAATTTTCAATTTTTATATTTCCATTTCGTACAATATTCACGTCACGAGACAATCATATACTTTGTCTTTTCGGGATTTACTTCCAAACCTATCTCTTTACTTGCTTCCAGTAAAATTCCCGTGTTTTCCCTAATAGTTTGTGGATTTTCTTCCAACATATTCAAGTCATCCGCATAGACAAGCAGCTGATGTAACCCGTTCAATTCCAAACCCTCTCTGTTATCCTGGACTTTCCTAATGGCATACTCTAGAGCAAAGTTAAAAAGTAAAGGTGATAGTGAATCTCCTTGCTTTAGCCCACAGTGAATTGGAAACGCATCTGACAAACTGACCTATACGAACTCTGCTGTACGTTTCACTAAGACACATTTTAATTAATCGAACTAGTTTCTTGGGAATACCAAATTCAATAAGAATATTATATAAAACTTCTCTCTTAACCGAGTCATATGCCTTTTTGAAATCCATGAATAACTGATGCACTGTACCCTTATAATCTTCAATTGTAACCACAAAGCAAAACACGAAATAACTTGTGTACTAATATTAAAACCGACATTAATTATGTTCAAATTTCATTAGCTTCCAGTAATCGGCTCAGAAATCTAGAACAATTTTAATTTTATAAAATTTCACTACTAGCAACGGCTGTTACTGCTGCCAACGTAACAGTTAGAAAATCACTACCAGTAGAATTTCTCATTATCGAAATTCGAAGCTGGCAAAAGAAAATTCAACCTTCAAACTAGAAAATCACCATAATCCACTAGCAAATGCAGTAATGGGGGGGGGGGGAATGGTTAAGTTTCACTTTTAGAGTGACCCGGACTACGGGGTGAAGCTACTAGTAAAATATTATAAAATTTAGTCCAAAAATAACGTAAGTAGGAAGCTGAACTTATCATATCGCAATTAATGGTATTGGACTCTAAACCAACACGCCCTCCTGTAAAAATTTTGTTTTCGTGACTTATGATTATATCATTCTGACCCCTTCATGTGCGAGTATATTTTTTGTTTTTACTTTATTATTTTAAATTTGTTCGATAACCTTCATATTATCGCATTGATAGCGTCAATGAATTTCACATGCGTCGAAAGCTTTCTCGCGCAGTCTCGTAGGTTTGTATCCGCGAGAACGTTTAAACATTATCAAAAACCTAGCAACGATTATTATATCACCACCATTAAATCTGCGAATATAACCCACATATGCCGGAGTCTTACTGCTCACACTCTTTTAACTTCGCTATGGGCCCACAAAAATTTATTAATATAAATGATGACAAAATGTCAGGCAAAATTTGTGTATGTATTTATTCACACTGCAATGGGTATATACCCGGTGGCAGTGGTAACTAATTACACTCAATAATGATAATAATACTTACAAATGGCTTTTAAGGAACCCGAAGGTTCATTGCCGCCCTCACATAAGCCCGCCAGCGGTCCCTATCCTGTGCAAGATTAATCCAGTCTCTATCATCATATCCCACCTCCCTCAAATCAATTTTAATATTATCCTCCCATCTACGTCTCGGCCTCCCTAAAGGTCTTTTTCCCTCCGGTCTCCCAACTAACACTGTATATGCGTTTCTGGATTCGCCCATACGTGCTACATGCCCTGCCCATCTCAAACGTCTGGATTTAATGTTCCTAATTATGTCAGGTGAAGAATACAATGCGTGCAGTTCTGTGTTGTGTAACTTTCTCCATTCTCCTGTAACTTCATCCCGCTTAGCCCCAAATATTTTCCTAAGCACCTTATTCTCAAACACCCTTAACCTATGTTCCTCTCTCAGAGTGAGAGTCCAAGTTTCACAGGCTTATTGTAGGGATTCGTAACAAGCTGTTTTTTTACGGTGATGGGTTGTTAGCCCTTCGCTCAACCCCCAAGCTGGAGGACCACCCCTTATCGGCTGTCCACGACTGCTTATTCAATATATTCGCAGCTACCCTCCATATCTGGAGGCCGTCTCCTCTATCCGCAACCTGAGGACGCGCCATGCCGTGGTGATAGGGACCCACAATGACAATAATAAACTTATTAATTAAAATACAGTTAATACCAATAATTAATACAAATAATACTAAGAATAATTTATAATAATAATAATAATAATAATAGGGAATATCCTAAATTAAATGAAGCACGATCACTTAAAATAACACTTAAAATAAATCTAAGTAGTATTTCTTCTGCCTGGAACACCCTCATTCAGCAGCAGGATTTAATCCAAGTACTTTATACATCGAATAGGTCTGAGCCCTCCAACGACCGTTCTATGATAAACATGATAATTAGCTAATCACGTTACACCACAGGACTATACATCTAAAATGCCAAATTGTGACAAATAAAATGTTTATTTATGAGTAGGTAAATAACAGTGTCAGTGTTTGTCTTCTTCCATTCAAGTATTAGGTCAAATGGCCTGTTACGATCTCACAGTGGAATTTTCAATCCAGCGCTTCTTTGGACGACCGAGAGATCTCTCCCTGTTTGGACGATAGCGGAGCATGACTTTTGGGGATTCTATCTCTATGCATGCGATGCAGATGATTTATCCAGTTGTTCTGATAATATTTTACGTGATTAATTACAGGTTCTAGTTGCGTTTGTGATTCCATTTCGTATATCCCGCTGTATATGTTATAAATGTCATTACATTAGCCGTTATTCTGCTTTCGTCTTTCTTCCTCAACGTCCATGCCTCACTGCCGTAACAAAGTACAGGTCTCGCCAAGGTCTTGTAAAGGCGAATTCGAGTATGCCTTTTTACTAGGGAAGGTTTCATAATGGTGTTAATTATTCCCATTGCTTTGGTGTATTTAGACATTTTCTGTGAAATGTCTACTTCATCGAAAAAAGATAATGTGTATCAGAGATATGTAAAATAATTGATCCTTTCTAATATTTTTGAATCTAAACATATTTTGCTAGGCACAGGGTATTTTCCGCAGAAGGCCATAATTTTAGTTTTTTTTATTGATTTTCATATCATATTTAATTCCAATTTTGTTAAAATTAAAAATTGAATGTTGTAATTCATCTTCTGAGGATGCCACTAGAGCTAAATCGTCTGCAAAAAGTAATGAATCTAGTTGTAAATGTCTATTGAGTTGTATATATCCATGAGGCAATTGTTTCCATGCTCAAATTTTGATTCATATATATATATATATATATATATATATATATATATATATATATATATCAAACGTGGTTGCTTTAATTTCTGTTCTTTTATTTACGGCCGTTCCCGGTGGACTCTGAATAAATTTTTCAGTAGAGAATCTAAATTTTATCCTCCTTTCACAGGAGCAACGTTTGAGTCTCCTTTCATGTTCTAAAATATTCCAAGTAGATAGTCAAATTTCAACATCAAGTTATACTGTGTTTTTTATATGTATCAGGATAAACACAATTTTAATGCTGTCGCTTAATTTCGAATATGAACACATTTATATGATCACGAAACTATTAGTCATCTGCCTGAACGTAAATGTATGATGCAATTAAAGCGTGGGTTCCGCAAGGTCACGCAGTTTTCTCCATTGTTCAAAGCCTTGTCCCGGTTACAAGTAGATGCTATATGCATGGCCGGCAACGGAAACCTCTGGTGAACAGATGCCGGTGCAACTGTTACACTCTACTGTGACGTACTAGACATTACTAAACAGCAATGCAAAATTGCACGAGTGATCGTACATAACAGATTTATGAGAAATTACACACGATGACGGAAGACAGCGGACTATAAATAGCGCGATGAAGTAGTTCTGGATACCGAACTCCTTTGCGATACAAAACAGTTTACGTTCTTTTATTTAGAAGTTATTTTCTTTTTAAAAAGTAGGTATACACGAAAAAACAATACGCGTTAACCCCACAGATCTCTATACAATTTTATATTCGCATAAAGCTTAAACGAGATCTTGTAACGAAATATGGCAATCTATTGTAACTTACAAAAAATTGCAGTCCCCTATTCCAAACGGAACAGATTTTGACCTTCCAACAGAAACAGGTGTTCTGGAAATTTCAAGACTTCATTTTGTTTCGGCATCTTCAGGCGATATAAGAGGTTCTTCCCGTAATCCGATATTGGTAAATCAGCCTTAAGGAGAAAGGTACTATCTAACAATTCTCTTCAGAAATGGACTTACTCGTTCGATGGTAACATGAAATTCTCTCTTCTGCAGCGACAAGCAACCGCTAAAGATCGGATTTCTTGTAACCCAATCCGCAAAGGTTATACAAATTAATACAAACTTTCCTATTTTCCAATAACAGCTTTACAATTTAACTTCAACATATCTTTCATGAAATATGAAACCACCTTATAGTCCGATAGCAGTAATACAATTGCCAAAGATTCTTTCAAAATTCACATTGTACTGTGAAACTATTTTCCCCAATAGACTAATTATTTCCTAGTTGAAATACACAACTTTCCAATTTAATCTAACAAAGATGTATGTATGTATTTAATGCTCAACCAGATTGATTCAACATCATTTGGTTTCCGGCAGAGCAGTACAAAGTCTCCATAGAGGATTTAAAATTTACAAGTTTTTTTTTTTTACAAACATTTAAATGTTCCCAGTTCATAATAGAATTTTCCTCATTACAAATGACACACTGAGGTGATGGTAAAATACCCAGTTTATATAAATATTCCGCCAGGCAGTGTTGTCCTGTGGCAATCCTTATGGCAGCTAGTCTCTTTACGGGGATGATCAGAAAGTATCTCTCACTGAGTAAAAGATTATTTTACTTTTCACTCCAACTACAGTTTGAACTTTTTTTATTTCGAAACATTTCAATACACTAATTTACCTCCGACTGAAGTTCTCGCTGATACGTACATCTATTATCAGGCAGTACATCTCACTTGATGATGTGCCAGAGAAAGAACAATTTATTTGTACACATCTGAAGTCTGAGTAATGTAATACGAGTATGTTATTTAATGTTATGTTTTATTTAACGACGCTCGCAACTGCAGAGGTTATATCAGCGTCGCAATTGTGCCGGAATTTTGTCCCGCAGGAGTTCTTTTACAGGCCAGTAAATCTACTGACTATGTATTAGTCAGTGATGTATGGCAATGGAGGAGGAAAAGAACTGGCCACACTACCTCATCTCCTGGCTTAGTTGCCTCCTGAGCGATCCTTATTGGTGTCACTCATGAGTCCGGTTCGGATAAACTAGCTGTTTCAGGATAGGCATCTTTGGTCAGTGCGTTTTTTTTTTTAACAAACAAACTGTTGGGAAGAGCGCTCCCCATCCCCTACTTAAAACATCAGTGGATGGACAGTATAGCCCTAGTCAATGTTTGTAAAGAAAACGCACGGACCAAGGATGCCTATCCTGATACAGCTACTTTATCCGAACCGTGCTCGTGAGGTTCAAACAAACCTATCTTCAGACAGTTTACTAAACAAACAATTTGAGAAAATAACATTATATGGATTTATCTTTTTCAAATTTGTATTTGGAGTTAAGTATCTTCCGGCTTTTCTTTTTAGTTATTTATTTGAAATTAGACTTTAGGGTAATCCACTGTCTTACTGGAACTTTATTACCCAAAAGTCAGATTTCAATCATAGTCACCATGAAAGCCTAAAAACTTATTTGTTTACTAATTTATTTTACAAAATTTCACTTTTCTACAACTGTCGATTACTTGACGAGTATCTTCCCACCAATTCGTAGAAAAGAAGTGTGCTAAAATAATTGCTCTTCACATCGTTTTCTGTCCATTGCATAAGATACTGTATTAAAACACATCCTGGGAAAAGACCTTGCAATGAAGTTAAAATGATTTTAGAAGTAGTATTTCTTGAATGTAGAGAGAAAAACAGAGACATTAACTCAACACAAATGTCTTTACATTGTCATTCTTTATGGATAATATTTAGAAGTTTTACATCTTTATATTTTATAATTACAACTGCCCACCGTTACTTCGCAGAAAGACAGAAATTTGTGATAATGTCGTGATTTTGACAAATCTTTACTAGATGCAGATTTATTTAAATTTTTATCATTTGGATATAGCAGAGTATCCGTCATTTGTTGGAAGATTCTCTCTTATTACCAAAATCGTAAAGATCAAAATATCGTCAGACCCGAAGGAATGAATCATCTTCACGTCATAGACCCAATTGTACTGCTGTATAACAAACTCATTCCCGGATACTCCTTGTGAGCCAACACGTAATCCTGACGCGTCTCTCGAAATGACATCATCGGCTTTCATAACACGGAGCCTCGCCATCTGCGTAGATGCGGTGTTGCAAATCTTTACGGCCTCTAGAACTCCAGAGGATACAAGGTGACCAACACTTTAACGCAAAGGATTGACCGACTTAATTCCATGGTCATTAATTCTACAATAACCGCCCGACGTATCAAGTGCAGTGTATCTCAAACATGCCCAAGATAATATTCACCGTTCACCGATGATATCATAAACTTGAACCATCGTCAAATATGAACGTACTGCATGCATTTACAAAGACATGAGCAGAACCATGAACTTCACCCACTATCTTCCACTACAGGTACAGCCTTCTTTTACAGCGTCTACTTTGCATATAATTCTATGAAAATGAAAAGACTGGTGGTCAATTTTACGTCCCCAACTTCACAGTTTCGTACAGATCTCGGATTATATCTCTGCCGGTCAGTGGCCGTTAAATTTCAAATAGCTTATCTTACAAAGTGAGCGTCAGCATATTGAAAAGCATTACAACTTTCTTCCCATCCCTCACTTCCCCACGGCAAATGTGACGTTGCAGAGGCAGAGATAAAATCCGAGATCTGTATCTTTCGAACTACTCGTAATGGGATATAATCGTCTACGAAGCACTCTTGATAGTAGGCCTAGTACTATACCACATATAATATTGAATGGGATTATTGTTAAATACAGTGAAACAGTTAAAAATCTTGGCATTTTTATGGATAGCGATCTAAATTGGAACACTCAAGTATCACACATTTGCAAAAAAAAAAATATTTTCTCAACTTCACTCCTTGTTTCATATGAAAGAATTTCTACCACTTAGTCTAAAAAAAGAATCTTATTCAGACGCTTGTAATGCCCCATTTTGATTATTGCGATTCCTTGCTAACTAATGTAAGTTCACTCTTAGCTGAAAGACTACAACGTGTTCATAATGTGTGCATACGATTCATCTGCAACACTCGTAAATTTGATCATATAACACCTTCCCTCCAGTTACTTTCATGGGCGCGTCTGAAGGAACGAACAATGCATTCACTGTCTCTTCTCTTTAGAATCATGCATACTTCTACGCCGAATTATTTGTTATCGCGCTTTCAATTTCTTACAACTCTTCGAAACCGACATCAAGCACTTCTTTCTATCCCTCATCATAGAACGTCTTTATACTTATCTTCCTATAATGTAGAAATACCTCGCCTCTGGAATTCGTTACCTAATGACGTCAGGGACTGCCGGACTTTATCACAATTCAAAAGTAAATTGGAAAATTTTGTCTTAGTTAATGTTTTTTAGGTATTGCTAGAAGTATTGATTTGTATTTTTTTCTTTATCTTTTTTAATCTAGATTAAAATTGCAAGTTTCTTGTTTATGTTAATTAGGATAGAATTAATTATGATACTTAATCACTCATTTAAAGTTTATGTGACTGCAACCTGTGTATATTTTTGTGTGGCTTTACTTTGTTTATAGCGTTTTCTCTCTCTCTATCTCTCTCTCTCTCTCTATTTCTTGTGTAGCTTTACTTTGTATATAGTGTATTTTTTCTGTTTATTTCTATTATTGTATTTGTATTCCTGGTGTTGTGGAAGAGAAGGCCTGATGGCCTTAACTACACCAGAATAAATAAATACTCCTTCCCCGCGCAGGTGCACACGTACGCGAAGTGTCAAATGTCTTAAACCTGGGATTAAATTTTAAATGAGAAATAAGTCTCAATGTACTTCAGCCTGCTTAAATTTCTGTACGTCCCTGAGTATGCAACACAAAAGCTATGATCCATGCTTTCTGCGAAGTTTCAACAGTCTTGCATAAAGTCTTCAGAATCTTGGTAATAAAGAATCCAACTGAAGTGAAGTTTCAATTATCGTTAATTTCTAATACCCATCGTTCGTTATCGTGAAACTATTACAGCTATAGTAAACATGGTCTTCCTGGATTTGTGTTAGAAAATAATGGCTCCATCCCCTCAAACGTGCTAGCTCCATGCCTAATAATCTGTTCCAGCGAAATATGTCTATGTAATATTACGAGAGTACACATTCAGCAGGTTAAAAATTGGTATGTTGCTAAGTTTAAAATCATGCTTACTATCTTGCGTGACTTCGTACAGTTTGGTTCCAAGACTCCTGGTACTGACTAATCGAAAACGGCTGATTCTGCAATAGGACGACACGCGACCTCATGCCACTCCTCAAACCACAAAGGAAAAAATTCCAATCGAACTCGTACCACACCCGACGTACTAGCCCGAACTTGTGCCTTCGAACAGCTTGTTTCGTTCCATGATTTATTTTCTTCAAAGAAGAAATTTTAGAAATGCTTTAGATCCGAAATAGGAGACCTACGAACTAATATCGACATGAGATCGGGGCATTTGCTGACAATTATTCAAGGTCATTCACTGATTGTAACGGTCTTTATTTTGGCGATTAAAATGAGTCAATTTATAATACAAATGATGTTTAAAAATGACATAACTTGTGAGACAACCCTAAGTAGAATTCTTTCAAATAAGTTTAGTTTTTCTCTTACGTTTCTTTAACACTTTCTTCGAAACCAGTATATTTCGGATTAAAGACATATGTGACCAATATTAATGTGCATTTTATTTCTACGTTTACGTCACTATCATGACTTAAATTACAATTATTGTTCCGTGCAATCAGGTAGAAAATACGCCCCGATTTCCATAATTCAACAGTTCAAAACTATATATTTTCTCTTTTTTACTTAATTATGTTTATTATTATTTTTAAGTTAATATTTGTATACCGGTATGTATTTTTCTGTATGTGATTTGATCCTGGTTGAGTGGAATAGAAGGCCTGATGGCCTTAACTCTGCCAGGGAAAATAAAACTATTATTATTATTATTATTATTATTATTATTATTATTATTATATTGAGCCTTACTGGAGAAGAGGATCAGTTCAAAGTAAATCGGACATACATTGAGTAAAAAGTTGGGAGATACGTCATTAGATTTTGAGTCGTGTGTGTACCCTAATGTGTAAGGTTGAAACTGCAAGAAATTTCCGCAAGGAACAAAGTGGCCATTATCAGAGTCAACTATCCTTGCTGCCTGGCTAGAAAGTGCATGTGCATCTGTTCAAGATAGATGCCAAGGTCTACTGTTACACTGGCTCTCTACCATCCAAACGGCCAACTTCATACTTATCTTTTTTACAAGCGAACATTCCGATGGGGCAGATAAAGTTATTTTTTTTTCTTCCACCATGTTAACAATGTCAAATCAAGTGCTTATACAAATTTTGGCCACTCGACCGCAATTACAAGGCGTCCAGGAAGTGATTTTCCCTGGGGCCGTTTACTGAAAAAAAGCACAACTGCATGGAAAGATTTATTGAAACATATACAGCAATTGTTGCGCCACTTGTCAACACATCCCCCACTAGAACCGAGACATTTGTCATATCATGAAATCAATTTTTGTATCCTTGTGTCGTAGAAGTCAGCACCTGGAATCGGAATCAGCGTTTGACAGCCATCTGCATTTCTCTGTCGATCCCATGATATGACAAATTACTCAATTGCTCTGTCTGTTCTAATAATTTTTTTTCCAGTGAAATTGTGTTTTCTTTCTGTTAACGGCCCCTGCGAACTTATTTTTTATGGCCCTCATAATTGCGGTCGACTGGCCAAAATTTGTATAAGCACTTCTTTTGGCATTAACATAGTGGAAGAAAAAAAAATTTAACTTTTTTCTGCCCCCATCAGAATGTTTGCTTGTTATCCTTTCTTAGCACTTCTAATGTTTTATTTCTCTAATATTCACACTCGTTTCTAAACAATTATTTAAAGTGGATACTTTTGAAAAGCGGGATTTAATTACATTATTATTATTATTATTATTATTATTATTATCGTGAGGCGCTGGGTAGCTCGGTTGGTAGAGCAGCTGGCTACAGACTGGAAGGTCCGGGGTTCGATCCCAGGTGGTGACAGGATTTTTTTTCTCGTTGCCAAACTTTCAGATCGGCCCCGAGGTTCACTCAGCCTCCTATAAAATTGAGTACCGGGTCTTTCCCGGGGGTAAAAGGCGGTCAGAGCGTGGTGCCGACCAAATCACCTCATTCTAGTGCCGAGATCATGGAAAGCATGGGGCTCTACCTCCATGCCCCCGAAGTGCCTTCATGGCATGTTACGGGAATAACTTTACCTTTACTCTTGAAAACCTACAATCCCTTTGGAATTATAGGTTCAACCGAGGATAAACAACATTTCTTGCACATATGACAGCAACTAAAGTATCCAGTATCCAACAACATCCACTTTTTTTTTTTTTTTACAGATCACTTCTGTAAAGTAAGCCTAGCTAAATTTTCACTACTTGTTCTATACAACTGTCCCAAGAACCTAAAAATGAATCATCCTCATCTTCCAGATTTGCAGTGTTCAAACCAGCTGATGCGGCCGGCAACCTAGAAACCATGAGCCAATGCTAGTAAATCAAATCCATATGCAATTACGTCAACGACCTTAGAATTTTTTCTTCCGCATCAATTATCCTGAAAATGTAAAGTATATCGTATGAACATTTAAACAGATTATCCTGCAGGAACAAAATGATTCTAGATATTTCAAACAAGTGAATTGACAAATGGCGACTATCTGATCGCTGTCTACGGCCTTCAACAATGTTTATTCAATGCCCATACTTTCGTACAATTTAAATCGTATATAATAAACTTCAACATGTCATATAGTTCGGGAAGAAACAATTGTATACGGAAAACGAATGGACAATGGAGAGTAAAAACTCTCACATGAAGTGTCATATGCTGTCCTGTAGGTCCTAATATTCAAATCTGCCTAAGTATCGAATTTATTTATTTTGCTGACTCACCGTCCTCCATACTATTCTATAATAAGCAGAAAAAAATAACTACCTATATACCCTGTGGCAAGGACTCTAGCACGTCACAAAACGCTAATTATTTCAGCTCATTACACGTAATATGTTCCGGGATTCAGATGCGCTTATTTAGGGTGGAGTTCTTTCGAGACTTCGAAAAATATTGCAATTAATTCATGTATGCAACGCAAGCCTTCCCTATTAAGGAAATTTTAAAGTGCGTGCAATAATATTTTAACATTTTAGAGTTGTACATTTAATTTGGAACTAAATTTAGGCGCTGAAAGACAATGACGTCGAGATAATAAAATGACCATGACACCCTTTCACGTATCACCACAATATACAATGACTAGTCGCAGCATAGCAATAGAAACTGAAGAGCAGGTTTTGGCTCGAGACCAGAAACATATGTGCTGATTTCACTGCAGCTTAAGACCTCCAATGCTCTCCCCTTTCGTGACTTCCAAAAGGCATAAATCACTATCTGCAATTACGTAAAACCTGCAGTTCGAAAACCATACACGGCATACACGTCTTTAACCTACATAACAAAATTAACATAAATTATATTAAAGCTTCACAATACAAATGAAATAAGTAAGCGTCTTAAATCATCCTGTCATTCAGCTGACATGACAATAATCTGATGGAGTACGAACAGAAAAAAGTCAGTAGCATGATTATATTAGCTGTATGAAAATAGCTAACACACGTTGAAACCCTCATGGTATTGAGATTTATTTATTTTTATTTATTTATGCCTATAACAGGGCAAAGCCCCAATTACAATAGACAGTACAGATATTCGTTAAAAAAAAAAAAAAAACATAGAATTGCATGTAACATGAAAGAGATGAAACAGATACAAGTGTAAATACAAATTAAAATGGAAAATGAGAAAAGGGGGGGGGGGGAGAAAAGACATACTACCTAGGCCTAAATAAAAGACACGGTTATAGATATAAATGAAAAATACAAAATAAAATAATGAAAAATATATATTTATAGCCAAAATGTAAAACATAGCTATAATTGGCAAATTACAGAGTAACAAATAGCAATATTATATAAAATCAACTACCTTCAGTATATTAATAAGAAAATGTTTATATTCCATGTAAGAAATGCAGAAATCTAGATCCCACATATTTCATTGAAATTTGAACACATTTTTAACACTGGTGAATTTTTATGTGATGAAGTGTTTGGTTTTTTATAATATAACAATTGACGATTTCTGAAATGTGATGTTCTAGCGTTAATCTGGATTTGTGATAATATTTCGCCGTTATCCAGTAGACCATTGAATATTTTATACAATAAAAGTTGCTCCGCAAGTAATCTACTACTTCCAAGAGAGATTAAATTAAATTCAGCAAGTAGATTGTTGTACGAAATTTTGTTATGGAGGATTGAACAATGATATCTTCTAAAATACAGATATCTAGAGAATCGTTTTTGAATTTTTTCAATTTGATTACTATGTGATTTGCAAGTGGGTGACCAAATTACAGAGGCATATTCCAATTTAGCGCGAACATGACAATTAAAAAGGAGTGTCAAAGTCGAAGTGTTTTGTAAAGTTTTTGAATTTCTAATAATAAAACCCAGATTTTTGATGTGCCTACTAATGAAAATAAAAGTATAGCAATTAGTTTTTCTGGAATTAATTACGAACACTTTTTTTAACCAGCACGGAAAAGAGAAAATTTGTATCATTAACTGAGTTATCACTTCACACGTCTAGATTTACGTGAATAGTATTTCATCATTTTAAAATTCTAGTGAAACTTTTTCCTAAGTAAATTTATTTTAGTCAAAATCTATTATTATAAACCCAGTGTAACACTGATCGAGATGACCGTAGCCACGTTATGTTACAAGATACTCGGGAACACACTACACAACCTACCAGAGAACTATACAATGGTACAGGGAAAGTGGTGGCTTTGCAAGGAGATCTGGTTCATGGCGAAAGAGGTCTACATCAGCGCTTCGCACACTCTGCAATCTTCACTAATGCATTTGAGAGACAAGAAGTGCTAAAGTCCGTCACGTTAGTGTTAGCGAGTGAAAAATAAACTGCACATGAATTCAATCTTCATCCCAAATCCTTCCATTATTTTCTAATATAGTATCATTGTTGAGCATAAACAAAAGCACAGTCCCCTTGAAAATACAATAGAAGTGATCTCACCAGGCATGTAAATATTAGATTCAACTCTGCAGAATTGAACCTTTTTTAAATAATTTATTGATCGATCAGCGCGATTAGCGCTATATAGACCACTTCTAAATGAAATACAAATAAGAGTACAATACGTGACATAGAATTGAGGGCAGCCTAGATTGGGCTCGTCAGTGAACAAAAATTATTAGTGATATACATAGGTTGGTATGATACATTTTAATTATAATATGACAGCCATTGGAAATCTGCTCTTGATTCTGGTGGGAACGGTAGACCTTCTTCCGAGAGAGTAGGGGATGGCGCCTGGAACATTTTCTAGGTTGTTACAATTGTAACTCGTATGAGGTAACCCCTGGCGTAAGCAACCCGCAGCGCATATTCTTTAAGGTCGTTTTTCCTATTTTATATGAAAAGTTATTGACCTTAGCAGAGCATGCTTGACGTGCAATATCTCCTGGTAATATAGGCGTTTAGACACCCATGTTATAGAACTTTTTAACTTGTGAATGAATAAACGGTTTGATTATGTCAATACAGATTCTCGTTTAGTTGGCTCTAAGGGAAAAACCAAGGAAAATTGAGTGAAATCCGTAGTACTTTATTTTGAAATGACTGGATGTGTAAAGTAGCATGCAATTTTGTAACTTTAGAGATTATTTCTTGTTGAGGAGCCGACATAATTTAGCGAGTCTTGAGTAGGTCAATTTAAAGAATTCAACCTGTTAACGTTTTTTTTTTGTTTAATTATGCGTATCAATTGTTTTCTATTTCAGGCATTTTACTTACACTGCTCTAGATTAAAATATCTTTAAGTTGCTATTCGTCGCTATCAAATACAATATGTTGGGGCAGATCTCAGATTAGCACCATATTTATATGAACATAACATGCCTTTATTTCAGAGGAAAGATTATGTAATGTCACATAGTTAAGTCTCAAAATAGTACCGCAATATTAAAAATATATATATATTCCGTAACAGAAAAATGAACATGCATAAACAATTCGTTTACACTTAGAGCAATGATCACTTTAAATTACTATGATTCCATCAGCGTGCATTTTCATCGCTATATCTCCACTTGGTGCGATAAAATAATCAGTTACATAAGAACAGTTCTTTGACATTAATACAGTATTCTGTTTCTAAGTTAATTGCCTCGAGTATCGTCTTTATTGTCTTGTCTCGCAGTAATGTTTTTTATGCAATTAGTTTTATTCTCTTCGAGACTTAAGGATAAATGAACAGTGTTTATGTCTAGGCGGTAGGCGCGTTTGCTTGTTCATTCCAGGGCCGATTACATGGTTGAATTTATTCCAAGATTTTCCATAACTGTAAGGGAAATGACTGGTAATGCCATGGGAAATCTTCGACCTCATCTTGCCAAATACCATCTCATTACAAATTTCATCGACACTAAAATCATGTTAATAGTTTTCAAGGCACAGTTTATTTTGAAGTGCAAGAATAGCTGCAAGAAAGTCTAAAGTATGCGTGCTTAGAAGTTACTACGGCTCGAAAATTTGTGGCTAAAAAGGCGAATGAACACAGTGTAACGGGAGTTAGTGATGTAACACTGGTTATAGTACTGAAGGCCTAACACGCCCAACTACCTTCTGCTTCGGACAGTGACAATAAGCGTAGGATTCTGGGGGGGAAAGTTCATCAAAAAGGGCATTTCTCACAGGAACTCCACCCTTCAAATGATAAACTGTATGACTTTAGCAAGACCCTTCGAGAGGGGGTAAGGTACGAATAATTGCTCAAACTGATGGAGCTAACTGAGCTCTGTATAGAAATCTTCGTCAGATAATCGTAAATTTGAAGTGCAGATTTGACGGGAAAAATCTTTACACATGCGAAAAAAATTGACCTGTCTTTGTAATTAAAGAAAATATCCACCACTCACGATCCTTGCCAGTCTAGTAGGGCAATAAATTGTTAAAAATATTCATAGTTTGTTCCAAAAGGACGAGTTGTAATATTCCGTTTTATTTCGAAAGTTGTACCCAACGAGTTACATCAATTCGGTCCAACACAAAACTAAAAGAAAACTGATCCTAATAACACGCTACACCTTTCCGCTCATATCACGATGACAAAAATTAAATTAAAAAATCCAGCCATTACACAGTCTTAACTTGGCGCCTACAAAACCTTATCTATTTCCAGGCAAGATTGCCTTCATTGATGAAATATTCAAAATACTGTACTTAACATGAGAAAGTAATCCGAGAGTTTCATGTCTGGGAACGAGGCTAGATCAAGGCGCTCTGAAAGATGACTCAAATCAATGAAATATGATACAACCTATGTAATTTTATGTAGTCGTATTTAAGTTGGAATATGTAATCACAACGAATAACTGAAGAAATTTCACTCAGACACGAGATAAACATTGCACACAGAAATGTCCGAAAGCTCCTTTGAGTCATTTTCAAAATTAAATCTATCACAATATTTGAGACACGTAGTTAATCTAGCGATTCTTGAAATAATAATGAAGTCACATTTATAGTAGACTCAAATAACCTGTTAGCACAATTCCTGCATAAAAATGTGGTTTCATATTTTATCCGCGTTGTTTTGAAAATGGATATTTATCCATCGTCATATCATGGTAATGGCAGTCATTACGGCACTGAGCGCGATATGTAAATAACGACACTCAGTGCGGTAACAGTATTCATTACCGCTTACGCCTCGTTCTTGTAAAACACATACGAGCAGAAATGATTCTCATATCCCACTAGTTGCATAAATAACTACTGGGGTTCATTTCAAAGTGTGTCATAACGTCACTGTTGTGAGTCAGCGATTTGAAGCGAGTTTCAGCTTTTATGTCAGAGAAGTTGCCTATTAAGGCGTTCTATCTGAACTTGAGAACGTGTACGGTATAGCTTGAACCTCGTAGCAACAGATGGCGGTCTGCAAAGTCTGTGTGCTACCATAACCTCTTTCAAACTGTGTTTTGCGCGGGCAAGTCGTACCCAGGGTATTTGTTATCATCGGTTGCGTACGGCAACATTCCACAACACAAATCAAATGCTCCGTGTCCATGTTGACCGTCGAACTTAATGTCAACAAATACGTAAGTAATCGTCTTAACCCTCTTCACATATCCCGACAGTAAGAAAAAAAACCAGCTCAGTACGTGTTTCCTGCCACTACAGGTGTTACTGTATGTATCGGTAAGTACTCTTCAGAATGAACGCCGTACTTGCTAAGCAACTTCTCTGGCACATAAGTAATACGCGTTTGCGGAAGTGTAGGAAGATTGAATTCTCTAGGCTCAACGACTAGCCACATGACGGCATACAGCGAGCCATGACACACTGAACTGAACACGCAGTATTATATACACACGGTGACTGTTTGGGTCTGATCTCTTAGAACTTCAATGGAAAACAATGGAAAATCCAATTTTCCAATTCAAACGACTTGAAAGTTTGCATTATCCTGTAACTAATATTTTGCTTCACAATAATTTAACGAACTCTGCAAAATGAGAAAATATAAATAAAAGCGCTAATTTTAACATACTGCATTGTTCTCGTACTGTACAAGTGCTGTATAAATTAATCCCATTGTTCCGAAATACATATAAAAACACCAACAGAAAAAGAAACACGCTTACCTTTTTGTACAGCTTAATCCATGTGAGATCGCCTTTGCTGTCTGTGTACTGGAGACCGAAGAACCATACTTCCCGCAATCCGATTGTCTTCACAACCTGATCAAAGAGCTGTTTCCCCGTCGTCGTTTGCTGGATCGCGAACTCCAGTTCCGCGTCCATCGTGGTCACACGGACATTCATCTGGAATAGCATAAATACTCAATTATAGCCTACATCTGAAAAGTGACATCTCAATTCTTGTAATCCCATAATAATCACTTATTACTGAATGCTTCATAACCTTGCATTACAAGTACTGTAATTACCAACTTCCTACAGCTAATTCTATAATTCTGTGTTAACTTCAGCAATAAAGCGGATCCCACATCAAGCTCAACTGCAATGGAAACAGTACAGAATGAAGAGGGGTTATCTACAATTTCAGAAGATATTAGAAATCTATACTAATAATAAATCTGTAGCCGAAATTTTTCTGGTAATTTTCGATTTTCCAAAAATAATTGGTCCTAACATATATAATTATACGCCCTGAAACCGAAAATCGCTTTTTTGACATTTTTATTTGTATGTCTGTCTGGATGTTTGCTACCTTTTCACGCGATAATGGCTGAACGGATTTATATGAAAATTTGAATATAAATTAAGTTCGTTGTAACTTAGAATTTAGGCTATACGGCATTCAAAATATATTTAAAAGGGGGGGTTATAAGGGGACTGGAATTAAATAAATCGAAATATCTCCCTTATTACTAATTTTCATGAAAAATTTTACATGACAAAAGTTTCTCAAAAAATAATTTCCGATGAGTTTTATTCTAAGCAAAATTTTGATAGGACTGATATTTAATGCGATAAATGAGTTTCAAAATTACAATAACAAAGCCATCTAAGGCAGTGTAATGAAATAAAAAACAAACGACTTCGTCTATAAGGGGCCTTGGACAACAACAATCTAAAGCTATGAAACCTAGCCTACAGAGAATGTTTGTGTTTCTATGAAGTAATATCGGAAGCTAAATTAACCGATTTGTATAATTAATTATCAATTCACCATTGTAAAGTGTAGTTTCTCTAGATGGACATGATGCTATAATGTTATTACAGTAACTTCTGAGTGAATCGAGGACAGGCAAGATTAAAATAGCTTTTTATGCACAGAAAACTTGATAGGCTATTCTGTACATTCGTTTCCTGTATTTCCTAAAATAATTTTTGTGACCAAATGAATGGTCTCTGGATCAAAATGATCGCATTTTAATTTTTTTAACACAATTTAAATTAACATAATAAACGATTTATCCTTCTATCAAACACGAATGTCCCCTGGATAAAATGTCCTATTTTAATTATGTAATTACTTTATATTTATTTCTATCGGGCGCAGCGGAGCGCACAGGTACGGCTAGTTAGATAATATATGTAAAAAGAAGAGAAAAGTATATAGGCCTATTCAGAGTAAGAACAGCAAAAACAAAATCACATTCTTCACTTAAGACATCAAAGTCAGTTATAAACAAAAAACAGAATTACAAAATCTGGTTGCCAGAAACAGTAAATTGTCTCCCCCAGGTCAAAAAAATTACGTAAATTGCCTCCTGTTTACATTAGCTTACGGTACGGAAACTGCCTCCGCTTTACCTGAAAGAGTGAACGTGCTTCCCGTTTGTAAATACGTCACTGCAACTAACATTTTCCTTTCATTTCCAGATTTGGGACTGTCAGTAATATAAGCTTATGTGCACAATTCGCACAAATTACTGGTATGGTTAAAAGTGTGGTTCAATATGATTGAAATATGGGTCGGTTATCAGTTTAAAAAACTTCTGTCAAAACTTAAAATGTGTTTAAAACATTAATTACCGACTTCTTCAAACAGGCAGGAATTTAAAACAAACAAGTCTAGTAATCTGTTCTTGCATCTGTTTTTATATCCCGTTTTTCTTCAATATTGCTGAAGACATTGGGATGAGATTTTCTTGCATTGAAATCTCTTTGTATTTATCTCAAGCCTTTCTTATTTTCTTGTAAAGTCTGCCCATCAGTCTCTTTGTTTTCGGTGATTTTAATATTTTGAAGTTACCTCTTAATGATGACGTCGTAATATAACAAATCAACACTATATATAAAGATCACTTCTTATATTAACGAAGGCACATGCCCTACGAAATTACGATTTTACTATAATTCCGAAGGCCGAAACGTCTTAATAGGAATTAAATTAATTGACTATTTTAAATGCGTATTAGTTTGGTAAAATGTAAATGAATTAAATAAGATTTAACTTCCGTATTTAAGTTAAATTACAATTAGTTAATCGTGGATTAGTAATATGTTGGTGAAATCGGCCCTTACTTCTAGTTCATCTACTCAACCTCAATCCATATGTTAATTTTCTGTATTTTTCGTATCAGTTACTGTTTTAGCCGTGAATGGCATACTCAGTACGCAGTGTACAAGTTTGACTCATAGTAAGTAATCAAAAGGGGTTCTCTTTGTAACACTAGCATTTCTTTACAATTATCTCGTATGTACACAGCATGAACCTGATACTATTGATCACGAGACACGAATACATATGAAAAAAAAAGTATTACAAATAATGATTGCATACAACAGTCGATGGTATTGTTAAAGATATCATCCGATACGTTCTCTTCAAATATAGTGTTTATCCAGACACGTCACGCGGGCTGCTTGAAGAAGCAGACTTAACTTGAATTT
Organism: Periplaneta americana; assembly: GCF_040183065.1. Taxonomy (NCBI): domain Eukaryota; kingdom Metazoa; phylum Arthropoda; class Insecta; order Blattodea; family Blattidae; genus Periplaneta; species Periplaneta americana. The sequence continues at coordinate 142,264,078 of NC_091128.1, forward strand.
TGTATATAGGTGAGAATTTTACGATATTCTGCAGCAACATTTAGGTATGAATACATGCACGTAAAGACGTTAGCTAAGGCTTAGTACGTAGCAAAACTTTACGTACCAGAATGTTGAAAGCAAGACGTATTCTGAGGGTAAATCTAAATATAATCCTATAGGCCCACTTTTTTCATTCCATTAAAAACAAGTTTCACTAGAACACGTTGAGAATTAAACATTATGAACAGCTAGTATATAGGAATATTATAATAAATGGCCGAAAATATCACTGCTTTAATATTTCTTGGGAATACTAAGCAAAATATAAGAATCCTGTCAAATATCCTGACAAGCCAAACCACTACATGGTAACAACACCGTGTTACAAAATATATATACACCATTGTCTCTTCTACGAATTATGTACTTGACAGAAATCATAAACGGCACATACACTTTATCAAACTAAATAATTCTAAATTAACATCTTATTTAAATTATACCGGCCAGAACGTGATTAAGAACTAATAATGTCTTTTACTAAAATTTAATTTGAAACTTTATGAATCAAGAGCCCAATGCTTAATGGCATTTAGATCTACTTAAAATTGATAGTGAATGTGGATAAAACATCTCAGGCTTAGTAGGCTAACTGGGCTGAGAAAAAAAATCAATTTTTCCATCCTAAAATCATTTTCTCTAAATAAACATGTCCGTTTAATGTAGTCTACTAAATGACTACTGCGATTTTCAACACTTTACGGTTATACGAAACCTTGATTTATTAGAACAAAGAGCCAGAATAGATGCGATTTACATGCATAGATTTCAGCATTTCTTACATTAAACAAACTTTTCCGTATTAAAATATTGCACGTAGTTGATTAACTGCTATCTATAACTTTTCAATTTTTATTAAAATTCTTTTACATTTTCCATTTTTTTTTTTTTTTTTTCAATGTGTATATATCTGTATCTTGTATTCATATCTGTATTCATCTCTTTCTCCATTGTAATTTTTTTTACTTTATGACCTAAGTAAATATATTCCGTCGTTTATTGTAATTGGGGCATTGCTCCGTTATAGACAAATAAATAAAATGATTCATATGAAAAAGTGGCAATTTTAGATATATCGATTGTTACACACGCATTTAACGGCACATAATATAAAATGTATTTTCGCGAGAAAAAATGCATACGCATTATTTCTCTATGCATACTCCAAACAAGAATCTTATAATATTAGATACCTATTATCCCTTTTAAAATTCAGACATTAATGTCACATTTTCTTTCAAGGCAATTATAACAAAGAAAAACCTGCATTTTAGCATTTTATACTACGTACAGTATATTTCATAATGGTTCGCTTTTCGTTTCTACTTCGTGCTTTTATTGCATAAAAAATCTACAATGAAACCTTGTCGCGGAAAATATGGCCGAATCATAATACATCATTAAAACAATTAAGTGCAGTGCATGATATTTTGTTTTTTATTAAGTTTAATTACATATTAATAATGCATAGTGAGTATATTTTTACATTCATATTGCAGAATTTATTTCTGCATACGCATTTGGATTGTAGGGGTCGTAACCCTAAGTATCTAATATACCATTAAATTTAGTTTTTCTTCAAAATACGGGCCAGGTATTTAACGAACTCAATGGTATGCTCTATTCTCCAATATATTTTGATTCTATATTAAAGAACAGCATGTGAAGATTTGGTATTAACGTAAAAATTAAGCATAATTTCGGCCGCATTTTTTTCAGTAAGACACATTTGCTTTTATAAACGCGCGTAAATATATATGATAAGAATGCTCAATAAGCCAGACCCACAAATTACAAGTAACATACGAGATAAGAAATATTTGAGCGAAATTGTGTACTATCTTAGAAAGAGTGGGTGAAGAAAGAATAACTCTGAACCTGCAGGAAAAGAAACAGGAACTTGCAGAGTCACCGGCTTAGAAAAAATGTCTATTGAAGGTTGCACTGGAAGGAATGGTCAAGAAAGAAAAGTTGGGGGCTGAAGAATGTTCAATATATTGAGACGAAAAGGTAGGCGAAAAATATGGAAGATTGGAGAATGCTGGGTTTGCAGTAAATGATCTGCCTCACGACAGAAAACTATTAACATAAAAAAGAATTCGAAATAAGATAAACAGAGGAAATTACGTATTAGTGTGTTCGGTACAGTCTATGTCAATACTGCGGAACTATACATTCTAAACAACATATTTTCCGAGGAGATTCATGAAATGAGGGTTTGACACGAGATGCTCTTAGAAGCGAAGTAGGCAACGCCGCACTGCGATGAGACATGGCAAATCATGACCACACCTGCATTCTCTTTATTCCGGTCGTTCCAGAGGTTTCTAATAATCTGCTCTACTGTTTACAATTAACGTTAAAAAAGTCTGGAAGCTTCCTTATCTATCTATCTATCTATCTATCTATCTATCTATCTATCTATCTATCTATCTATCTATCTATCTATCTATCTATCTATCTATCTATCTATCTATCTATCTATCTATCTATCTATCTATCTATCTATCTATCTATCTATCTATCTATCTATCTATCTATCTATCTATCTATCTATCTATCTATCTATCTATCTATCTATCTATCTATCGTATTCCGGACTTGCGTCTAACAAATCTTATCATATTGCTTTAACTGAATCCGAAAGTCCACGCTTCACTTTTGTATAACATAAAAAAGAAACAGCCGCTAATTTGTACATTCATAATCCGTGAACTCATTTCCCCAAGTGATCCTGTAAATTTGACACAGAAAAATCTGAATCTATTCAGCTTCTTTTCTATACCGTACTTGTATTGTCATCACAATCTAGGAAGGGATGTCAGACATGAAAGTTTTGAGAACTTCTGACCTAGATCTTAAAAACCTACACTGAATGTTAACACATTCAACAAAGCCTTGTGAGTTGGCAACAGTGAGCCAAGTTAACAGCTGCAGTATGCACTTTCCTCTATACCTCTCCTTTTATTTATTTTTTTTTTTACATGCTGTTCAGACATCTCGAAAGTCATTTGGTTAAAATGTTGATTATTATCATTGTAGACTACAGAAATATAAACAAATTTCCTATTGCTTTAATTTTCGTTACAGGTACAAAATAGGAATTATGGAGACAAATCGGCTGTCCCTTTCTCATATACATTTACAACAACCCGCACCCACAAATCTGAATGTAACCAATTTAACCATTTATATAAGTCCATCATGCGTCTGGTTATGCTGCATTACCCATCACTGTGTGTTACTCGGATAAAGAACTTCCAATGACGTCATCAACTATTCTGTTGAGTTTGGGCGGAGATGACTTCCTACACAATGAAGTTTCAGGTGAACATTGTGTATTCGCTATCTACACAACTAAAATCCGCTTATACATTTCGTTATCAGAGCATTATCAGCACAATTATCCCCGCGTACCGTACTACTTCTCAAGTACGCTTATCAGATTCAGAGTAATTACCTCTTATCCGTTATCAGACATAAGTAACACTAATTCCGAAGAGATCATGTCATTTCCGTACTTCTAAATATACACACTACCGTATCCATGTCAACTAATCATTCCGTACTAGAGACAGAATAAAATAATCTTAAATCATCCTAATTTCAAGGCACAAGACGTTAATTTATTCTTAGATCTTCACAAAACTACATAAAATATTCTCCGAGAAACAAGATCCGTCGCAGTAATGTAACATATTATTTCTTCTTAACTTACCAGCTTCCCTCCTGCAACCATCTTGGATGACCCACTCTTCACAATGAAATTACAGTAACCACTTCACAGAACACACAACAGAACAACCTCCACCGGTGAACGGCTACAACGTAAGAACCGGCCTTCTCCTCATACGCCTTGTCTGGCGTTTGGAAAAATGACGTAGCCGTCTTCGGTACAATCTGCCGGTCGAGAGGCCGGTTTGACGACCTTGAGAGAGTTTGACGAAGCTCCACCAATAAAACCACTCGCATTCAAAGTTCTTAGCCAATGAAACTATAAGAAGAATAACTACTTTCACGAAACCGTTCAAATTGAACCGCCAACTTCCACCTGTCGCTCGACCGGAAACCATATGAGCGATGAAGTTTATCAGGCTTGCAAACCTAGTCACCAACTCCCACGATAAGTCACTTGGTGACATTTTGGTTCATGCCATAATTCTCGTATAGCTACATGGCGATTAAAAGATATACCCACATGATCAAGAAGTATCTATGAAAAGCACGGTTGTGAGTTCGAATCCCTCCTCGACCAGTGTGTTTGTCGATTTCCAATTTTTACTTTCGTGTTGTGTTGAGAGCTCGACGTGCTGATTTCAAATCAGGGGTGTCCACAATGTAACCATCATATTGTTAGTAGAAAAGCTCAGAGCATAGACTAGAAATATGAAAAACCTCTGCTGAGGCATGTGGACGTGAGGAGAGCAGTCGGTTGGTCGGCCTTGGCCCTTTATAGGCTATCGAGCCATGGATTACTGCTTACACATGCATTGTACAAGACGTGTAGATGGACGAATTAAGAGTTAGCCCCTTACTACAACAAATTGATGATAAAACTGGTTAGAATATATCCAGAAAATATAGGAAAACCCAACAAAGTAGTCAAATTCACAATCTGAAAAATAATATGCATTTATGTACTGAACTATTCCCTTTTTCACATTGTATACGTGCTTTGTTTTCAGTAGGGCACTTCTTTTTAGTTTTTATTTAAGAGTAACTGATTTACAATAAAAAGAAACTTTAGTTAGCACTATTTGACTTCGAATTTATCTGACCCGCAAATTCTGAGCCCTAAAGATCATTGAACTATGCATTTCTGAGTAATATATCTTTCTTTTTTTTATTTTATTTTAGTAGGTTATTTTACGACACTTTATCAACATCTTAGGTTATTTAGCGTCTGAATGTGATGAAGGTGATAATGCCGGTGAAATGAGTCCGGGGTCCAGAACCGAAAGTTACCCAGCATTTGCTCATATTGGGTTGAAGGAAAACCCCGGAAAAAACTCAACCAAGTAACTTGCCCCGACCGGGAATCGAACCCGGGCCACCTGGTTTCGCAGCCAGACGCGCTGACCGTTACTCCTCAGGTGTATCTTTCTATAACTGCATGCATTGACTCACTCTCTTGGACGGATCTTAATATTTATGATCAATAACTTTCACATTGTGATTGATTCTTTCCAAAAAATAATTATGTAACATACATGTGGTCGTTTCGGTTCTGTGAAACACATGCATCTGACCACAGCATAACTTTTTATGTAGTATATTTTTCAAAAGTAATTGTAAGGATTTATCGGTGTATCTGCGATATAATTTTCTGATCTACCTGAAATATCACAGTCTAGTATATACAGTCGCGAAGCTCAATACGTAGTAAATATGCAAACATTAGATAGTTGCTCACCACTAGGATCGCTAATATCGCCTCATTACAGGCAATGCAAAATAGTATCGTCACAGTCTATTGTTTCTAGCACCCTCAAAACTCAAGCTTCGTGACTGTATATAGTAGACTGTGATAATATCCTACTTTGTTACTAATGTCATAGCTGGTTAGAGTGCACACTGCAAATTTTGATTTATAAAAGAACACTAAAATATTGTAACTATCTGAACTATAACTTTGAACATAGTCTGGAGCCTTAATATTATCGTCTGTATCATAATAATGAATTTTAATAATGTTTAATAATTGTCAGAAAGCACAGATAAGCAATGCTTTAAAAACAGACGAGCACTATTATTAAGAAAAGGGACGACAACATTCATAGAAACGAAAGTAGGCCTACTTCTATCCTGATTGTAAATGGGTAAAAAAACAACTTCCATGATATATTCAATTTACCACTAATGTTAATTTGATCATATCTGGCTCAAAATGTAAGAACTTAATAAATTCAACCACATCATGAGGTCGATGGACATTAATTATTATCAGAGTTTTTTTTAGACATTGTGATCGGAATCAGGCAGAATTCTAACAGTATATTAATTCATGGTGTGCTAACTTTTACGCTGGGACTGTTGCGACATGGACATGGAACAGTATGGTCCAAAAATAATGGAAATATGGACATGAAACAAGGTGGCTTTGTTGGTTTACTATGTTCAAAATCGAAATAATTTACTTTATTTTTTATTAATAATATACGGTACATTCACCTATCCTCATAACAAAAATTCTGAAAGAAATGGACTTAGAATAATAATGTTAGACCATGGGTGTCCAAACGCCTATAAAACCAGGAGATATTGCACGTCAAGCATGCTCTGCTAAGGTCAATAACTTTCCATATAAAACAGGAAAAACAACCTTAAAGAATATGCGCTGCGGGTTGCTTACGCCAGGAGTTACCTCGTACGAGTTACAATTGGTCATCTATGTATTATATGTTTTTCAATGTATTCTGACGAATAAAATAAGTATATATAAATTTCAATCATAAGACACATCCGTTTTGCAAATGTTTATTTGCTATATGAATATGGAATATATTAACGTTTTCGCCTTATTGGGCATCATCAGATATAATAAAATATGTAATCTGAACCTTGATCAAATTGAGCAAATAACAAATGAGCAATGTATTATACATGGTGTTGGATCTTTATGAGCTTTATGTATAAAAGTATACATAAAGGATAATTAATTTCAATGTGATGCACACCTTTGAAATTGAAATTGATTGTGTATACATATAACTCATGTTACAATATGATTACAAATTAGTCAATTGGAATTATACGATTTATCAATGATGTTAAAATATTATGAATACAATGAATAAAATGAATATATTAGCTTAAAAATTAATTAAAATTCACATTGTTCGAAGAATGTCTTATGGTACTATATACAATATTGATGTTGTGTTGTGACTGATGGATCTTATGTTGTCGATTGGTTGTAATTATACATGTAGAATTTCAATCGTGGAGTATACGTTCGCTTGTGAACTGAATGTTATCTGACATTGATACGAATAGTGGTTATTATTGATCATTTAGATCTAAAATATTCATCTGATTTTAATAACATACAGATAATTATCATTGATGATGCTGTGTGTAATCAAAGTTTATCAGGGACTGTATATGTGAAGATGATTTATATGTATATGTCTTGATGTTTGTAGAAGTGAATTGTAAAAAAATAAATTATTCTGACGAAGCCTAAAACTGTCTGTCTAATAGCCAAAATAAATTGAATTGAATAGACCATCGGTTTGTAAACATCTGAAGTCTGATTAGTGTAATATGTACAGTACATAGTAAGCGATGTATGCAATGGAGGAAGGAACTGGCCATCCTGTCTCATTATCTCCTGGCTTAGTTGCCTAATGGGTAATGCCTTATTGGTGTCACTTGTGAGGTTCAAACCTGTCTTCGGACCACTGACTAAACAACTACAATTCTGAAATAATATCCAATCCTCAATCTCATTAAGATAGACACAGCAATTACCTCTAAGAACCTGAATACTTTTTCCTAGGTAAAGACTCAAAGTTCTTTTAACTGTGTCATATATGCCAAAGTTTATTGATAAAAAAAATAGCACTTTCATGTCGCACATGATGTCACTGCCAAGATAGACAGAGCACAACAAGCTGCATTATTTCACTGCCTCTAACAGTTTTCGTGAGGATAGAACGCTTGTTTTTAAGCATACATAATTTTTGTTTCCTTCGTCGATATTTTTTTTAATTGGTTATTTTACGATGCTTTTTCAACTGCAAAAGTCATATACCGTCTGAATGAGATGATGATGATCCAGCGAAATGAGTCCAGGGTCCAACACCTAAAGTTATCCAGCATTTGCTCTTATTGGGTTGAGGAGAAACCTTGGGGAAAAAAACCTCAACCAGGTAACTTGCCCCAACTAAGATTTGAACCCGGGCCAGCTTGTTTCACGGTTAGGCATGCTAACCGTTACTCCACAGCGGTGAACTCGTCGATATTAAGTCATACCGTACTTTCTTGATATAATCTGCTAAAAGTAAAAGATACAAAACAATGAAGCGGCATGTAGAAATTACACCGCAAGGACGATTAAATAACCGAGGAAATGTAACAAAACATACATTTCTCGTGTAAAATTATACGTATATTCAATAAATAACACGTGACAATTTTCTGAACATGTATCAACAGAGATACCAGTGATGATGATGATGATGATGATGATGATGATGATGATGATAATAATAATAATAATAATAAATTATATTCTAATTTAGTAGACCTATTATTCTGAAAAGTCTCTCTTCCCCGAAGTTTTCAACTATCTGCGTAACATTCTCTTTTTTACATAAGTAACTTGCATCCAAAGAATATCGTCAAAATCGGTTATCTTGTCAGTTTCCTTAATCTGTCTTTAAAAATTGATTATGCATTCCACATTCCCACAATGTTTAATCTTCTGCTATAGTAATTCTTCATGAAACAAAATGTAAAGTCAAGGCTATCTGCAAAATACCTTCAATATCAGTTTCTTTATCTAGCGGAGGCACGCTACGTATGTGGAGCGTAGGAGAGTTAGTGCTTTTCCGAGAAAGATGAATGATACTTGCACAGGTTATAGCTAACTGTAGCAATTCTAAATGTAAAATAACATTATAAAAATACAGAAAAAGATTGACATGTGCACAGCTTACTATGCTGTCTATCTTTACGTAGAACTAAGCGCGGGTGGTGGGAGAAATGAAACGAGGAAAATACGGAGAATAAAAGGATAACGGGAATACAAGAACTAGGGGAAGGCAATGAGGAAAAGGGGAATACAAAGAAAGCAAGGAGAACACAAGGAGAATAAAAAGAGAATACAAAGGGATTAAAAGGGAAACACAAGGAGATTAAAAGGGGAACACAAGGAGAGCATGGGAAATACAAAGAGAGCATGGGGAATACAAGGATAACAAGGGGAACATAAGGATAACAAGGGGGACACAGGAATAACAAGGGAAACACAAAGTTAACAAGAGAAACACAAGGATAACAAGGTGAACACAAGGATAACAAGGGGGACACAAGGATAACAAGGGGAACACAATGATAAGGAGAAAACAATGATAAGAAGAACACAAAAATAACAAGAGGGACACAGGGATAACACAAGGATAACAATGGAAATACAAAGATAACAAGGAAACACAAGGGTAACAAAGGGAAAAGAAGGATAACAAGTGGAACACAAGAGTAACAAGGGGAATACAAGGATGACAAAGGGAACTCAAGGATAACAACGTGAACACAAGGATAACAAGTGAAATACAAGAGTAACAAGGTGAACACAAGAATAACAAGGGGAACACAAGGACAAGGGGGACACAAGGATAACAAGGGAAACACAAGGACAAGGGGGATACAAGGATAACAAGGGAGACACAGGAATAACAAGGGAAACACAAAGTTAACATGAGAAACACAAGGATAACAAGGTGAACACAAGAAAAACAAGGTGAACACAAGGATAACAAGGGGGACACAAGAATAACAAGGGGAACACAATGATAAGGAGAAAACAATGATAAGAAGAACACAAGAACAAGAGGGACACAAGGACAAGGGGGACACAAGGATAACAAGGGGAACACAAGGACAAGGGGGACACAAGGATAACAAGGGAGACACAGGAATAACAAGGGAAACACAAAGTTAACAAGAGAAACACAAGGCTAACAAGGTGAACACAAGGATAACAAGGTGAAAACAAGAAAAACAAGGTGAACACAAGGATAACAAGGGGGACACAAGAAAAACAAGGGGAACAAGGGGAACACAATGATAAGGAGAAAACAATGATAACAAGAACACAAGAATAACAAGAGGGACACAGGGATAACGCAAGGATAACAATGGGAATACAAAGATAACAAGGAAGCACAAGGGTATCAAAGGGAAAACAAGGGTAACAAGTGGAACACAAGAGTAACAAGGGGAACACAAGGATAACAAAGGGAACTCAAGGATAACAACGTGAACACAAGGTTAACAAGTGAAACACAAGAGTAACAAGGTGAACACAAGGATAACAAGGGGAACACAAGAATAACAAGGGGAACACAATAACAAGGAGAACACAAGAGTAAAAGAGGAAAACAATGATAACAAGAAGAACACAAGGGTAACAAGTGGAACACAAGAGTAACAAGGTGAACACAAGGATAACAAGGGGAACACAAGAATAACAAGGGGAACACAAGAGTAACAAGAGGAAAACAATGATAACAAGAAGAACACAAGGGTAACAAGTGGAACACAAGAGTAACAAGGTGAACACAAGGATAACAAGGGGAACACAAGAATAACAAGGGGAACACAAGAGTAACAAGGGGAACACAAGAGTAACAAGAGGAAAACAATGATAACAAGAAGAACACAAGGATAACAAGAGGGACACAGGGATAACAATGGGAATACAAAGATAACAAGGAAACACAAGGGTAACAAAGGGAAAACAAGGGGTAACAAGTGGAACACAAGAGTAACAAGGGGGACACAAGAATAACAAGGGGAACACAATGATAAGGAGAAAACAATGATAAGAAGAACACAAGAACAAGAGGGACACAAGGACAAGGGGGACACAAGGATAACAAGGGGAACACAAGGACAAGGGGGACACAAGGATAACAAGGGAGACACAGGAATAACAAGGGAAACACAAAGTTAACAAGAGAAACACAAGGCTAACAAGGTGAACACAAGGATAACAAGGTGAAAACAAGAAAAACAAGGTGAACACAAGGATAACAAGGGGGACACAAGAAAAACAAGGGGAACAAGGGGAACACAATGATAAGGAGAAAACAATGATAACAAGAACACAAGAATAACAAGAGGGACACAGGGATAACGCAAGGATAACAATGGGAATACAAAGATAACAAGGAAGCACAAGGGTATCAAAGGGAAAACAAGGGTAACAAGTGGAACACAAGAGTAACAAGGGGAACACAAGGATAACAAAGGGAACTCAAGGATAACAACGTGAACACAAGGTTAACAAGTGAAACACAAGAGTAACAAGGTGAACACAAGGATAACAAGGGGAACACAAGAATAACAAGGGGAACACAATAACAAGGAGAACACAAGAGTAAAAGAGGAAAACAATGATAACAAGAAGAACACAAGGGTAACAAGTGGAACACAAGAGTAACAAGGTGAACACAAGGATAACAAGGGGAACACAAGAATAACAAGGGGAACACAAGAGTAACAAGAGGAAAACAATGATAACAAGAAGAACACAAGGGTAACAAGTGGAACACAAGAGTAACAAGGTGAACACAAGGATAACAAGGGGAACACAAGAATAACAAGGGGAACACAAGAGTAACAAGGGGAACACAAGAGTAACAAGAGGAAAACAATGATAACAAGAAGAACACAAGGATAACAAGAGGGACACAGGGATAACAATGGGAATACAAAGATAACAAGGAAACACAAGGGTAACAAAGGGAAAACAAGGGGTAACAAGTGGAACACAAGAGTAACAAGGGGAACACAAGGATAACAAAGGGAACTCAAGGATAACAACGTGAACACAAGGTTAACAAGTGAAACACAAGAGTAACAAGGTGAACACAAGGATACAAGGGGAACACAATAATAACAAGGGGAACACAAGAGTAACAAGAGGAAAACAATGATAACAAGAACAACACAAGGATAACAAGAGGGACACAGGGATAACGCAAGGATAACAATGGGAATACAAAGATAACAAGGAAACACAAGGGTAACAAAGGGAAAACAAGGGTAACAAGTGGAACACAAGAGTAACAAGGGGAACACAAGGATAACAAAGGGAACTCAAGGATAACAACGTGAACACAAGATTAACAAGTGAAACACAAGAGTAACAAGGTGAACACAAGGATAACAAAGGGAACTCAAGGATAACAACGTGAGCACAAGGTTAATAAGTGAAACACAAGAGTAACAAGGTGAACACAAGGATAACAAAGGGAACTCAAGGATAACAACGTGAACACAAGGTTAACAAGTGAAACACAAGAGTAACAAGGTGAACACAAGGATAACAAAGGGAACTCAAGGATAACAAGGGGAACACAAGAGTAACAAGAGGAAAACAATGATAACAAGAACAACACAAGGATAACAAGAGGGACACAGGGATAACACAAGGATAACAATGGGAATACAAAGATAACAAGGAAACACAAGGGTAACAATGGGAAAACAAGAATAACAAGTGGAACGCAAGAGTAACAAGGGAAATATAAGGATAACAAAGGGAACTCAAGGATAACAACGTGAACACAAGGGTAACAAAGCAGGGGATTTCATTTTTATGTCACGGTCAATTACCAAGTTAATCCCCCGCCACCGAGGAAAAAGATGTACAGTACTTTTACGTCAAAAGGATAAACAATAGTTTCGAAATCGTGGCCTAGTCATTAATAATGTTATATAATATTATGCAATGAGCTACCACTGCTACCTGAAGGAAGCATTAAGTAAAACGGAGACAGACAGCTGCATTGTATATCAAATCGCTCATCCTCTTGTTGAGAATCCATCGATAGATGAAGTACAATTTAGCACTGAGAAATTAAAAAAAGAAAATAATAAAGCTGCATTTAGTGACTCCATACCATCAGAAATCTGGCAGATTAAAAATTATCTTGTTTCGATAGCCTGTACAATTTAGCTAATACGTAAAGTTTGGATTAATGAATTACCAAGAGACTGGCAAAGTGTCATAATATGATCAATTTATAAGAGAGATAACCCTTTACTTACTTACAAATGGATTTTAAGGAACCCGAAGGTTCATTGCCGCCCTCACATAAGCCCGCCATCGGTCCCTATCCTGAGCAAGATTAATCCAGTCTCTATCATCATACCCCACCTCCCTCAAATCCATTTTAATATTATCCTCCCATCTACGTCTCGGCATCCCTAAAGGTCTTTTTCCCTCCGGTCTCCCAACTAACACTCTATATGCATTTCTGGATTCGCCCATACGTGCTACATGCCCTGCCCATCTCAAACGTCTGGATTTTAAGTTCCTAATTATGTCAGGTGAGGAATACAATGCGTGCAGTTCTGTGTTGTGTAACTTTCTCCATTCTCCTGTAACTTCATCCCGCTTAGCCCCAAATATTTTCCTAAGCACCTTATTCTCAAACACCCTTAACCTATGTTCCTCTCAGAGTGAGAGTCAAGTTTCACAACCATACAGAACAACCGGTAATATAACTGTTTTATAAATTCTAACTTTCAGATTTTTTGACAACAGACTGGATGATAAGAGCTTCTCAACCGAATAATAACACGCATTTCCCATATTTATTCTGCGTTTAATTTCCTCCCGAGTGTCATTTATATTTGTTACTGTTGCTCCAAGATATTTGAACTTCTCCACCTCTTCAAAAGATAAATTTCTAATTTTTATATTTCCATTTCATACAATATTCTGGTCACGAGACATAATCATATACTTAGTCTTTTCGGGATTTACTTCCAAACCGATCGCTTTACTTGCTTCAAGTAAAATTTCCGTGTTTTCCCTAATCGTTTGTGGATTTTCTCCTAACATATTCACGTCATCTGCATAGACAAGAAGCTGATGTAACCCGTTCAATTCCAAACCCTGCCTGTTATCCTGAACTTTCCTAATGGCATCAAATTAGCAATTACTGAATTCAGCATAGAAAATTCTAACAAACATAAATTAAGAATTACATCGTACACAAAAGATATATTTAATGATGTAGGGTAAAGTTGCCTAATTCCGTGATACTTTTTTTTCACTGAATGTCACAGGATTGGATATCTTGCTATGAAGTTCACCGATGTCTCAAAAATACACGAAAGATGCAATCTTTCGAGAAAGATGTCTGGCGCTATGGTCGAACGGCAAAGCTTTGACACATTCAATTTTACAAAGGTATCACGGGATTAGGGGTTTCGCGGAAATAAGCAACTTTATCCTACAAGCTGAATTTTGAAGAAATAGATCCATTGTGATAATAGCCTACATTTACTTTAAGCATCCTTTCCGATAAGATATGAGTACGCTCCAGAATGACAGGCGTTGAAGGTGAATTGATTAAGAATGCTTTTGGCAGTATTAATCTTAGTCAAGATGAGTATGGTCAAGAATGGCACGCGTTAATGGTGGACTGACTAATTAAGCTTTTGGCAGTCTATTTAAAGCAACCCATGAGAGAATTTGAAAATCATAAAAATTTATTAATTTGGCTAAAATGTCCATAGATAATACAATAGAATAGAAATGTTCTTCAGGGAGCTTTAATGTTCAGTTCGGAGTTAAACAAGGATTTTTTGTCATCTAATCTTTTTAATATTATGCTAAAAAGTGTATATATGTTTAATTAAACTAAAATTAAGTATAAATTAAGAAACTAAATTTCTCTATTGGCTTACGATGATCAAGTCATGCTAGCAGAAAATGAAGATGAAATTAAGAAACTTACACTGCAGCTAGTCAACTGTCTCGAAAGCACTGGTATTAAGACAAATAGTACGTGTAAATAAAAGGACAACTCAATACAGATCTACAAATTCAAACTAGAAACATTTGAACGAGTAAACAACTTTAATAATTTGGAAACATTCTTCAGCTTAACAACATGGAAAAGGAAATTAATACAGAACTCAAAACGCAAATAAAACCTATCATGTCTTTTCGAATATTAAAAGAAAAAAAAAAAACAATTTTACCACGACATCTAAGATATATATATATATATATATATATATATATATATATATGTATATATATTTGCAAATCTCCTAAAGTAGGTGCAAAACGCAGACACTAACAAAAATATATTTACAAAAAAAAAATAAATAAATAAAATATTTAAGGAACATTTTTACGAAGGACCGTATCACGGGAGAACAGAGTATTTTAAATAATGCAGAAATGTATTATTTATGGAGTCAGACATAGCAGCAAAAATTAAAGCCAAACACATTAAATGAATGGAACTGACATAAGATCTACGACGGACAGAATGAAATGTCAGCACGAAGAAGACCACTAGGAACAAAATCAACGATTCTTTGACAATTATTAAAAATGGACACTTGAAGGACTTCTTCAAACAGACAAAACTATAGTGAAGCATTTGAAGTCAACAGCAAGAAAACTGAATAGCTTGTAAATACTTAATAACGATAATAATGATGATGATATAATAATAATAATAATAATAATAATAGATAATACTTAATTTTACATAGCCTAAGTAACTTCCTTCTGAAAGAGCACACTCTAAATTAGTGATCTCAAGTGCCTATCGTCTCTTCAAAACAGTATCCACAATAAAAATCATAACATACAGCTCTAAAAAAAAAAAAAAATCTTTCAGTAACCTCTCAACAAAAATAATAATCACACAATAATAATTATTCAAACAAACTAAACATAATCTTCAAACAAAAACTCATATTCATTCATTCATTCATTACCTCTGATATCAGTCAGTACGTCACTTGAAGGTGTCAGAGGAAGAACAATTTGTTTGTATGCACTCATATCTGATTTGATTAGTGTAATATGTTACTAGTCAGCGGTGTATGCAATGGAGGGGGAAAGCAATTGGCCACCCTACCTCGTTATTTCCCAACTTAGTTGCCTTATGAGTGATGCCTTATTGGTGTCACTTATAAGGTTCATACCTGTCTCCGAACAGTCGACTAAACTACAACATTCATTCATTCATTCATTCATTCATTCATTCATTCATTCATTCATTCATTCATCCATCCATTCATAGTGTTCTGTCCAAGGACAGGTCTTTCACTGAAAACCTAACATTCCCCAATCTTTGCTATTTTCCGTCTTCCTCTCAGTCTCCGCATATGATCCATGCATCTTAATGATATCTTTTCTTCCGTTCATCATTTCTTCCAGTACTTACTTACTTACTTACTTACTGGCTTTTAAGGAACCCGGAGGCTCATTGCCGCCCTCACATAAGCCCGCCATTGGTCCCTATCCTGTGCAAGATTAATCCAGTCTCTATCATCATATCCCACCTCCCTCAAATCCATTTTAATATTAACCTCCCATCTACGTCTCGGCCTCCCCAAAGGTCTTTTTCCCTCCGACCTCCCAACTTCTACTCCGAATTATCTGTTATCGCGCTTTCAATTTCTTACAACTCTTCGAAACCGACATCAAGCACTTCTTTCTATCCCTCATCATAGAAGGTCTTTATACTCATCTTCCTATACTGCAGAAATACCTCGCCTCTGGAATTCGTTACCTAATGATGTCAGGGGCTGTCGGACTTTATCACAATTCAAAATTAAATTGGAAAATTTTGTCTTAGTTAATGTTTTTAGGTACTGCTAGAAGTATTGATGTGTTTTTTTTCTTTCTTTTTCTTTTTTAATCTAGATTAAAATTGTAAGTTTCTTGTTTATGTTAATTAATTAGTTAGGATACAATTAATTATGATACTTAATCACTCATTTAAAGTTTGTGTGACTGCAACCTATGTATATTTTGTGTGGCTTTACTTTGTTTATAGTGTTTTTTTCTCTCTCTCTCTTTATTTTTTTGTGTGGCTTTATTTTGTATATTATAGTGCATTTTTTCTCTGCTTATTTCTATTATTGTATTTGTATTCCTGGTGTTGTGGAAGAGAAGGCCTGATGGCCTTAACTACACCAGAATAAATAAATAATTAAATAAATAAATAACACTCTATATGCATTTCTGCATTCGCCCATACGTGCTACATGCCCTGCCCATCTCAAACGTCTGGATTTAATGTTTGTAATTATGTCAGGTGAAGAATACAATGCGTGCAGTTCTGTGTTGTGTAACTTTCTCCATTCTCCTGTAACTTCATCCCTCTTAGCCCCAAATATTTTCCTAAGCACCTTATTCTCAAACACCCATTTCTTCCAGTAAACTCATTAAATAAAGAAAATATAAATTTTGAAAATGAAATATTTGAGAGTCAAATAATCAGAAAGAACAGTTCGGATGAGAATCGTACGAGGTCAAGATAACAGACGTAGCAAGACAATTTTTCGACTTTCTTTGTCTTGTTTCGGTGACGAGAGCTTGCTCCTGGAATTCTAAAGAGTTCAAGCTGTTCGTCGGAGATGTGTAATCGATCCTTACCTTTATTTAATTTCATACTGAAAACCTCCAACATCAACCAGAATGAAAGTAATTACGACTCGCTCGCAGTGAACGCTGCCTACTTTATGCTTGCACATGAACGGTTGAAATTGCAATTAAACTTTAATTATGGACTTCATATAAAAACAATACAAAGCTATGCAAATAGATTTTTGCTTTGATATGGTAATGGCTGAAGTTAATGAAAGTAACATAATATCACGAACAATACAATAGTGCGGCTGCAAGCGAATGGCATACACAGAAAAATGGGCGAGTAGAGGGATAAAACACGCACAAAGTACCAAACTACGAATTCGAGAAAAAAAAAATTACTGTCTACATAAGAATCCTAAGTTTTCCATTGTGATTCAAGCAGTGGCTTTTCTAACCACAAAACATCAGACATACATAGCTTCGATTCCCGGAAGAGTTAGACACCTCTTTCTTAGGAAATGATTGCGTATACCTTACTTGTATTTTGTCTTCAAGTCGCGAACTTGGGCAGCGCTATCATACGACTAGACGTGGCGAAAATGTAATCGTGCGCCGAGCCACTGTGTAACCTGCAACGTGCATAGCACCTATGGAGGGAGGCGGACACCCGAAGGGGAAGTAAAGCAACTGTCTGACTTATTAACGGATTTTCATTTTCCTTACGTCAAGCACTTAAATATAATTTTATACAGTACAAGGCTACAAATTAATGTTTAGTACGAGTAACGAAGAAAGAAATGAAGAATAAATGAACAATATCATAATCTAAAATTAACTGTCTTCAGAATGTGACTGCGACAAAGTTTCAAAATCAGGAATTATGTCACTTATTGCCAGTCGTAGTTGATCACGAAGGTATTTGTTTGTCAGTCGTTTGTCGAAAATAATTTTTCACAAATGTAAGTTGTAGCGAACACAGCTTCAACAGAGCAAGCGAAAGAACGAAGCTTCGGATATTTATTTTTTTGGCAAAGATTTGAAAGTTCAACATTTGTCAAGTCCTTACATCTAGCTTTCATTTGACATCACATAGTAAATCAGCGAGTTAAAATTGAAGAACTAACCGCATTATTCGTACATCTGCTGAAAAACGGTTGACGTACAGAGATGATGATGATGATGATTACAACAGCAACAATAACACTTAACCTTTTAAAGTTTCATCAGTAACATGTAGTAGCCTATAATGCCGTTTTATGTTATACAATCGTTTTCCTCGTAATACTTGTGAACAAATCATACATTTAATATTCTCACACTGACAGCAAAAAAATGCGTCCTCCCATCCTACTTGGAACTTTCGTACATGGTTTCGAGAGAGACATATGCCACTCGCAGGTCAGAGACAAATAAAAATGGAACGGAATTTGACTCCAGTGAGTGAGAGGGTGGGGGTTGGCGGAGGTTAGAAGCAAGCGAAATGCACAGCTATCACTGCGAGCCACAAAGTCTCGCGAGTCACGTTCTCGCCACGGCTGGACTAGAGTTTCGTTACTTGTGAATGAATACTTGTTAAAATTCTTCACAAGAGAGCACGCAACGAGTCAAAGGGCTAAATCGAAACTATTATATGTGCACTTCGAACTGACGGATCTAGGTTACGTACTAACGTAAAAAAGTACAAACCACGCACGAGTCACTGAAATGAAAACTGTGAACTGAAGCACTGGTAATCCCGGCTGTCCCAGCTGACTTTAATTGAGGAAAATGGTCCAGGATTGAGGTAAGCACGCGTGGCAAATGCAGTCCATTGCTTGACCTTGAGCGGCCAGTTCGAAATGCACAGATAGTGGTAGTACAGAAGATGGTGGTGCTGATAGACATCATGAGTTATAATTCGGTATAATACTTTAAAATAAATAAATAAAGCATTTAAAATGTTGTATAGACATACAGTAAATAATGTATTTCAATTCTACATAAAACATGTTACATAGCAACGAGAAAGTATCAATACGCCTAGATCTATTTTAAAATACTATCTCGTTTTGATTTTCTGCAAACTAAAGAACGTCGCACAGCCTTTCTCTCTACGTCTTTCTCCCCTTAAATCCCCTTTCTAACTCTACGTTACACTTATATTCTTACCATTGATCGAGATTATTTCGACTTCTTTACTCCAACACACTACTTGTAAGTCAAGACTGCAGGACTTCAATGATATGGGGTTGGCACGTTACCGACACCATTTTTAAAATAAACACGATACAAAGAATTCAAATCACACCGGTAATATTTTGTTTGCAATTTGATCACTGTAGCGGACGTCATATTCCAGTTAATAATTACACGTGCATATATTCATTCGTTTGTGTATGTCTATAAACATAAACGAGCTAATGGATAGTGAATGTATGTATATAGCAAACACAATCCAAACACAACAAGAATTTCATCTTAGCTGACAATGTCCCGCGCTCCATGACACGAATTGCTGCAGAATATTTTACAGCTAATCTATTTAATCTTCAACCGCAGCTAAATAAATATACTTCTATTGCAGAAATATGATTGTTTCATGCATTACATATATCCTTCCTTCTTTTAATTAGTTATAAGAATATGAAAGTGTTAAAGGAATACACTGTTCAAGACAGGAACACTGTATAGTGGGGCTCGCGTAAGAGCAGTTCCTAAAAGGCTAATTTGGCCGTCTCTTCAGTGTTGCCAACTAATAACAGATATAACCAAAGAGGGTAAAGTCACAATGTCATATACCAGACATGTCAACTGATGCCCACAGGCGCAAGCGCGCGCTTTAGGGCTCAGGAGAGTCTGAGAGCTTTACAGAGGAAAGGAAAGAGACAGATGATAGAGGTAGTATAGGGTAAATTAGGGTCTGTTGGACAGTCGGGCATGTTGGACACTACGTACTTTAACGTGTTACCTCGCCATTTGTGGGCACCACATTCTGCTAGAAGTCAATGACGGAAGTAGTCCCACTCGTGACAACATGCCCGACTGTCCAACAGACCCTAATTTACCCTATGCCGCTTGGCCGAGCTGTATACAGGCTTGGCCAGCACTGATTTAAAGGATAAAGGGATGAGAGCTTATTAAAACTATATCCATGTTAATTTTTAGATTTGTCTGAGAAGTAGAGGCCTAATTGCATTATAAGAATGTAAATTTTAATTTTAATGCTCATTTTTCACAAATTTGCTTTTTATTGAAAAGGAATATTTTCTCAACTTTTTTAGAAAAGTCAAATTTTCAGATATGTTTATTTAGTAGCCTTACAGGTACTGAAACAATGTTTTCGTAAATTAATATATCTTAAATATGTTTTACTGAAGATAGTGTATTTGCATAAAGCAAATACTGTTCATCATAAACAAAAGATATGTGCCCATGTGTTGTAAAAACGTCCGCTCTATAGCTTCAACAGATTTCGAGAAAATAATCTAATATTCTTATGATAGGAAATTGCGCACCAATATCAACTTAAAAGCATAATGCGATAAGAGTTTTGTTATGTAGTATTAGTTACAGTTAAAATATAGCCTGTACAGTACCTAGGTAACTTTGCTTTGTACTAAAATATTGTTTGGATTAGTTTATTGATTAATTTTATAAGGTTAAAGATACCATCAATTCCAACTTATCATGTCATACTCAATCTCTTTGTTTTTTTCTTATGAATGAAGTGCTTCATTCACTTAGTACAGTATAGTTGTACTACTACGGAATTTAAGTGAATATTCCTTAACTCTTTATTATGTTATTAACGTTTAAAACACAACTGCAATATTAAGAAATTGGTGTTAGTACTTCTGTTTTGCTTATTCATATACATAACCCTTCCTCCTTCCATACCTAGCGCTTAATGCCCACGCACGACGTCAAGGTCAGAAAAATGCGCTTGCTTTGACATCACTGCCATATACTGAAATAATAATAATAATAATAATAATAATAATAATAATAATAATAATAATAATAATAATAATATACTAACAATAACAATGTTTTACTTATTTACCACATCTCATCTTTATGTTGGGAGGTGTTTTATAAAAGGTTCCATAATTTTTGAAAGAGTAGGCCTATATTTTCCTCCTGGATCTCTCGTACATTGTTGGTAATTAGTAGACTAATATGATCTAATACTAAAATGTATTTTGTCTCACAACATGAAATTAATTGCTTTGACTAAACAGTTTACAATTCACGAGACCTAACCTAAAAATGTATTTTTGATCACGTGAAATAATTAGTACGAATTCCGAAAACAGAATACAACTTTGAAATGTATACCCTACTTAAAAATTTTAAATGTGTATTTTAACTTAAATTACATACTCCTAAGTCGCTACCATGCCATTTCCTTTCTTGTCCATTTTAATAAAGATCTGTCTAGCCATGTGCATGTTTCATACCAAGTAGCTTTATATCTTACTTAATTACACTTATCTGAATACAGTGTTGAATTGAAATCACAACGCAACTCATGAATTATGAATAGATATTAATAGGCTATCTGTATTACTAATTAATTATTAATTACGCTCAAATTTCACAACCTTAGTTATATTTCTATTTCATCAGTTTTCTTTACTGCAAACCAAAATTATTGCTGTCAGTTGTCGTATGTCAGTACTCGAAATTCAAAACAAAATTGGTAAAAGAAAATACAACCCATCTAGAAAATCATATAATTCACTAGCATATGTAATAATAATGGAAAAATGGTAGGTTTCACCCTTGAGGTATTAAGTAAGCTGATTAGAACTATACAAGGGTAAAAATATGAAAAGCGAGAAATACGTGTTTCTTCCATTCATATGCCTGCCGTATTTCCAGACGAGTTTTCCATTTTTTTGCTACATTACGAACTTAAGTGAACTATGCTTTGGTTAATTTTTAATCGGTTATTAAACGACACTGTATCAACTGCGCGGTTGTCTAACGTCGATGAGATTGATGATAGCGAGATGGTATTATCGTCCCACTCAAATGGTTAACGTCGCAAGTCAAAGGGTTGTTTGCTGTACCGCAAACAAACATTCACTATCTTTCTTGCTACACTGGCTGACTGTTTTGTTTATTACAAGTCATCCGATAAGCGACACGCTTCTGAGATGAAGAAGACCTGAATGGTGACCTCGACCTCTCCCTCTACGATTCAAAAGACTTTGTATAAAACAATTTGTAGCGGCGGGTAACAAACACAAGACTAAAATAACAAACATGCAGTGAGCGGTGTAAACTTGGGCCTGAGTATCAAAGAATTGGCAACGTTATCAGTTCAGTGGGACGATTTGGTGTGAGATAGTACTTGAGAGGTTCAGACCTGTCTTCGGACAGTTGATTAAACAACAGTCTGAGAATTCATCAATGAATTATCTGACATTCACTTAGTTTTGGCAAAGATCTCGGGGGGAAAAAATGTTAACCGGATAATAAACCCAAGCGCGATTCAAACACGCATTCGAGTGCAGCCTGTAAGTACGATTGAAATTCGCTAACATCCAAGCTATAAAACTATAGTCGCGACGCTGTTATTCCCGGCGTGACTCCTCCTCTTCGCTTACGTCTTAGGAAGTCTTAAGGCTCATTCACAATGAAAATTAAACATAACCGTAACATAAACACAAAAGTTGGCGTCCAGGCTACCAAATGGGATCATTCACAATGATTCACATAAGCATTGACATAAACATTACCGTAAGACGTTAACATGAAAGTTTGCAAACTCCAAACTTTCATACTTATGCTTACATGATTTGCAAACAGAACACAATCGTGGAGCGCTGAAGTATTCGACAGAATATGAGGAAATGGCGTCGTTGTTATGTTTCCATGGTTACCAAATATGTTTGCTGTTACGTTTATGTTCCCATCGTGAATGATGTTTGATTTTACTGTAACGTTAAGTTAACGCTTACGTTATGTTTAATTTTCATTGTGAATGAGCCTTTAGGAAGTGAAGGCTCTATAAAGTCTAGGTAGGTAGGTAGTATCGTTCACCATTTTTGTTCTTTAGTTGCCGAGATACCATACGAGGAATCTATTTGCCACACCGTTAAACATTATTAAGTCGTAGCTCCTATGATAATAAATCAAACGCACTGTAATTCAGCAAATAATTGAGCGGTAAATAACGTCTTCGTGTGCTTTCTGCGAACGCCAACGAAAGAGCCAAAATGGCGGGCGATTATATTAAGTATTTATCATGCCTTAAGAAATGAATAACGTCTTCATCACCGAATCACAAGACGCACACGTTTAAATGTAGCCGACCTGCAACGCGATTGCCTGTCGGAAACTAGAGCGACGGGACTATAGTTGATGTTAACTTGATGCCGTAAATCTATTGTCTTAAAACTGTGAACTGGGTCCGAGTTGTAGTCCCAGTTTACTAGCATCTCTACCCGTGATAATGAAAAAGCCTACAACCAGTCTTCACTGAAACGTTCACTGGTCAGATAACTCAATGACAGAAATCTTTAATTTTTCAATTGGTTTATTTTACGACGAAAGATGAGTGGAACGGAGAAAAATTCTCTCCGGCACCAGGATTTGAACCCGGGTTTTCAGCTCTACGTGCTGACGCTTTATCCACTAAGCCACACCGGATTCCCATCCCGATGTAAGATTGAATCCTCTCAGTTTAAGTTCCACCTCTTAGGTTCCCTCTAGTGACTACCCTCACGCACTGCGTCATAGATGTATGACAGTGGCACAATATCCACACATCTGCACTCGTTATGAGTGACTAAGTGGCCGGGATCCGACGGAATAAGCGCCGTCTTAAATCACTAATGGCCATATTCATAGACATTCTTAGTGCGAGCTTCCGGTGGGTGATCAGCGAACTAATGTTTTTCGTATTCATAAACCAGTGTTTGCAATATGATATGATATGAATCCTGTACAAGTAATCAGTCGATAGCCGGGGCTAGTTTAGCACGCTCGTAGCGGGGGCTAGCGAAATGTCTATGCATAGCACCCTAAGTGATTATTTTTCGCATATCATATATGAAGAGTTCGCGGGAAAAAAGATGAAAGTCACATTTCTGTTAAGGATTAGGTAATGATCTAATTGAGTCTATAACTGCAATATGTAGTGCTGTTTCTATAGAAAATAAAGGAAAGGATTACTGTATTCGTGATGTTAATTCTCCTTTTTACCATTTTTCATAAGAACAACTTTAAATTTCGCAGTGATCCATTGAATTAGATAATGACATCAACCTTAACAAAACTGTGACATTCATCGTTTTTTCCGCGAACTCTTCATATTATTACGATGTACCGAAGTACATATGAGGGATCCCAAGGGGTGGAACTTGAACTGAGAGGATTCAATCCGACATCGGGATGGGAATCCGGTGTGGCTTAGTGGATAGAGCGTCAGCACGTAGACCTGAAAGCCCGGGTTCAAATCCCGGTGTCGGAGAGAACTTTCTCCGTTCCACTAATCTTTCATCATATGATGACGCAGAATTTCTGCACGGAAATATATGTACTTCGGTACAGCGTAATAATATTTATTTCACGACGCTTTATCAACTGCGATGGTTATCTAGAGTCTGAGTGAAATAAAACTGATAATGCCAGCGAAATGAGTCCAAGGTCCAGCGCCGAAAGTTTCCCATAATTTGCTTTTAAAGGGTTGAGGGAAAACCACGGAAAAATACCTCAGCCAAGTAACTTGTCCCAACCACGAATTGAACCGGCCCCGCTCGTTACACGGTCACACATGCTAACCATTACTCCACAGCGGTGGACTGAAATCTTTAAAAGGATAAATAATTAATTGCCTTTCACTAAAAATTACGCTAAGACAATTAGTGCAGCCGAAAATTGTAAAATTGATTGGTAACATGCTTAGTCTCGGAACATGGTTCAAGCCTTGAAACGAAGAGGAAGGAAAAGGAGGTGAATAAGAAAATATGGACAATTTTTACTTTTACTATTTCACAAGAATGGTCCCGCGCCGTGGCGTCGTGGTCTAAGGAATCCTGCCTAGGACTCGCTTTACGGAATGCGCGCTAGTTCGAGTCCTCGTGGGGGGAAGAAATTTTCTCATGAAATTTCGGCCAGTGTATGAGACCGGTGCCCACCCAGCATCGTGATGCACTTGAGGAGCTACGATAGGTAGCGAAATCCGGTTACGCAAACCAGCTATAACGGGTGGGGGGGGGCTCATCGTGCTAACCACACGATACTCTCATTCTGGTTGGATGATCGTCCACCTCTGTTCCAGCATGTGGCCGTGAGGCCAGCAGGAACTGGTCGGTCTTGGCCCTTCATGGGCTGGTAGCGCCACGGATTATAAAAAAAAAATTCACAATAATCTAGTTTTGTTACCAAAATACAGACCCTGGAAATGTGTTACACTGTCGCTTAATCAATACCGTGAATTAAAAATAAAATCAATAATGTCTGATACAGAGTATACAGAGTGTGCTTCTTGTCCTTGCTCTGTGTTATTTTAAGTAATTTTGTAGCACCACGCTGTCAACATATCCAGGAAGTCCCGCTAAGTATGTTGATACATATATCTTATGTAAATGTTGACTCAAGGAAGATTAGAAAGAGGAAGACCGGATGAAGATGATAAAAAAATACATTTCTTTAACCAATACATGATGGATAGTCTCCATTTGCACATAATTTGGAATATACGTGCCCAAGTGAAATTATTTGAAAATAATTATTCTTTGAATGACGGCTTTTTGTGTGTGATTGTACATACAGTGGATTTCAAGTCACGCATATTTTCTGCTAAATGGATTTTTTTTTTTTTCGGAAAAACACTCAGACACGTCAAGGGTTTAGGTACAGCTTATAGCAGTAAATTTTGGAAATATTCAACATGTCGTTCCTCCATTACTGTATTTTGTACAATAATGAAAATTAGTATGTGTAAAACATTGTACTTCTGCTATATGAAAAAAAAATATTTTTACGATTTAAAGAAAATTATTTACATTTTCTTTTTCAAAATTCAGTTCATTGTGCAGTGATGAAGCGTTTCCCACATAACTCAAAAACTATCCAACATTCTGTAATGACATTAAATTTTTTTGTGTGTATTTATGCGTGTCATATCTACAATATGATGCAAGATCACTGCTCTACATTTGATAGATTGTCTGATAAAAAAATAATTCATTTTTAAAAATGGTCAAATATCAGTATTTTCTTCTAACACAAATTTTAAAAATATATATATTTATTAAGGAATGTAGTTGAGAGAGAGCATGATACTGTAAACATGAGTTTCAGCAATAACATGAAAGAGAGAGAACGTGAAAAAGTTAACAAGTTTATGAGTTATGAGGGAAACGCTTCATCACTGCACAGTGAACTGTCAGGATTTTGAATTCTGAAGAAAAAAAATAAATAAATAAATAAAAAATAAATAATAATAATAATAATAAATAAAAAATAAATGTTTTTTAAATCGTAAAAATATATATATATATATTTTTTTTTCATACAGCAGAAGGACAGTGTTTTACACATATTAAATTTCATTATTGTATAAGATACAGTAATGGAGTAAAAAAATGTTGAATATTTCCAAACATTTTACTGCTGTAGGCTGTACCTAACCCCTTAAACAGTATATTAATTTTTTTTTTTTTTTTTTTCACAAAAACAAACCATTCTTGATATCATTGTTGTGCGAGTTGTGACGTCAATTGTTTTATACAACAAAGGTTGCTATGGTAACAAAATAAATAGTTCAAATAAATGTATTACAGAAGCACGTCTTATACTGAGAGAACATGGAGGTCATTATTAATTGTAGAATTAAAAGAGAAATAGTTTTCAAGTTGGTCGTATGAAACCAAATGTGCTTACAAACATAGGAGATCGACACCACATTGACATATTAAAAGAGCGGATGGAGGAAGACAAAAATAGAAAGTTTCAATTGTTATGGTACAGTAGAACCTCTATTATCCGTGGTAATGAAGGGGTGGGCTGAACGGTTAATCGAAAAAATCGAATAATCCGTACCATAAAAGATTTTCGTAAATTTAGTGGATAATAGGCCTACTTACACTTCGATAATTTCCTCTATGGCCCTGTATTTAACATAATAGGTAGTAGATCACAAGTTCACTAATTTAAGTCTCGTTGTCAACGACGGGTTTTAAGGTGCAAGGAAACTCCTTGTATGGCTGCCTGTGGAAAGATATGAATAGTGGAGGTCTCGTGTTGTAGATTTACATTCTTCATAAACTCCAAACTCGTATTTTGTTGCGAGATGAACCCACAGTTTCTCTTTCCACAAACCACTCAATTATTTACACTTTTGTTTCGATACTTAGCACAAGATTTCTTTTGAACCCTTAGAAGACATTTTATATAGAAGTTACATAGTACAACTCGAACAATAGACCATACTGTGTAAGCGACAAGGCTTGTAATTACACTCTCTAGAAAAAAGTAACGTGCTAATACAGCGTTTCTCAAACTTTTTTGAAGTGGGGACCACTTTTTAAAGTCATTACAGTTCCGCGGACCACCTTACTCCTGTTCCCTTCGAAAGCAAATTTATAATTTTTGTAGCGTATTTTAATACCAGTATACTTATATATTAAAATATAATTAAGGTTCGATACTTTGGTACTTGTTATGAATTCGGGTGGTCCCTGGCTGGGTTACAGGCGCGGCGCCAGATGTGCAGGGAAAAGATGGCGAGAAACACCACGTTCATAGTGCTTTAAATCCCTCTTTTGTTGCGAGAATAGAGTGGCAAGTCGGTAGACGGGTAGGGCAATAAATTTCATAAAATGTCAGTACTGGGAGAAAAAGTGAAGTTCGATAGCCATGTATCATTTCCAAACTCTGAGAATTTAAGCTATAGTGTGATACGCAATTCGTTTGAATTTTATTTTTTTCTGTCTTTTTTGAAGGACCACAAGGGCAGGCCTCGAGGACCACAGGTGGTCCGCGGACCATAGTTTGAGAAACGCTGTGCTAATACAATATAAAGTACTTAATATATTTCTGCAAAAAAAAAAAAACCGAGAGAAAGACAGACGGATAATCCACCAAGTGCTTAATAGGGTGACGGATAATCGGGGTTCTACTGTATAAGAAATATCCTGGGCTAGCAGAGTGCTCTGAGACAAGTCATATTGTTATACCTATATTATGTTTGGAGGTGAAAATGAGTGGTCATCTTTTTGTAGTGTTTGTGTCACAAAAAAAAAAATTGATAGAAAAGCCGAGAATATCTCCTCTATAAAAAGATATAAGGTAAGCAGATTTTTTCAGACTACCCAGTATTTACACCTTTGCTTCGCCATTGAGCAATACTTTGAATTCATTTATTTTTGAGGGCAGATTAATCCCCACATTTATAACATATATCAAAATATAATTAATTATTTATTCCGTCTTATGGCTTAAGCATTGATTACATATAAAAGAAAACACTGATGTGTTACATTTTATTTAGTCTTAATACTAACGTTTTCGCCAGATTTTAATGTTGTTTTGGATGATTAATATTGTCACTATGTCATATTTTACTCTAGTTATGTCATTTCCAAATGTAAAGCAAAGTTTTTGTAATTGATTTTAGATGACATCTGTTATATCTCGTACTTGAAGATGCCCTACAAAGGGCGAAAACAGGAACGGAATAGGTCAGTCAGAAGAGATGAATACCATTCCAGAGGCTAATGATTCCATTTTGAAAATTGAAAAAAGAAATCTACAACATAAGATGAATTTGCCATAAAAGGAAAAACATCTTAGAACTATTTGTTGCGTAAACTTGTAACTTTAAATTTTAATTATTTATAAAGCCACTTGTACGCTTGATATAACAGATTCAAGAGCTCAATGGGAGTCAGGAAGTGCAATCATTGGGCTGTAACGATGCGTGTTGCGAGGATCGAAATGAACGAACAGTAAGCTGTCCCTGAACTATCAGAGGTGAGGGTCGCGAAATTAACCCGTAAGTTATTCGCGAACAAAAACGGCATCTCAGTCTACATGATAGAAACCACGGCAATGCCTGCAGCTACTCAGCCACGATTAGTCTTTCTCAAAAGGGAAACAAAAAGAGTGCATGTTCCATTATCGTTATGCAAGTGAATAATTTATGCCTTTTAATTATTGGTGCAGAAAAGAAAAAAAAAATATGGTAATCCAAAGACTAACGATGTGTTTTCAACAGCAGCATTAGTCAACATCGGCCAAAAGATGGCGTGGCGATGAACAGAGGAAGATGAAAGGATTTTCAACCGATCGTGACCGTTTTAAAAGGTATTATCATATTATGTTCAAAGAATTGCAACGTGGGAGGGAAGAACGTCAAATTACTAACCAATGGTGTCGCAAGTAACTTCATGAATAGGACCTAGTACGCTTACCGCAGTGATGTCAAAAAAGCAAGCGCATTTTTCTGACCCTGACGTCGTGCGCGGGCATCAAGCGCTAAGTATGGAAAGAGGAAGGGTTGTGTATATGAATAAGCACCCTGTTGGATTAAGAAAACAGTGGTGCACAAACTTCAAACGGAACGTGAAATTTTATGTCGTTATTTTTACATGGCTTCTTTCCGTTTGATATTATCTATATTGTCTGCAAAACAAAAGTACTAATACCAATTTCTTAATATTGCAGTTGTGTTTTAAATGTTAATAACATAATAAAGAGTTAAGAAGGAATATTCACATAAATTCCATAGCAGTACAACTATACTGTACTAAGTGAATGAAACACATCATTCATAAAGAAAGTGATATCCCAATAAAAGAGATTGAATATGATGTGATAAGTTGGAATTGATATTGATGGTACCTTTAGCCTTATAAAAGTTAATCAATGAACTAATCAAAACTATATTACAGTACAAAGCAAAGTTATCTAGGCGCTGTATATGTTTTAAGTGTAACTAATATTCCATAACAAAACTCTCATCGAATTATGGTTTTAAGGTGATATTGGTGAGCAACTTCCTATCATCAGAATATTAAATTATTTTCTCGAAATGTGCTTAAGCTATACAACACATAGGCATATATCTTTTTCTTATGTTGTAACAGTAGTTGCTTTGTTAATTCATTTCCTTACAAACAATTTCCATGCGAATATTTCAAAATTTTCAATACACTATCTTCAGTAATACGTATTTACGGTATATTAGATTTACGAAAACATTAAGTAAGGCTACTAAATAAATAGGCCTATATCTGAAAATTTCACTTTTGTATAAAGAAAAGTTGAGAAAATATTTCTTTTGAACAAAAAAATCAAACTTGTAAAAAATGAGCATTAAAATTAAAACTTACATCCTTATAATGCACTTATACTTCTCAGGCAAATCTAAAAATTAACATGGATACAGTTTTAATAAGTTCTCTTGCCTTTATCTATTTAATCAGTGCTGGCCATCCCTGAATATAGCTCGACCAAGCGGCATATACTACCTCTTTCTTCTGTCTCTTTCCTTTCCGCTGTGAAGCGTTCAGGCTCTCCTGAGCTCTAAAGCGCGCGCTTGCTCCCATGAGCATCAATTGGCATGACTGGCTTAAAGTACCTCTCGATCTGTTTCAGATTTTTACACCACTCAAAACAGAATACCTCTCTCCATTCCATGAGCGAACGTCCTATTTTCTTTTCTCCTTTTGGAGAAAAAATCTTTCGAGGAATTCGAGATATAAACATACACAGCAATGGTTACAATAGCAGCCTCAGTCGGCTGAGGCGCTTGCCTGCAGATCCGAGTTGCGTTCGAGCGTGGGTTCGATTCCCGTTTGAGCTCATTACCTGGTTGGTTTCTTTCCGTCGTTTTCCTCAATCGTAAGGCTAATGTCAGGTAATCTATGGTGATTCCTCAGCCTCATCTCGCCAAACATCATCTCGCTTTCACTAATTCTATTGACACTAAATAACCGAGTGGTTGATACAGCATCGTTAAATAATCAACTACAAAAACAGGAATGATGGTATTCCTTCATTTCCTCACGTAAATTTAATACACCCAGTTCTGTTCCGATATATCCAATTCACATTCTTCTATAACAGGCTAGTTACCCTAAATCATAACAAACGAAGCTGTGATGGAAAGAGTGGATGAAGACAAAATTATGCTGAAACTGGTCGGGAAGAGAAAAAAGAACTGACTGGGTCACTGGTTGAGAAGAAACTGCATTCTGAAAGATGCACTGGAAGAAATGGCGAACAGGAGAAGAGTTCAATGCAGAAGAAGATAATTATAAGATGATAGACGACATTAAGATATATCGATCCGAAAACAGGTTAGAACCTCATAAGTGACACCAATAAGGCATCACTTAAGAGACAACTAAGCCAGGAGATAATAGGATAGTGTGGCCAGTTCCTTTCCACCTTTACTTCTTACATCGCTGGCTAGTAGGCTAATTAGACTTCAGATGTATTATACAAACTAACTTAATTTTAAAACTGTTCCTGTTCACCAAATATAACATGCATTCAACAGCAACTTCACGTTGCAATCCACTCCACTGATCCATATTTTTGCAAATGACGGTCAATAAATATTGGCAACATCATGAGGTCATATTTAAATGGTCCAGCCAGTTTTGTTGGCATTTCTGAATAATTATAGTTACGCATTTCATTTGCAATTCCTAGTGAATATCTCTACTTCAGACACAGCCCAATACTGTAGTCTTAACTAAATAGTGGTATCTGAGCTGCTTCCAATTCATAAGTCGTGGATTTAAAAGTCTCATTCGTGATTTATAAATTTTAAAACTAAAATAACCAGAACAGTTTGTATGTCGGATTCAATTTCCAACGAGTTCAGACTAACTTTCCGGTGGGCAAAAACTGTGTTTTCTTGGGGAAATCCCGTTTTTTCCTGTCATCATTCAACAATAAAATTTGGTCCTTAATCAAAATCATAGTCCTGTAATTGTTCACAAGACCAAGTCCGTAAGAGTCATGTGACGAATCTTTTACTCCGAAACCACAGAAATCCATACGTTGGCGCCAACACCCGAAATCAAAATGGTAAAAAAATGATAACTCTGATAACTAAATTCTTTCTACGTTGCAGGAAACAATTAAAAATCATACAGTTCGTAAATCAAAATGATATCTAGTCGTGCAAATGTACGACGCAATTTTCAGTCACCCACATTGGAACACGTGAAACAGCTCGAGCTCAAAAGAAGGTAACCAGACCAGATTGCCATGGTCCACTCGGTGTTCACTCTGCGTGCGAAATGTTCTACTTATATTCGTATCCCATTAGTAAACGTTTAACAGATGCTATTAACGCATTGGTTGAAGCATTTTTTCCTCCTATCACACTGAATTATCCTTTCGGAGACTTAAGCTTTCATCGCAATTAAAAAAAAAAGGTCAGTAAGTTTATTTCATTGAATATTTCCACGTATTTCTAAAATATGCTTCATGCTCGTCAGACTAGACCTATTGTATATCCTATAAACATATTACAACTTCCATGTCGAAACTTATGTAAAATGATTTAACTATAAAAATAAATAAACTGTACATAAATTGTGGAAAATAATATAACAAACTACTATACATTATCCACAGACAAAAACCAAAATGACATCATTCTTATGCGTCAGAATAAACATAAAATAGTGGTGATATTCAAAATACTCGTAATAGAAGAAATCAACAATTCCAACTATCTTGGCTGAAAAACAATTTACTCACACATGAAAATATCGATGAGGAAAAAAATGACAAGTACGCAGCCGTGACGAGAATGCGACTCGCGAGGACATTGTGGCTCGTAGTGAGAGCTATGCATTTCTCTTGCTTCTAACCTTCCCCAACCCCCACCCTCTCACTCAATGGAGTCAAACTCCGTTTCATTTGTATTTGTCTCTGACCTGCGAGTGGCATATGTCTCTCTCGAAACCATGTACCTCTACAAAAACGAAAGTTTCAAATAGGATGGGAGGACGCATTTTTTTTGCTGTCAATATGATGAGAATATTAAATGTATGATTTGTTCACAAGTATTACGAGGAAAACGGTTGTATAACATAAAACGGCATTGTACTACCTGTTACTAATGAAACATTAATTTTTACGTGTTAATAATAATAATAACAATAATAATAATAATAATAATAATAATAATAATAATAATAATAATAATAATATCATCATCTCTGTACGTCGAACCTTTTTCAGCAGAATAATACGGTTAGCTCTTCAATTTGAACTCTCTGATTTACTGTGTGATGTCAAATGAAAGCTAGATGTAAGGACTTGACAAATGTTGAACTTTCAAATCTTTGCCAAAAAATAAATATCCGAAGCTTCGTTCTTTCGCTTTCTCTGTTGAAGCCATGTTCGCTACAACTTACATTTGTGAAAAAATATTTTCAACAATTACAATAGTAAAAACCAAATTTAGATCACGACTGACAGACAAATACCTTCGTGATCAACTACGACTGGCAGTAAGTGACATAATTCCTGATTTTGAAACTTTGTCGCAGAGACATTCTGAAGACAGTTAATTTTAGGTTGTGATATTGTACATTTATTCTTCATTCCTTTCTTCGTTACATGTACTAAACATTAGTTTGTAACCTTATACTCTATAAAATTATATTTAAGCGCTTGATGTAAGGAAAATGAAAATCCGTTAATAAGCCAGACAGTTGCTTCACTTCCCCTTCGGGTATCCGCCTCCCTCCATAGGTGCTATGCACGT
The DNA here is from genome assembly GCF_040183065.1 of Periplaneta americana. Taxonomy (NCBI): domain Eukaryota; kingdom Metazoa; phylum Arthropoda; class Insecta; order Blattodea; family Blattidae; genus Periplaneta; species Periplaneta americana. The sequence continues at coordinate 142,297,944 of NC_091128.1, forward strand.
TGCAGGTTACACAGTGGCTCGGCGCACGATTACATTTTCGCCATCGCTGAAGTACAGTATCAAAATACACGGTGGGAGTAAAATAGTTCTGCAGATTGAAAGTGACGATACGGTACACTTATATGAACAGAAAACTTACATTACGTTTTGTGACTAAATGGACGTTAAGTAGAAAATTGAGTTGGAAGTTCCAGCACTTTGGCAACATCGTCGCTAACATACTCCACTTTCTTCTCGTAAAACAGATACAACATAAACGATAAACCTATCTGTAGATGCGCAACTCGGTGCTAATATCTGAAATGGGATACCTTTACTGATGCACACTTCCTATTTGCATAGTTTCTGTTAAAAATGAGAACAGCAGAACTACAAATACTTCTCCAAATAACAATCGCTGTCACTTTCCTTCAACATTAAGCACCATTATTGGAAATTCTGACATACTTCAGTGGATATGAGATAAATTCGAGAGTTAATTTAACACTCCATACGACACAACTCTTCGCGATGAGAGTCACAGATAATCCGTATCGCTTCATAGCTTTCAAACAAAGGCAGCATGGAAAAAAAACACATCTTCGAGCAGCAACACAAAGCAACTTAAGCAGTGGTTGCAGACATACAGGACTACCGTTACGTCTTACAAGAAATCATTTTCAACATGTTTCTTACCAATTTATTGCCTTAGGTAAATTCTGATTCTGTGAAGTTCACAATCCCTCAGTATGGCTCCTATTTCCGAAAACCAACTAATCTTTGGATGTTTGTTAATAATAATAATAATAATAATAATAATAATAATAATAATAATAATAATAACAATAGCAACAATAAATGTGTCTCAGTGAAACGTACAGCAGAGTTCGTATAGGTCAGTTTCTGTCAGATAAATTTCCAATTCATTGTGGGCTAAAGCAAGGAGATGCACTATCACCTTTACTCTTTAACTTTGCTCTAGAGTATGCCATTAGGAAAGTCCAGGATAACAGAGAGTGTTTGGAATTGAACGGGTTACATCAGCTGCTTGTCTATGCAGATGACGTGAATATGTTATGAGAAAATTCACAAACGATTAGGGAGAACTCGGGAATTTTACTAGAAGCAAGTAAAGAGATAGGTTTGGAAGTAAATCCTTAAAAGACAAAGTATATGATTATGTCTCGTGACCAGAATATTATACGAAATGGAAATATAAAAATTGTAAATTTACCTTTCGAAGAGGTGGAGAAGTTCAAATATCTTGGAGCAACAGTAACAAATATAAATGATACCCGGGAGGAAATTAAACACAGTATAAATATGGGAAATACCTGTTATTATTCGGTCGAAAAGCTTTTATCATCCAGTCTGCTGTCAAAAAATCTGAAAGTTAGAATTTATGAAACAGTTATATTACTATGCAAATCTAGTCTTTCAGGTGAAGCTTCATGTAAAGCAGATTTGAATAATTTCAAGGGAAGAATTGTTCCGGGGCCGGGTATCGATCCCGGGACCTCTGGTTGAACGTACCAGCGCTCTCCCAACTGAGCTACCCCGGAACTCCTCTGGTTGAACGTACCAGCGTCCTCCCAACTGAGCTACCCGGGAACTCCTCTCTGGTTGAACGTACCAGCGCTCTCCCAACTGAGCTACCTGGGTAGCTCAGTTGGGAGAGCGCTGGTACGTTCAACCACAGGTCCCGGGATCGATACCCGGCCCCGGAACAATTTTTCCCTTGAAATTATTCAAGTTATATTACTAGTTGTTCTTTATGGTTATGAAACTTGGACTCTCACTTTGAGAGAGGAACAGAGATTAAGGGTGTCTGAGAATAAGGTTCTTAGGAAAATATTTGTGGCTAAGAGGGATGAAGTTACAGGAGAATGGAGAAAGTTACACAACACAGAACTGCACGCATTGTATTCTTCACCTGACATAATTAGGAACATTAAATCCAGACGTTTGAGATGGGCAGGGCATGTAGCACGTATGGGCGAATCCAGAAATGCATATAGAGTGTTAGTTGGGAGGCCGGAGGGATAAAGACCTTTGGGGAGGCCGAGACGTAGATGAGAAGATAATATTAAAATGGATTTGAGGGAGGTGGGATAAGATGATAGAGAATGGATTAATCTTGCTCAGGATAGGGACCGATGGCGGGCTTATGTGAGGGCGGCAATGAACCTCCGGGTTCCTTAAAAGCCAGTAAGTAAATAATTCTGGTTGATTTTCACGAAGATAATATCTCTAATGGTTTCTGGAAGTTCAAAGCTCCCGCCTCTCGTGAGTGAGTGAGTGAGTGAGTGAGTGTTTCCTCCACCCCGAAGAACAGATCTTTTGCCATCCTGGAAACTTATCTTTATAGTATGTGCAAAAGGTGTTGATAAGTTTTAAGCCCATCACAGATGGCGATGGATTTCATCAGCGACAATATTTCCAGTCTTTTATATTATCTTTTCCTACTGTTGACAGAATTTTAAAAAATCTTAGCTATATCATTCTATGCTAGGAGAGTCTCTAAACAATAAATGCTGATCAGAAGTGGGAAAGGATATTTTGCCTTTGAGATTATTCAGTGTTTTCAGAAAGATCAAACAAATATTTTTGATGGGACATGTTTCTGTGGACTAGAACATGGGTTCACTACTTAGATTTAAAAAAAATCAATCATAATAGTGGAACCCATGTTTCTCCTTCTACGACGATCTCTACGACCAAGAAATGTTTCGAATGAGAAATCAGCTGCGAAGTTATTCCAAAATGAAATGTCAGGACTGATTTCTTGATACTCGTATCATTCTAATCTACTTACAATTAGATAGATGTTAACTTCTTTTTGGACAAGACCCAAAGTCAACGAGAACTTTGAGACATATGAGTCTGTTTTGAAATTAAACAGTGCTAAGGTAAAAGGCTAAAACCGTTACAAGTGTAGATATTTATTAATGTATTATTATATTATTATTATTATTATTATTATTATTATTATTATTATTATTAATATTATTACAGCCATATGGAGATTCAAACCATAAATCCTGAAACTGAACTTTCCTTTACACGTCCAACGGGATCGCGTGACTTATTCCCATCTCCACCACCGGACCTTTTCCAATAACGCAAACGAACGGTGCCTTTATCTATTAAGCAAATGCTCATTCAGCTACAGGCAACTGAATTGAACCCCTGCTAGTCTACAGCAGGGCTGGGCACCGGGAGCGAATCCAAACTCCAAACGGGGACGCTTAATATTCATCCGTTACGCCATCAACGCTGAGGGGTGCTCGGCGGGGAAAAAAGGGGTTGAAGAGAAGTCATATGGCTCCCCGTGAAAGAGTAGAATTCGCTCTTGGTGTCCAACCCTGGTCTATATAGGTTAAGCAATACTGGTATTTTAACAACGCTTCAACTGCAATGTTAAGGCTGGTTCACAATAAACCTGGAACGGAAACGACAACGAGAACGGAAATATTGTTAAAATAAATGTATTTAAATGCGAGCATTCACAATTAACTATTGTGAATGCTCACACTTAAATACATTTATTTTAACATTATTTCCGTTCTCGTTGTAGTGTCCGTTCCCGGTTTATTGTGAACCAGCCTTTATTCAGCATCGAAATTCCATATGGGCGACAAAAGTCTGACGTATTTTGCCTGGAGTTCTTTCTCGGACAGATTTATTTTTCGTGCCATAAATCTACGACACGGAGTCCACAGCTTTACACCCCCTCCTCCTCTCTCTCTCTCTCTCTCTCTCTCTCTCTCTCAGGAAGCCATGATAAGGGTTTTATCGCCCATTGAAATCCATTTTTATGATCATTGTTATGAAAGTTGTGATGTCATCGGAAATTTTTTAAATGGCATCATATATTTTTATTCGGATCATCTGAAATATATGCTTTTTTTTCCATTACCGTTGCACAAACTATCAATTGTTTTTATATTAAACGTTGCTATAGTAACCAAATAGTTGGCTTTTCTGATGTTATAGAAACAGTTTAATAGTTGAAATTAACAGAAAATAAAGATGTTAAGGGGACACTCAACTTAAAAATTGCAGAAAAAGTGTCATAGAAATGAAAAATTAAATTTCTACACTAATTTACGTGACAGAACTAAATCAATACGCAGAATTCTTCCCCTATTCATTGAGAAGTCACAGTCAAATGCACAAAGCCAAAAAATAAAAAATGATAATTAAAAGTGATATTTCAATTAATGATTGATTAAAAATTGAAATATTTTTTTTTTATTTTGAAAAGTATTGGATCTAATGAGCTGAGATTTTGCATGTTACTTTCTATGTGTATATTAAACTTTCTCCAAATTTAAAAAAGATTGGTCAAATAGGAAAAAAGTTCCAAAATATAGTTGAGTGTCCCCTTAAGTGAAAATCAGAGAATTGATATTTTAATGGTGATTGGAGAAATACCACTACAGTAAAAAAAAAATAATAATAATTTTTGCTGCGTCTTTATCACTGTCATTGTAAATGCAAAACATTTTGAACATTAAATTAATTGAATATTTGCTGTTTTGACTCAGCGAAATTAATTTATTCGTTTGAGAGAAATTACTAACAATTTTATTCTCAATTGTAAGTGCCAAATATTGAAATTATACAATTCAATTTGTGACAAAATTGTGTTACGTGATGTGTATTGTTTGTACATTCTAGTCTTACAAACGTCAAATTCAATTAAAAGAATGAGATCTTGGCTGACATACATTTCTGAAGAATCTCTTTCAGACTGTATGAAGAAAAACATAAGGTGTCATTTAAAATTGTTGTAGTGACGTCGTAACTCGCACAACAGTGATATTAAAAATGGTTTGTTACACTGAAAAAGTACCTTTTAAAATATAAGGTTTCACGTGTTAGAGCGTTTTTCGAAAAAAAAAAAATAAATAAATTTAAATGTAAAAGATAATATGCGGAACATATTAAACATATTGTATACGACACAATTAATAGAAGGACGAATAACGGGACAAAAGGAAGTGTAAATGAAACTGTTGACAATATTCCACCTTATAGATTATGCTGATAGGTGGAAGGCTTGAACAGTTGGATCCTGACTGATTAACAATACAGATTCGTACGTAAAATCTCTGACCACATATAACAGATTGATCCACTTTCAGGACAACTTTGATCAATTTCACTATGCTGCCATCTAGCGACTGCAAATAAGTCACGCTATAATCCTGATGGAATTGCATTGAGTAATAGCTTGCAGCTGTACTTCCATCTAGTGGTCGTTCCAAACAAATTCATTTTCGACAGTGGAGATTCTAGTGATTGTTCTCTTTTATATGTTGCCATTTTATAACATGGGAATGGCCAATCTGATACATACATATATATATATATATATATATGCACTGATAATGTGTGTGCGTGCGATTAGAGGTAAAATTCATTGAGATCACGGTTAAAAATAAAACTCTCTCCATTCTTGAAGAGCAGGAAGAAAAAAAAAACATTGGAATTAAAATACTACAATGTAAGGTACGGTAGGTCTACTAACCTACTGCCAATTAAAAAATGTGTCAGTAATGCAATGTTTTAAATTTAGATAATAGAAAAACATGCATCAAGGTACAATAAGTTGTGCTATTCTTATAACATTCCTTTCGAAACAACTGCAAACAGCTTCTTTCACTAAGTGGCTGATTTTTTAGAAACATATAAAAGCTACAACCAACCAAATGTTCTGAAATCTGTTGCTCGACTGTTTCGTTGAACATGTGCTTCACACAAACAAGCGCCCACACCATAGGAAAACATCTGGGACATGAATTCTGCTCGCAGACACTACTTTTCAAAATACAAATGATATAATCTGAAACATGCGGGTTTAGACGTAAATTGACTTTCATTGTACGTGTAACCTTGCATAGCCCGTTTATACAAACTATTTAAAATATGTAATATTTTTAATTTCATAGACTAGGAATGAAGACGGTGGTGGAAACGTGACGCTCATCATCATCATCATCATCATCATCATCATCATTTTTAAACATGTTATTTGGTTTTTAATATATCGTTTAACGAGTCTATATCAACTACAAGCTTATCTAGTGTCGATGGAATTGGTCCGAGTATTCGTCGTAAGATTATCTGACATTCACCTTACGGTTGGAGAAAAACTAAAAAACAAAAACCTAGCCAGGCAATTTAGACCAAGCGGGGTTGGAACGCAGCCTCGAAACAGTAGGCAAACGCGTTACCGCCTAAGTTACGCAAGCGACTATTATTATTATTATTATTATTATTATTATTATTATTATTATCATTATCATCATCACCATCACCACCACCACCATCACCTCAGTAAACAATGATAGTAAAATTTTCAATATTTTCTGACTAGCTGCAATCATGAATTTAAAAATTTCAATCTGCTGCAGCAAAAAACTTTCTTACGACGTGACTGGCATATCTGGGGAATTATGGCTTTCTGGATAGGTGTGATTATGTTTGTATATACTTGGTATGATTATTTAATACAATAACTTCTAATGGAATTATTGCTACAATATACTTTGTACTACTTTCCATTTCCAAATATCCTTGACTTCCATCGATAGGTTTGTTTATTTACTAATTTTTAACACTTAACTCCTTCAAATGTGATGTTAATGGAACACTAAATTAAAAGGTAAATGTTTTACGAGCTTTCCATTAATAAGGCACGTGATTGTAATCGATCTCCCTTTCCTATCCGAAGTGATGTGTATCTCCCCTATCCGAAGTGAAGTGAGAGTTGTATAAAAGGAGAGGTTAAGCAGAATAAGTGAGAAAGAAATTGATTATAAGCTATTGTTTAGTCAGTTGTGCTGACGCGATCCAAAGTACCAGATTTCAATACTGCATAAATAGATTCGTACTGGATAGAAGCATACGTTTAGACGCAAACTCAATGCGGAGAATTTTTGCTATATGTCGGTATCTGGATAAATATCCACTGTCTGGTGAATTCGTTTGTTAGTGCTGAACTATTTCTCTTGCTATTCTTTTTGGACTGCGCGAATTCTAGTTAAGTAGGATTACCTGATACCCTGCCTCTCATCGAGATTCGAGAAAGAAATTATATACTTCGTATTGTAAATACTATGTTAACTTCTCTATATATTTATTTTAGTAGGTTATTTTACGAGGCTTTATCAACATCTGAGGTTATTTAGCGTCTGAATGAGATGAAGCACTTTCTTCCTGATAAATTAAAATTAATCCTTGTACAAACACTCGTGATGCCACACTTCGACTACTGCGATATTATATTAAGTAACCTAAATGCAAATTTGAGCAGCAGGCTACAACGTGTGCATAATGCGTGCGTCCGTTATATTTCTAATATTCGTAAGTATGATCATGTTTCTCCGTCTTTCCAAAGTCTGTCTTGGCTAAAGGCTAAGTGATCGACAAGCCCTACATTCTCTTGTTCTCTTATTTCAAATTCTGAGCACCGCTACCCCAATCTATTTGGCTTCTCGTTTTCAAAATTTATCCGCATATCATCAGCTAAGTACAAGATCTCATCATAACAATTTACTCATTATACCCTACCACAAGATACCTTTATATTTTTCATATTATACAGTTTCAGTTGCTAGAAATTGGAACTCGCTACCGAGTGATGTAAGGGGTTGGTGGACAATAACTTCATTTAGGTCAAAATTACATAAATTCTTACTTTAATTGCTGATTAATATTTATTACATATAATGAAACTAACATCTGTCCATTCTTATTATTATCATTAATTTCTCTAAATAGATTTACAAAACTAATGGCAATTGCATTAATATTCTCATTACAGAAATATATTTTAGATTTATATATATATATTTTTTTTTCTCCCTGTAACATAGTTCTAGTAAGCTTATATTAAATCAATTTTCATCATTTTACTAGAAATCTCAAATTAATTATAATTGATTGAATTAAATTAGCTCATAACTTAAGTTACTACTTTACCTTATAGATTTATCTAAATTTAAATAAATATGTAGTCTACTAGTTGTTAAAACTTAACTGAAGAATATTGCTGGAGAACCTTTTAAGTGTAGAGTAAATAAATATTCATAATTTAAATATGTATTGTATTGATTAAGGCTGGTTGAGTGGAAGAGAAGGCCTTATGGCCTTAACTCTGCTAGGGAAAATAAATTATTATTATTATTATTATTATTATTATTATTATTATTATTATTATTATTATGGTGATAATGCCGATGAAATGAGTCCGGGGTCCAGCACTGAAAGTTACCCAGCATTTGCTCATATTGGGTTGAGGGAAAACCCCGGAAATAACCTCAACCAGGTAACTTGCCCCAATCGGGAATCGAAACCGGGCCACCTGGTTTCGCGGCCAGACGCGCTAACCGTTACTCCACAGGTGTGGACTTCTCTATATATTTCGGAATGTTTCTTGCTTATGTATTAACAAAATCCTTTTCATCACTACAAATCAAACTCACATTTAAAAATAGGATGGATATTCTAATAATATGATAATATAATTGTAAATTAATTTCTATGTAGCCGCATTTTGTGCCAGTACATGGTACTGGTTTTCTTAACATTTGATATGCGATTTAAAAGATTAACTTGTAGCTGTAGATTTTCTAGACTTAAATAGAAGGCATCCGGCTATAACCATATCCTGTGCATTAGTCACCTTACTTCGATTGTTCTGACCGAACCACATGACTGCATAGGCTATAAAAAGAATTATTTGCCCCATGTTTCAAAAGCAAGGCGTTGTTAGGTATTTTATGGCGGTGCTTAATATATTACGACTGCCTCGATTTCTACGCATTATTCTTTCTATTTCGAGTCGTGTTACTCTGTGATAGCAAAGATGCAGCATATAATTATATAAAATCACGTTTCTATAATATTGCTAATTAAACACGTCTCACAAGGGAAGGGTTTCGGCTCGAACAGGAATTTCGTATCCAAAATTTGTATACAGGCCCATCTTTACACCTCTGTAAAGCTCCCAAAAGCATTCGTTTGTGTAATGTGTGGTTTGTCTGTTAGAGCACTGTACAAGTTGAGGGGTGGAGAGAGCACTGCACAAATTAAGGGGATGGGACACCTTACCCGTAAGCCTAGCCTAGCCTAGAAACTAGTGCGAGTGGTAACATGTCTAAAGCCCATTTAAGAACATTTTTACCCAACGTTCTATCTGAAAATATTGCAGCTAATCAAAAGTGTACATTGGTGTGTGACTATTGAATGTTCACAAGTGCGCAACATTGATAAATGAATCATTCCAAGGCTAGGACATGGAATGTATGATCATTCCACCTAAAAACTAAATATGTCAAGCCTCTGAATATCTATTTCCTTAGACAATACAAAATATATGCTCGGAGGATAACAGATTACATAAGGACTCTTGCTGAAAATCCAGAACTTAACTTGGGAAATCGAGTGTTTATAATGAAAATGCACTCTGTTATTCATAACCAGTTGTCTGCTCCAGTATATTGCCCTATGATTCAGTATTCCTGGCAGTCAGCCGGTTACGTGAATTGTGAACAAGTCTCGGACTTCAAAAATGTAATTCAGGTGGCATTTGATTTTTCAGCACTGGAGTGCGGTTCAAAAGATTGTTCAGGTGTTGCTTCTGTGTGTTGTGTTTATTGCTCTGCTCCATGCTGTTTCATGCATTTTGTAGAGAATCCTCATGTAGGCTACATTTTTAAATTAAGTGTACTGACCAATACCAATCAAACGGAGAGTTACACAAATGAATGCTTTTACGGTCTTCATCACCATTGTGAAGTAAGCGTCTGTACAAATTTTTAACCAAAAATTCCTGTTCGAGCCGAAACCCTTCCCTTGTCAGAGTACGTACGTTCCGAACTATATTTTTCCAGTAATATGGCATACATACATGTGTTCTGCCCATGGGCAGGTCTTTCACTGCAAACCCAGCATTCTCCAATCTTTCCTATTTTCTGCCTTCCAAATTCCTTTTTCTCTTTCTGATCAGTTTCAGCATCATTCTTTCTTCACGCACTCTTTCCAACACAACTTCATTTCTTATTTTGTCTGTCCACTTCACACGCTCCATTCTTCTTCATATACACATTTCAAATGCTATTCGTTTCTCTTCATTTCGTCGTAATGTTCATGTTTCTGCCTCCCATACAATGACACACACAAAGGTCCGCAGAAGATACTCCTTTTTCTATTAAAAGTTTCCTTTGCCATTGCTATCCTCTTGACTTCCTGCTGCAGCTCATGTTACTGCTTAACATCCCAAGTATTTGAAGCTGTTCACTTGCTCTACTGCCTCATTTAGAATTCGCAAGTTTACCTTCTTTATTTTTCTTATGACAACCATCGTCTTTGTCTTGTTTGCATTTATCTTAATGCCATACTGTTCACAGCTGTCATTTAGCTTCAGTAGCATATCCAGTATCATTTCTTCTGCTAACAACGCCATTACATCAGAAAATCTTATGCACTTTATTCTTCTTCCTCTTACTTTTACCTCTCCCATTTTCTGAAAACAGTTCTTCATCAAATCCTACAAGTACATGTTGAACAGGGCATCCTTGTCGTACTCCTCTCCCTATTTCAATTCCTTCTGACATTTCTTCTCCTATCATGACTTTGACTCGTCGTTTCATATATAGGTTACTGAACAGCCTCCTGTCTTTCCAATCCACACTTATTTTCTTCAGGACATACATCAATTTGTTCCAATCCACTCTGTTTGGGTAATATGGCATACTGTTCATATTTAATTTAGTAAATTTCGAGTTACAATGTGAAATAAAAAATAATCGGTTTGTTTTTCATCGGCACTAGCACTACGATTATTATCTTATTGACCTCCTCGATGTTTTGCGATTATTAAGATTGGCGGATCCGAAGTTTATAGGTTCAAACCCGGCCGAAGACTATGGATTTTAAAGATCAATAAATTTCTGAGTATGACTTCCCCCAGGAGGGAAATAAAGCTGGAAGGCCTGTGCCGTAGATTTATTGAACACTGAAGATTCCTTTCCCTGAAAGAGGACACCATGCAAAAATTTTCTGTCACTTTCTATGCTGAATAGACTGTGCAGTAGACCTAAGTAGTATAATTTTATTTAACAATACTCCCATCTTATTCTCTTTTTATTTTTCTATTCTTCATTCATTGATCCTCGAGATCAAAGACTTGTGAGAGACTAGCAACTAGCAGTTCGTTGGTCGCGCGTTGAGCGATGCATACGAATAACTTCCTGCAGTGTCCGCAATCTTGTATACAGTGAAGAAGGCATGATTTTATTTTGGGATTTTAATACGTGTTTTCTCGGTTAAATGGAGGGACTTCAGCGCGGTAGCTTGCTGATTTTGTATTCCTGATATACTATGGAGATCGAGCCCATGAACCAACTATCCTGTGTGACGTTTCTTCAGTCACTCCTAACAAATTCTGGAGAATTATCGTTTATGAACATTTCCTAATGATAATATAGACATCATAGTCACAATCATATTCTTTCTCTTATTCAGAAAAGATCTAAAGGCGTCGACGCAACCTCAACTAAAATACAAATTTAAAGTATATTTAACGACGCTCGCAGCTTCCGAGGTTATATCAGCGTCGTCGGTGTGCCGGAATTTTGTCCCGCAGGAGTTGTTCTACATGCCAGTAAATCTACTGGCATGACTAAAGTATATCTCACACAATAGCAAAAGTGGGGGGGGGGGTTAACGAGCTGAAGCCCCTCCCCATTTTAAAAAAATTAAACAGATATTAAATTTAAAGCATGAAGAAACAATCCGTAGTGATGATGATGATGACGACGACGATGACGACGACGACGACAACGGGGACATCCACAATGACAAAACGGATTGAAAAAATTAATTAGAATTGTAACGTATATTGCGGAAATATAAAAATTGAAAATTTATCTTGTGAAGAGGTGGAGAAGTTCAAATATCTTGGAGCAACAGTAACAAATATAAATGATACTCGAGAGGAAATTAAACACAGAATAAATATAGGAAATGCCTGTTATTATTCGGTTGAGAAGCTTTTGTCATCTAGTCTGCTGTCAAAAAATCTGAAAGTTAGAATTTATAAAACAGTTATATTACCGGTTCTTCTTTATGGTTGTGAAACTTGGACTGTCACTTTGAGAGAGGAACATAGGTTAAGGGTGTTTGAGAATAAGGTGCTTAGGAAAATATTTGGAGCTAAGAGGGATGAAGTTACAGGAGAATGGAGAATGTTACACAACACAGAACTGCACGCATTCTATTCTTCACCTGACATAATTAGGAACATTAAATCCAGACGCTTGAGATGGGCAGGGCATGTAGCACGTATGGGAGAATCCAGAAATGAATATAGAGTGTTAGTTGGGAGACCGGAGGGAAAGATAATATTAAAATGGATTTGAGGGAGGTGGGATATGATGATAGAGACTGGATTAATCTTGCTCAGGACAGGGACCACTGGCGGGCTTATGTGAGGGCGGCAATGAACCTCCGGGTTCCTTAAAAGCCAGTAAGTAAGTAAGTAACGAATATTGCAATGATTTGGATAAACCCGATCAATATCAAACTGAAGTATATGATTCTTATATTTTAATTAGAATATTTCTTGAGGGTACACAATAGTCAGTCAATCTTCAATCCTGAAGTGAAAAAATATTGTCCCTCCATTCTGTTTACATCACGTCCACATTATTTAGCGACAAGAAGCAAATATCCCTGAAAAGAGTGGCGCTATGTTCTAATGAACGCTAATGAAAAGTAAACGCTGTAATACCGTACAGTCATCGTACAATAGCGACAGAAGCATCAATATTTCGAACACTAAAGAGGCCGGCCAAATTCCGTTTATACAAGCAATAGGAATATACTATTAAGTTGTGAATGAGTGTTTTGTACAGATCATGCTTTTGTACACATATTCATGTAGTCCATTATTTTTAAATCTGTTATTAAACGAAGTTTTATCAACTATATAGTTATCTAGCGTCCATGAAAGACATACTTAAGCGAAACCATTTCATACACGGCTAAATAAGATGGACTTTCGTTTCCTGGATTGCACAGAAAAATGACAAATTCAGAGAGAACATTTTATTTCACTTATACATTTTACGGTTTAAGGCTTAAGTAGGCACATGCAGGGCTAATTATTTGCACAAATTTACATTAAATAAGTGCAAGCATAATATTGTAATCATTTCTAATATAATTTTTATTTATGAGATTCTACGTTTAAATGTTCCAAGAAAATAATAACTATAAAAACACCATTCGGAACATGGCAAAGGAACTGGATTGTTGTGAAACGCATTTATCTTTTCTTCAATTCCAAGAATTACGCCCCTCTCTCTGTTCCGACATCTAAAGAATCTTCCCTCTCAGCCTTTGGTCTACGTCCCTTTTCATTAGGTTTGTAATTCAAAGCTACTGCATTCTGAGTCCAGTATCTGCTACTCACATTGTATAGCCTACCTGTATACACAATTTCTCAAAAGTTCATATATAACAAAATAAGCGGAGAAGTATATTCTTAGGCCTAAATTTAGCAGAAATTATTAGGGTATTTGCAGAATTATTTCTAGCCTACTTTTCATTTCGAAGCTGAACCAGTGAACGAGAGAATCCCTCATAAACACATTTGTTAGGTGTGAGTGACCATATAAAGTTTATTATTTTATCAAAAGTTAATGTTATATCTTCACCTTATACAAGATTATATGCACATTAGATGCACACCAAGTACAGTCGAAATTTGTTCACGGAGATAATAAAGACAATGAGCGGCATTCACATAATTTGTTCTTTCTTTATTTTTTAATCCATCATCCTAACATCGACGGCTAAGAAGTAATACCTCTTATCAGTAAATTTGCAGGTGAATCAAACAACTGTTTTAAAAAATAACTTTTCTCAAAATAGGCAAAAATTTTTATACAGGGACATCATTTTATTTTTACTTCAATTTTTATTGTACCTGACTTTTTGAATGTACTTCACTCCTACCCCCTCTATTAGTAAACTTCCAACCGTTCTCCACACAGAACCAAGCGTATACAGTCAAAGTCGCCTTACGGTCATAGTAAACACAAACAGTACTGAGTTAGTGAGTATAGTACGTTTCACAAATATGTTCGCGTTTTCCAGTGAGCTTTCAATATTAAATCATATTTTCGCACAGGTATTGCCGTCCGTTTGCCTACGTCGCATCCTGGTTTCCCCCACCCGCTTCTGCTCGCCCGTCTGTAAAGGCTAGTGGATGGGCTGTCTTAGCTATTTCTGAAAACATTAATTTCTGTTAGGAATTGGACGTCAACGTAATATTATACAACTGTTTAAAATAATTTAAATAAAAGGGCCTCGTTAATTAATTGTGACGTGATTTTCCTCTTTTCTACGACCCTGCGAAAAAACCACTTGGACGGACAGTAGATAGCATGTCTGAGTACTTTTATCTTTTCGGATCCGGCAGAAGTGAAGATTTAATTTATAGTACGTAAGGTACTCTTTTATAGAATAGGTACAGAATTATTTCAACATGAGTTACTAGTACGAATGACGAAACTGGTAATTGGAATTAAGTACAACAGTATATAGTGCGATAATATGCAAAAAAGAACTGAAGCCTGTATCGAAATGAACGGCCACCATTTTAAAAATTCTGTTTAAATATCCATAATTATTATGATTATTTTGCAATTTAACTTCATATTCTGTATTGTACGATAATGTGCTTTAGACAGTATAATATACGCTCCATAATGAATACGTCCGAATGGGTAGCTCAGTTCGTGAGTAAAAACACTTATTGTTAATACTGTACTGTATTTTGTTTAAAGAAAAACCTAATGAAAATGATCAAACTCAAAATTGCGATATTTCCTACTTTACGTAAATGGATGAACTACTTTTCTTCCCTCTTATACCTAGTAAAGTGATTTGTTTGTATTTTACGCCCGTATCATCGAACTCCAGTCTTGGAAAGGATTAGCAAACGGTGTTTCCGGTTCTCAACCGTTACTCCAAAGGTATAGCCACGTTAATATTCGAAATGTTAGTAAAAATAAAATGATGTCCTTGTATATGTATCTGTTTTGTAAGATCTTCTACCTGAGGACAAAATATTAGTTAACTGTCCAATTTTGTGATGATGATGATGATAATGATAATGATGATGATGATAATGATAATAATAATAGTAATAGTAATGTAGATAATCTAAATAAGTGTATTTAAACTAAATGACCATTTTTGTAGAGACGAGGAATCACTTCTTACAAGCAAACGTTCCGATGGGGGGCAGATAAAAAGTTAGTTTTTTTCCTTCGACCA
Organism: Periplaneta americana; assembly: GCF_040183065.1. Taxonomy (NCBI): domain Eukaryota; kingdom Metazoa; phylum Arthropoda; class Insecta; order Blattodea; family Blattidae; genus Periplaneta; species Periplaneta americana. The sequence continues at coordinate 142,313,283 of NC_091128.1, forward strand.
TGTTAGTAATGTTAAAACAAGAGTTCATACAAATTTTGACCACTCAAACGAAATTACAACGGCCGTAAAAAAAAAGTTTCCCTGAAAGAAAGAAAAACAGTTTCATAAAAAAAATAATTGAAACAGATACAACTGTTGAGTTATTTTTCAACATATTCCACACTGGAAGTGAGACATCTGTCATACCATGGGATCGACAGAGAGGTGCAGACGGCTGTCACACACTGGTTCCGATCCCAGGCAGCAGACTTCTACGAAAGTTGATTCCACAGTATGACAAATGTCTCAATTCCGATGGGGAATATGTTGAAAAATATCTCAACAATTCCTGTATCTGTTTCAATAAATGTTTCCATGAAATGTTTTCTTTCTGTAAACGGCCCCAGGAAAACTTATTTTTACAGACCTAGTAACTGCGTTCGAGTGGCCAAAATTTGTATAAGCACTTGTTTTGACATTGTTAACATGGTAAAAGAAAAAAAAAATAACTTTTTATCTGCCCCCATAAGAATGTTTTCTTGTTGGCCGTCGACAGTTTTCCCCGTTGTTTTAATATTCCTTCACTCCAGACCTTATATGAATAATTTTCCGCTGATGATATAGTTGATTACGTCGTATTACGTTTCTTCGAAGAGACGTTGTCAATGTCTAAAAGAGATGTGATGTAAGATTTCAGCGCCTTCTTGTTTGTTCACGACGACATGTGCTATACACGAGTAAACATAGGAGATGACGTTCGCAAAGGTTAGCTTTACCATGCCGCACACCGTTGCCAGCAAGACAGCACCACCATCTCATGTTATATATGTACATTTTATAGTGAGTTTGTAATAAATAACACGACTTGTATGTCAAGCTGTCATGCCACATATTGTCTCTTCGACACGAGTCAAGTAGGTTTAAAAATACATGTTGAATGGCCTTTTATACAGTTAATACACGCTAATTCACCTAGTCTACGATGCTCAAGGACATTCTCCATGCCTCTATTCTACATACAGTAGATACGTCTGTCCCTACGTGATCATGAAATCTTTTAACTCCACGTTATCAGCAGATAGCGCATTTTCGTTCCCAAACAAGTTACGAACGAAAAAGTTACGAAAATTATCGGTTAGTATATCCTGGAGTTTTAGGGTTCAAACTCTGACCCTAAATGCTTACGTCAGAACGCTACGAAAGGTATAACCTAGTTCGGTACATAATAATGATGGATAGGACTAGGATTTTGATGAAATTGCATCCTTTTTCTTAAGCCAGAAACATAGCTGCTTTAATATTTATATGTTATGTGATAAATTGATTATTTTAAGACATATTTGTTAGGGCATTTTTTTTTGCATTTTTTGCCTGTTTCAACTCATAAGAGCATCTTTTGTTTTATTCGACCATTTTTTAGGCATTTTCATTTAATTTTGGTCATAAATCCCAATTATTAATGTAAAATAATGTTTATTTCTTTGATATTTTCTTTACATATTTTGTCCATTAATACCCATTATTTTGTATAATATTTTAATCGTTTTTCTACACAAATATTGCTATTTTAACGTAGTACACCCCATGTAATGGATCAGTTCAACCACCCCTTCAATATACACTCCTCTATACCTGCAAATTCCGGATAAGAGTGGCCTTGTGGTAGACTACATGGAAACTAAAAGTTAAGTAAATCCATGGCGCTACAGCCCATGAAGGGCCAAGACCGACCAGCTGACTGCTGACCTCACGTCCACATGCCGACGCAGAGGTGAACTATTATACATGGAAACTACATATTAATTAAAGTGTACTACTTAGAAAAAATTATGTAAAATTTAATTTAATTACTAGTCCAAATATTAAGTAATGCAAAATCTCTTTTCCTACTAAGCCAATTATGTAAGATCAATTTTTAGGGCATTTTAAGAGCATTTTTGGAAGATTTTTAGGTCATAAATGCATTGTTGTAGGACATTTTTTCATGATTTATAGGTCATCAAAATCCTAGCCCTAATGATGGAGCATGACAACTGTAAGTGGGATTGCTACTAAATTGAAATGGTCTCTCCAGATACTTTTAACCATATAAACGCACTAACACTGCGAAAGTAGCTCTTTACAAAATATCAGTGCTACATATGACAAAATATAATTAGATCGATAATAATACTGAACTAGTATATACAATATCATGTTATAGAACATAATAGTAAACATGATACACATTAACTGTAAATACTCTATAAATAATTCATTCATTCATAGTGTTCTGCCCAAGGGCAGGTCTTTCACTGCAAACCTAGCATTCTCCAGTCTTTCCTATTTTTTCCTTCCTCTTCTATATACATACATACATATATATACACACACATACACATACACACAATTAATTCATTCAATGAAATCAACTCCGTTATGGTGAACAAAAACATACGTATATTATGAGATTATGAAATTCATATATTTTACTATAACTGCTAGTAAAAGTTTAAGCTAAAAAATGTTCTTCCTAAGTCACATGACGTTACAGGGACAAAATAACAACAAAAATCAATATAAAAATTAGCAATATTTATACTTTACTCAATATATACAAATAATTCATTTATCAAAACCTATTCTTAGGACTTCTCTGGGAGGTCTCAGTAGCGGTTGCTTTGGCCTCCTCTGTGATCACTGTTTTTGGTCGGCCAGCAACCTTGTTGCGTAACTGAGCCAGTTGACGTGAAGTCTCTTGATGGTCTTGTAGTCCAGCGTCGCATTTCTTCCTTCTACCATTCTCCACCATCTCCATAAAGTAACAACAATTTAATCTATACTAATAATAAGTTTGCAGCCGAAATTTTTCTGGTAATTTTCGATTTTCCAAAAATAATTGGTCCTAACATATATAATTAACCACCCTGAAACCGAAAATAGCTTTTTTGAAATTTTTGTTTGTATGTCTGTATGATTGTATTTTAATTATTTGGATGCAATTTAAATTAAGTAACATATTAAACGATTTATCCTTCTATCAAACACGAATGTTCCCTGGATCAAACGCCCTATTTTAATTATGTAATTACTTTATATTTATTTCTAACGGGTGCAGCGGAGCGCACGGGTACGGCTAGTACATAATATTTCCGGTAAACTCAATGTAAAATTAAAGAAACAAATTCTTGCGAACTCAAAGTCTATATAAAGTTCGTATTTTAAAGAAAATTCTTCTTCTTCTGCTATAGTACTACAGCCCAAATCGGGCCTTGACCTCCCCTATTCTCCTCTTCCAATCAGATCTGTCCAGTGAAGTTCTCTTCCATGCCGTTACTCCCAAAACTTGTTTAGCATCCTCTCTCACAGCATCGGCCCATCTATCCTTCGGTCTGCCTATCGGTCTTTTACCAGATATCCTTCCCTCCATTACTTTCCTAGGCATCCTCTGGTTCTCCATTCTGTTGATATGCCCAGCCCATTCCAATCTTCGGAGTTTGATGTGTGTCATACATCCATATCTCGATATTGTTCCATTACTTCCTGGTTATACCTTACCCTCCATTGTCCATTTTCATTAACTGGTCCAACTATCCTCCTCAATATCTTTCTTTCAAATGCACTTAAGGCTGATTCTATCTTATTATCATTACCCAAGTTTCACATCCATAACAGAGTACCGTTCTAATCATTGTTTTATACATTCGAAATTTAGTTTTCTTATGTACAAATCTTGATTTCAGGATATCCAATAATGCAAAGTAAGTTCGATTTCCCTTCGTCATACGTGTCTGTATATCTGTCCATTCTTTTTTATCATTGGTTATTACTGACCCAAGATATTTAAAATCCTTCGTGGTTTCAAATCTTTCTGAACCTATCTGTTGATTGGATATTAGACTGTTTCTGGACTGTATCATCCACTTTGTCTTGCTGTTATTAATGTTCAACCCTATTTTTCCTGCTGCTTTTTCAAGGTCTTTAAGTATCTCTTCTACTTTGGATTTTGATCTACCCATAATGTCCAAATCATTTGCATACCCAACTACTTGTACACACTTATACATCAATGTTTATGAAAATTCACACACTAAAAAGAATTCGAAATTTCCTTCCGTTGCTTCTCAAGAAGAATTTGGTGCAGTCGCTCTTGATGCCTCATTTTGATTACTGTGACACTCTCTACACTGACCTTAACATGAGACTGACAGACAGACTACAGCGTGTTCATAATGCATGCGTTCGATTTATTTGCAAAGTAGATCTGCCCGTATCACACCTCCACTAAATATGCTGTCCTGGGTCCGTCTCAAAGAGCGAAGAACTATTCACTCTCTCACTTTACTCTTCAATATTCTTCAAACCTCTAACCCTAGCTATCTAGCTTCTCGTTTTCAACATTTGTCCTCATATCACGAAATAGATACTCGCTCACAACACCATATCACACTCTCCGTTCCTAAACATAGAACATCCTTCTACTCTTCATCTTTCACGGTCTCTGCAGCTCATCTCTGGAACTCACTACCACAACATGTCAGAAACTGTCGGACATTGTCTAGTTTCAAAAATAAATTGATCTGCACTTTTTGAATTAAATTCCTTTCAGTTATAAGCCCTTTTCTCTGCCACAGTTTTGTAAAAATATAGACTATATATTTCTTTTTCCTTCCTTTCCCCTTTTTGTTCTCTTTATCAGCCGATGAATTTATTATCATAGCCTTTTTATCGTGAATTTTATTTAATTTTCGTATTTCTTTTCTTTTTATTATTATTTTATTACATTCCATTATGATATATTCTTCCTTACGTTTTTCCATATTAACCATTTGTACTAAATGAGTTGCTTTCACTATATTCCAATGTATTTTACTTTTTTTTTTGTATTATGGTATTATTTTCATATTGTTTAGTGTCGATTTTATTATGCTATTATTATTTTTTTTTGTAATATGTTAGTATTCTGTTCTTTAACTTTTTGTTAAATTTTAACTGCTTGTATACTTTGTGACCTGGTAGAGTGTAAGAGAAGGCCCTATGGCCTTAACTCTGCCAGTATAAATAAAGAATTATTATTATTAATATCTATATCTGTTTGCCTTTTTAAAGAAAATTGGTTAATATATTATTGCTTGTTCGTGGAATATTCAGCCACATAGCACACAGTACGAGTTTATTTAATATTGCAGAGTGGATAGACACACAGCTTCCCTCTCCCCCTCTTTCGTTCCACTGCTGCTATTGGCAACAGCGCTGAGTAGAGAATATTATATTCGACAAACTCATGTTCACTCACAGTTGTTATGCGTCTGGTACAGTGCATGGTAACAAGCATCACTCTCTTGTATATTACAGTGTGTCATTTTCCCTTCAAAATTCTCACAAGTCTCTTTAATGGCAAGGCGAAACAAGTAATGGCCAACGGACTCTGAGCTCTATGGCTATTCCAATCAGTCCCGAGACTCGCTGCAAAAACGTAAGCACTCGAGTACCGTTTAGATTTCTCGGAACAAACACTCGTCGTTGCTCTACTCGCAGGGATGTCAAAGCGCTTGTAATACATCCTCATACAGGGACATCATTTTATTTTTACTAGCATTTTTAATATTAACTTGCCTATACCTCTGATTCAACGCCGTTTGCTACCCCTTCCCATGGTGGAAGAATCTTCCACCATGCCCCTTCCACGACTGGAGTTCGATGATACTGGCGTAATATACAAACAAATCACTTTACTAGGTATAGGAGGGAAGAAAAGTAGTTCATCCATTTACGTAAACTAGGAAATATTGCGCTTTTGAGTTTGATCATTTTCAATATTTTTTTGTTAATCAAAATACAGTACAGTATTAACAATGAGTGTTTTTACTCACGAACTGAGCTGTCCATGTGAACGTATTCATTATGCGGTGTATATTATACTGTCTACAGCACATTAGCGTACAATATAATGAAGTTAAATTGAAAAATAATCATAATATAGATACTTAAACACATTTTTTAAAATGGTGGCCGTTCATTTCGATACAGACTTCAGTTCTAATGTGTACATTATCGCATTATAGACTATTGCACCTAATCCCAATTACCAGTTTCGTCCTTCGTGCTAGTAACTCATGTTGAAATAATTCTGTACCTACTCTCTAAAAGAGTACCTTATGTACTGCAAATTCAATCTTCACTTCTGCCCGATCCGAAAAGATAAAATTACTCAGACATACTATCTACTGTCCGTCCAAGTGGTTATGTAGTAGGGTCGTAGAAAGGGAGGAAATCACGTGACAGTTAATTACTTCACGAGGCAGAGATCCTAAGTCTAGTATAAAATACCTGCATTTGTCCCCTAACTGTAACCTGCAGAATTTTTTTAGCATTTTTCATGTCAGAGACTTTTTTTAAGTGTAGAATTAGGCTATATTGAATTTTAAAAATAAAACAAATTTCTCAGGACTCAGGAAGCTATATAAATTAGATTTACCTTACAAATGAGTCCAAAACAACTTTTCCCCTACCGGAAGTGCTGAAAACAGGTTTCCGTGAAAACAAATCGATTTTTGCAACATCACAATACTCTCTCTTTAGATTTCGTAATATAGACGAAACGCATGTGAATTCCGTAACTTCCTCTTCTCTATCATCGCAAGAGCTGTCGGAGCTGTTATTTTTTAAGTTCTGATGTAAAAGGGCAACATTTTCTTGCAAAATAATTTGAAAAGATAATGAACATATTTATTTAAGAATAGTTCGCCCATCTAATGCACCGACTCGCGAGTCAACCCCGGGGAGGTTCTTGGATCAACGGAAAATATTCAAAGTTGATGCGACTGCGTTAGTAGATACTGAAATGAAAAAGCAGAGAAAGCCTAGCAACGGCAAAAAACCGTCTAAATTCTTAACTTGTCAGTGAACAACACATGGACCTTGACAAAACACAATCACTTGAGACAAACTGCCACGTGAGAAGAACACTGAATATATTCCATTGACAAGGTCGATAATAGATTAACGATTATACTGAACTTTGCTTCGAAGCGATCGAATGTAATTTCCTCATCGCGTTGCAACACACTCCTCCTCTTTTAAAGGCATGATAGAAATGCAGACTTCGCACTTAAATTCAAGCACGGTAGAAATTTTGCGGGGGCGTGCAGATTTCGCACTTAAATTCATATTATTAATTTACCAGCTCCTTAATGTCACTTTTGGGTCAGCGTATCTCACAAGGCCATTAGAGAAAATGGCCCAATCATTCTCGCTGATCGACATTTACAGTTTTTAGCTTAACAACCATGACTTAAAATAATGTAGAAAAGGTGTAACAGTTTTAGGAAAAAATGGGAGAATGCCGCGAGAACCCACCCCTGTGTGTCTGTCTTTACAGCAAATGACACGACTCGCCGGGTAATGTACCAGCGAGTCCACACCTGTGGAGTAACGGTCAGCGCGTCTGGCCGTGGAACCAGGTGGCCCGGGTTCGAATACCCGGTCGGGGCAAGTTACCTGGTTGAGGTTTTTTCCGGGGTTTTCCCTCAATCCAATACGAGCAAATGCTGGGTAACTTTCGGTGCTGGACCCCGGACTCATTTCACCGGCATTATCACCTTCATTTCATTCAGACGCTAAATAACCTAGATGTTGATAAAGCGTCGTAAAATAACCCAATAAAAAAATGTACCAGCGACTCCGTCATGCAAAGTCGATATGATATTATTTTAGGCGGTTATTTAGCGATGCTGTTTTAGCTACATGCCTATCTAACGTCGTAGAATTTTGTAGCAGCGAGATGAAGGGACGCCAGTAGGATTTTACCCAGGAGGGTCAACCCATTTTCCAATAAATGAAACGAGTCAAAGCTACAATAGGAGGAAAATGTCTGACGGAAGTGAAATAGGGAGAGGCATACTACAAGGATGTCCTTTATCACCCACATTGTTCAACATCTACTTGGTGTATTTAGTCAAGAACTGTTTTCGTAACATGGGAGGAGTGATAGTAGTAGGTGGAAGAATAAAATACAAAAGATTTGCTAATGATATTATGGCATTGTTAGTAGAAGACGAAATGATACTAAGGGACAAGCTACTGGAGCTAAATCACAACTGTAATTAATATGGGATGAAGTTAAATGCAAACAAGACGAAGACCATGGTTATCGGAAGAAAAATAAAGAAGGTAAACGTGCGAATTCTAAATGAGGCACTAGAACAAGTGGGCAGCTTCAAATACTTGAAATGTAATACTGTATAAGCAATTACATGAGCTGCTGCCAGGTACTCAAAGGAGGATAGCAATGACAAAGGAAGCTTTTAATAGAAAAAGGAACATCTGCGAACCACTGGAAAAAGAACTAAGGAAGAGACTAGTGAAGTGCTTTGTGTGGAATTGTATGGGGCAGAAACATGGACGTTACGACGAAGTGAAGAGAAGCGACTAGAAGCTGTGGGTATGTTTTCTAGTGCCGTAAATGCCAAGAAAAGAGAAAACCTAAAATAAACATTCTAAAAGCAGGCTATTCATAATCACAATCCTTCAAGATTTTAGATCAAGTGGTATGTTTCGGCACATAAACTGAACAAAACTAACAAACCTACGATTACTGGTCCAGTACCTTAGCCGCAACGCTACGGGATCGCTTCTAAATTTACTGAACATTAATTTTAGCAATTTATAAAACTAGATAAGTTGGAAACACAAGTAATATCCATTAGAAGTTGGTCGACATGACGTTCATTATTATTAGGGCTAGGATTTTGATGAAATTGCATCTTTTTTCTAGTAAGCCAGAAACATAGCCGCTTTAGTATTTATATGTTATGTGATAAACGGAGTGTTTTAAGACATATTTTTAGGGCATTTTTTTTTTTTGCATTTTTTGCCTGTTTCAACTCTTAAGAGCATCTTTTGTATTATTCGGACATTTTTTAGGCATTTTCATTTAATTTTGGCCACAAATCCCCATTATTAATATAAAATAATGTCTATTTCCTTTCATATTTTGTCCATTAATACAGATTATTTTTACTTGGTTATTTAACGACGCTGTATCAACTACAAGGTTATTTAGCGTCAATGAAGTTGGTGATAGCGATATATTTGGCGAGATGAGGCCGAGTATTCGCCAGAGATTACCTGACATTTGCCTTACGGTTGGAAAAAACCTCGGAAAAAAACCCAACCAGATAATCAGCCCAAGCAGGAATCGAACCCGCGCCCGAGCGCAACTCCGGATCGGCAGGCAAGTGTCTTAACCGACCGAGCTACGCCGGTGGCTAATACCCATTATTTTGTATATTTTAATCATTTTTCTACACAAATATTGCCCTTTTAACGTAGTACACCCCCACATAATGGATCAGTCCAACCATCCCTTCAATATAGACCCCTCTATACTTGCTAATTCCGTACAAGAGTGGCCTTGTGGTGGACTACATGGAAACTACAACAGGTAAAATAATTAATTAAAGTGTACCACTTAGAAAAAATTATGTAAAATTAAATAAACTTAAATGTTGGTACTAGAATTTAGTTTAATTACTAGTCTAAATATTAAATAGCAAAAATTCTTTTTCCTATTAAGCCAATTTTAGAACGTAAGATCAATTTTTAGGGTATTTTTGAAAGATTTTTAGGTCATAAATGCATTGTTTTAGGACATTTTTTCATGATTTATAGATCATCAAAATCCTAGCCCTAATTATTATTAATGGAGAAAAATTCGCTTCGGCGCCGGGATCGAACCCAGGACTCCCAGTACGTAGAACTGGGGGTCTCGGGTTCAATCCCCGACGCCAAAGCGTATTTTTCTCCATTAATAACCAATGGTAACCATAACAGATAATTCTGTAGGACCAAAAAATTAATCTTTACGTAGATAATATTCATTAGGCAACAGACTAGCTTAATAACGGTATTCCAAGGTAGTAACAGTTTAATTACAATGCGTAATAACTTCACTTTGTTACAGAATGCAATCCTCTTTTATGGTAATCGTTTAAGTCCTTGACTAATGAAATCTAGACCTTGAAAGAACCATATCCTAAATATGAAACAATTAGATATTATAATTCACTAAACTACTTTATCATTTAGAAAATAAACTTCTCAAATCAAATCTATTTACAACTTTTTGGCGGAATTCATGTTAATCTGTTTTAATGCTGATGAAGTGTACACTCAGCATACAAAGCAAAGGAAATCAAGTGATCTACCCCCCACCCGGCCTCAATTGCGGGCTTCCATGTGATTACATACATTCGTCTTGCAGTGGGGGAAAACCTCTGGAAAAAAAAACCCAACCAGGTAATCAGCCCTAGAAGGATTCGAACCCACAGTTATCCGAAACTTTTTATACACTTCTTATTCACGCAAAATCTCAAATCGGTATTCTGCAACACCACCTGGTCGATGTGGAATGTGTCCAATCGGCTTCTAGGCATCAATTACCGTCGGAAGTAACGGTAGTACCAGTAGGCTAATCTTAACGTGCTGGATGCTGCTGCTGTACGTCCTTCGCTATAACCCGAGTCACACGGGGATAGTTTACAAGAGTCAAGTGCTTGAAGCCTGTAAACTTGATGCTATATTTGTGATCACACGGTAACATTAAACTTGAAACCATGCTTGAAAAAAGGCGCGCGCTGAATGTTGTATACGTAGTGGTGTTTGAATTCTTGTATTCTGTTATAGTTAATAAAAATCAATAGTGAACTGCAATTATTAGTTTGGTGAAACTGAAGATGCCACCAGCACATATTCAAGCTGGCGCCTTGTTATTGTATGAATTACAAAATATTCTTGAAAAAAAAAAAAAAAAAAAAAAAAAAGGAAAAGAGAACATGGGTTAAGAAATGGATTCGTAGAAGAATTATGCACGGTGCATCTAACACCTTGTTGAAAGAATTAGCTGAAGATCCTGCAGAATACAGGAAACATCTCAGAGTGAGTCCTGTTTTAAGGGTTTTTAACTTTTTTTCGAACCACTTGTACGTCTATGTTTTCGAAACCTTGTTCCATGAGTTCACTGACTAGTTTCTGGAATAATAATTCCCGCTTGTTTTTATTGAGATATTCTTTATCACGTATGGTTGTGAAACTTGAAGTCTAACTCTGAGAGAGGAACATAGGTTAAGGGTGTTTGAGAATATGGTGCTTAGGAAAATATTTGGGGCTAAGCGGGATGAAGTTACAGGAGAATGGAGAAAGTTACACAACGCAGAACTGCACGCAATGTATTCTTCACCTGACATAATTAGGAACATTAAATCCAGACGTTTGAGATGGGCAAGGCATGTAGCACGTATGGACGAATCCAGAAATGCATATAGAGTGTTAGTTGGGAGACCGGAGGGAAAAAGACCTTTGGGGAGGCCGAGACGTAGATGGAAGGATAATATTAAAATGGATTTGAGGGAGGTGGGATATGATGATAGAGACTGGATTAATCTTGCACAGGATAGGGACCGATGGCGGGCTTATGTGAGGGCGGCAATGAACCTTCGGGTTCCTTAAAAGCCATTTGTAAGTAAGTAAGTATTCATTATCACGTATATTCCATACAAGTTCATACTTCTCTTACACTTCCAAAAACTTTATGATATCATTTGAATCCCACTTAGGGGCGCTCATTATTAATAACTGAAGCGTCGGCTGGAACAACGTTATAAGTTACATTTGGTAAAATTTACAGGAGCTGCAAAAATGTGTACACGTACAACGTTGTGGACAAATTTCACGTACTGCATTGATGGACAGTTGCAAGCCAAGGAGTATAGCAAGGTAACATGATATACAACATTATTACACGGAAACACGCCGAATGAAAATTTTGTAACTTACAACGTTGTTCCAGCCGACGCTTCAATTATTAATTTACTTCGACAATAGGCCTAAAACTACAAACTTTCTACTTGCAAGTTGCTACAAGTTCGCATTCACACGCGGGAAGTGGTGGAGTCAAGTTGGTCACGTGGCGGGAAAGTGGACACAAAAGTTGACGGGTCGTCAACTCAAATTCTGCTTGACCGCCAAGTCACAGCTTCACTGTCTCGACCATATCACACGGGGAAAGTTGAAGGAAAGTCGACTTGCTCCAAGCACTTGACTCCTGTAAACTATCCCCGTGTTAATTAGCCTTATACCTCAAGTGGTAGAGTTTCTGAGTACAAAATGCAGTTGACCCCCGTTCGATTCCCGGAAGAAAAGTGAAGATATACAATAAAGGAGGCTAGACTTGTCGTGTGACCTTATCACGTGCTGTGGCTATATCAGCAATGGGTATGGAGGGGGGAAGATAAAGTTTAGTTTGAGCTGGACTTCCGTGTGGGTAATATTAACCGTCCTGAAACAAACTCTTTCTGATCGCCCAATCTTCCTCCTTTTGCGCAGCTCACATGCCAGGTCTCGCCCTCTGATCTGTATCTTCCTCAGCAGGGAATGCTTGTGTGTCCCTTATCTTGTGTATGTTCTATGTTGTCGCAAGCGATGGCATTGCGCCAGACTGACCACATTATCAGTTTCGCTAGATGCGTACCCTATATTTTAATTGATTATTTCACACAGCTTTATCAACTGTTATGGTTATCTAGCGTCTGAGATGAACGTGATTAAGCCAGCGAAATGAGTCCAGGATCCAGCGCCGAAAATTACAAAACATTTAATGAGTTGAGGGAAACCGCAGGAAAACCCTCAACTAGGAAACTTGTCCCAACCAGGATTTGGACCCGGAACAGCTCGTTTTACGGTCAGTCATGCTAACTGTTATCCCACAGCGGTGGACTACTAGATGCATATATCTATATTCAAAATCGTCAAAAGAATGAGAACCCAAACTTTGAAGGTATACTATTATTATTATTATTATTATTATTATTATTATTATTATTATTATTTCTATCATGCTGCAGACTATTACAAGCTATAAGCTAAAGTATTCACTATTTTTTCTACCTTTCCTTTTACTGTACCGTACCTCTTATTCCGGATGGTATAGGCCTATACTTAATAATAATCATTATCATAATAATAATAATAATAATAATAATAATAATAATAATAATAATAATAATAATTACAGTAATTATTATTATTATTCTCGGGAGGAAATTAAACACAGAATAAATATGGGAAATGCGTGTTATTATTCGGTTGAGAAACTTTTATCATCCAGTCTGCTGTCGAAAAATCTGAAAGTTAGAATTTATAAAACAGTTATATTACCGATTCTTCTTTATGGTTGTGAAACTTGGACTCTAACTTTGAGAGAGGAACAGAGATTAAGGGTGTTTGAGAATAAGGTGCTTAGGAAAATATTTGGGGCTAAGAGGGATGAAGTTACAGGAGAATGGAGAAAGTTACACAACACAGAACTGCACGCATTGTATTCTTCACCTGACATAATTAGGAACATTAAATCCAAACGTTTGAGATGGGCTGGGCATGTAGCACGTATGGGCGAATCCAGAAATGCATATAGAGTGTTAGTTGAGAGGCCGGAGAGAAAAAGACCTTTAGGGAGGCCGAGACGTAGATGGGAAGATAATATTAAAATGGATTTGAGGGAGGTGGGATATGATGATAGAGAATGGATTCATTTTGCTCAGGATAGGGACCAATGGCGGGCTTATGTGAGGGAGGCAATGAACCTCCGGGTTCCTTAAAAGCCAGTAAGTAAGTATTATTATTATTATTATTATTATTATTATTTTATAATATTATTATACAATATAAAGGATTTTTAATGCGGTAAAGAACTCAGTCCTAGAAAGATAATGGTGGTTGAAATTTTGATGGTTTAATCATATTATTTCTATCCCTAGTCTTGTTTGTACCATGTTGTCGTAAGTGACTGTAGTCCGCCAGGCTGATCACATGACCTAAGTGTGCCGTTACTTGTGCATATCCAGTGTTGTGACTGTTGTGAAATTGAAAATGTAATGAGCAAAACCACCACATCCTTGAGATATTAGGTAAGTATATTACATTCAATCGACGTTTAACGTGACGTCTAATCCTAGGAAGGTGACAGCAGCGAATGTTTAATTATGAAGTTGAAGAGATTTAACCAGTTAATAAGGGAAACACTGAGTCAATAAACAGAATGCATAGCTATTACGTAAATACATCAGAGCTTGTTGCCAGGCTATTACAATTCAATTCTTATCATCTATAAAGCATTGTGTGTTTCTTAAATGTGAATAAGTTCGCTGCAATAACACACAGACCCGCAGCTCATAGCGCCACAACGGAAAATCATGTTCTGTGCACTACTGCAACATCATGGAATCCGGAGATGCACTCGGGCGTGAGTTCGATACCCGCTTGGGTTGATTACCTGGGTGGATTTTTTCCGAGGTTTTCTCAAACTGTAAGTCCGATGACTAGGGCTAGGATTTTGATGATCAATAAATCATGAAAAAATGTCCTAAAACAATGCATTTATGACCTAAAAATCTTTAAAAAAATGCCATTAAAATGCCCTAAAAATTGATGTTACATAATTGGCTTAGTAGGAAAAGAGGTTCTGTAGTACTTAATATTTAGACTAGTAATTAATTAAATTTTACATAATTTTCTCTAAGTAGTACACTTTAATTAATTATTTTTCCCTGATGTAGTTTCCATGTATGATCGTTCACCTCTGCTTCGGCATGTGCATGTGAGGTCAGCAGTCAGCTGGTCGGTCTTGGCCCTGCATGGGCTGTAGCGCTAGGGATTTCCTTTACTTTTAGTTTCCATGTAGTCTACCACAAGGCCCCTCTTATCCGGAATTAGCAGGTATAGAGGAGTCTATATTGAAGGGGTGGTTGGACTGATCCATTACATGGGGTGTACTACTTTAAAGTGGAAATATTTGTGTAGAAAACGATTAAAATATTATATAAAATAATGGGTATTAATGGACAAGATATGTAAAGAAAATATCAAAGGAAATAAACATTGTTTTATATTAATAATGGGCATTTATCGCCGAAATTAAATGAATATGCCTAAAAATGACCGAATAAAACAAAAGATGCTCTTATGAGTTGAAACAGGCAAAAAATGCAAAAAAAAAATGCCCTAACAAATATGTCTTAAAACATTCAGTTTATCACATAACATATAAATACTAAAGCAGCTATGTTTCTGGCTTACTAGAAAAAAGATGCAATTTCATCAAAATCCTAGCCCTACTGATGACATTATGGCGAATCCTCTCATCTCGCTATCACCAATTCCATCATCGTCAATTAATCCAGTATTTGACATAGCGTCGTTAAATAACAGACTATCCAAACGCCATAAAAATGACGTACAGTTCCACAAAAAAAAAAAAACAAAAACAAAAAAAAAAAAAAACAAAAAAAAAAAACAAAAAAATGGCCTTGCCTGAATTTTCAAAGTTCCAGATTAAACGTATTGCGCATGCTCAGAGCTCTAAAGCAGTGGTACACATGATATCGCTTTGACAGTTACCGACAGAGTACTGCATTGGAGTTAAATCGCTCGCTTGAACTCGGCCGAGTATCGCACCCTCGAGTGAAATGAGATCGGTCTTGATACGCTGGTAATAAATAGAAGCACAGTACAAGGTCATCTCACCGACATGTCTTATCTTCTATGGAAGGCGACAGATAAGATACAAATATGTTTTGCTCACACGGTAAGAATAAGGCTTTATTTTCTGCGTTTATGACAAACGTTTAATGGAACAGTCAATGGAACGTACCAAAACAGTAACATGAAGTTATAAATAAAATAGAAAAACTTCGATATACAGTTATTATTGCTAATTAATAATTATTCAATGTTTTATTTACCACATATAGGCCTATAATATGTTAGGTCCATACATAGTGTTCCGCCTATATACTGCGACAATGTAGAAACGTTTTACAAAATATTACTGATATATCAGTAGCCTAGATTAATAACAATATTAGTACACAGATAACGTCACAGAAGATACAATAAAACGAATAATCATGCTGCACAATTGTTACAGACGCAAAGATTGATTCACTAATTATTAGAGATTATTATTATTATTATTATTATTATTATTATTAGAAAACTTGATACGGTCTTGCATTATCGTGATTGTGTTCTCCGTTTATAATAATTACATTTACATCCAATAACATCTATCAGATGTGGCAAAAACAAAATCACTCCTGTGTGTGTGTGTGTGTGTGTGTGTGTGGGGAGGGGGACATTTACCTACAACATTTATATTACATTTTAAAGCAAGTTTTGTAATTGTGCTAGTTAAACACTGCCAAGTTTTGAAATGATAAACATCTATGATGTTACTACACAGTTCATCACTGTAACAAGAACGAATGCCTAACGCTCGGCTTATACCGTTCGGGGATTTATCGCTCGCGACAATTTTACCCATCATGCATATGCGCCACCTATCGGATTATGCTATGAACTACTTGGCGCTCGAGCGAAAACGTCCGATGCAGACCTCTGGTTACCGAAATTGAAGAGTGCGATCCCAAAACTCGCTAAATCCATTTGGCCATTTTTATGATTTATGCATATAGCTATATGATTTCTTTTAAGCTTCTTTTTTCCCCCAAAACAACGCCAATTCTTGTCTAAAAGTTTGTGTTCTTGTGCATGTCACTTGAAAACTCGCTCAGTCCGTAGACCGGTGGATAAAAAACTAGCCCAGTCCTTTCATAAATATGGACCACACTCTTCAATTCATTTTACTTCGACTGTTGTCCTGAAAGAAATTTGAAAAAAAAAATGCGATGAAAATTGATATATTCTTAATAGTACACGAATATCTATAAATCGTGCAGTAAAACGCAATTGTAAACGAAATTAACATGCATAATTAATTTAAAAAAAAACTATCCTCCACAGTATCCGAAATCTGAACTTCGTAGTCTGCGAGTAAGCGCGCTAGCACAGAACGATGAACATGTGCAACCTTCCGGGATAAACTGGCTCCTAGATACCGGTACCATGGATAAATATATAATAAGATACGAAACTGCGGTCAGCACCATCTGGCGGCAGGGGGCTCAAATAAGATGAACAGCGCCCAACGTCGTAGGTAGTGAACATTAGAACTACGTGTGTGATACATTACCCAGAGTTCTCTATTTATCCGTTCGAGATATTGCTCGAAGAGACAAGATGGCAGCCAGAAACTTGCTAATAAGTGAACATAAAGTGATATTACGTGTGTATAAGCAGTGTATGTTAAACAGTGATATTTATTGACGTTGTTCTTGCAGACTTTTCCATTGCGCTGTACAATAAATACCCGAAGAATACAATCCCAATTATCTAACCTTTTGCTTATTTTTTTGTCTCTATCTGGTTATATTTTAATTGGGTAGTATAAAATAGATCGTATCTTTTATCTTCCTGTTGGCTCCGGTAAGAATTTTCAGTAGAAAATGCTGTGAAGAATAAAAATGTAAATATTTCTGGGTTAGTTTTGAATATCGATGAAGGTGGGAGGGAATACTATCTGCACAGTTTAACATTTTCGTCACCAGGTGCGCTGCTAAATGCATGGAGTAATTAGTTACTCTTTTCGCTACTTGGTGCGCTGCTAGATGTAATAACGCCCCTCCTCCCAACCGGTGGCAGCAAGATCAATTTCTACAACAGCGCCTCTAGTATGTGTTACGGGAAACTCAGTAAGTTTCGCATCCTATTATTTATATTCATCCATGCCGGTACAGTACGATTATTTAGTCCTGACAGTCGCCGGAGATGTGCGCCTGGGTCAGGCGAGTCCATTTAGTTACGCCAAGGGGTGTTTGGGTTAGTCACTCGCTTGTCTTCGAAGCGATCGGATGTCATGCGTGCGGTAGAGCGGTATGTTTCTAGTACAATTAAGCTGTACTGCATTCCTTTACCGACCGCTTGCCCTTATCTCTACTCCCCACTACTCCTATTACTTCCCCTCTTTCGCGTCGCTGAGCTGTCAGGACTAAATAATCGGTCTGTACTGAATATGAAGAAAATGCATCCAATAGTTTAGAAGAAATCATCATACAGGCGACGGACAGACGGCTTACCAAAAGCACTTTTACCGGTATTCATTCATAGTGTTCTGCCCACGGGCAGGCCTTTCACTGCAAACCCAGCATTCTCCAGTCTTTCCTATTTTCTGCCTTCCTCTTAGTCTCCGCATATGATCCATATATCATGATATCTTCTTCTCCCCCGAACTCTTCTCCCGTTCACCATTCCTTCCAGTGCATGCTTCAGTAGGCAGTTTCTTCTCAGCCATTGACCCAGCCCATTCCTCTTTTTCTTCCTGATCAGTTTCAGCATCATTCTTTCTTCATACGCTCTTTCCAACACGGCTTCATTTCTTATTCTGTCTGTCCACTTCACACGTTCCATTTTTTCCATATACACATTTCAAGTGCTTCTAGTCGCTTCTCTTCACTTCGTCGTATGTCCATGTTTCTGCTCCATACAATGCTACACTCTACACAAAGCACTTCACTAGTGTATTCCTTAGTTCTTTTTCCGAGGTCCACAAAAGCTGCTCCTTTTCTAAAAGCTTACCGGTATGTAGAATGTTAAAAATATGCCAGTCAAAATCTCGAAACAGATATTTTGCGACATAATAGCCTACTTCGTCCTTATATCATATTACGAGAAAGGTGGACATATGGCATGCAAAATTCTATTTTCACTCCCTCTATAAAAATTGAACATACGAGTATGTATTTCTCGCTCTATTTTCGAAACTAATATTTTGCAACATCATTGAAGTTCTATTCTCAGAATGAAAAAAATATATCTCACCTATTTCTCCCATTCATAATAATGATATTATTACTACTACCACTAAATTGTCGGTAATGGCATTCTCTACGACCAGCTCTGCCTGAACAGAGATAGTTTCATAATACACGGTGAATAATAAGTGAAACTGTTCCTGTACAGAGGACTACACTATTGGACAAGTGTTATGACGACATCGCCAAGCATGTAGAAAGAATGTTATTATCTTGTGATGCTACAAATTCTGATTACCTTGGAATTTATACAATTCGGCATAAATACATTCCCTTTAAATATCCAGATTGTGCTTCTTTAACAAGATAATGTATAAATGTAGTAGACCTAATTATTTTCGCACACTAATGGCAATAGTCCATTTGAGATTAATCACATATCGATTGAATTCCAGCAACCGTATCTAAACTAGGATCAAGATAAAAAGATTAACACTAAAAAGATTGTTATATATCACAACTGCGATAATGTAGCTTATGCTGATAAAATACTGTCAAAGTACAGTTCGTGAGGTATGTCTGAACTTATTACACCATTTACCAGCCACAGTGTCCAATTGAAGAAAGACCTGAATTGACAAACATCCCATGTCCATCGAACTAAAGTTTTCAGGAGAGCATAAAAAACTATATAGGCTTCACATATAAGAGCACTGAAATAAATATATTTTGTATGATTAAAAAAGCATAAGCTTAGAGTCGGACTTAGGACATGCTTCGTTACTAGATGGTAGCTGTGCAAAACACAACATTTGTCAATTCAGTCTTCAAGTTGCTGCTAGTTTATTTTATTAATATTTTTCTTAAGAGAAATATTAATAAAATAAACTAGCATCATTTCTCACAAAATAAATGATAGAAACATGCAGCTACCTCATAAATACTTGCAGTAAAAATTTCATCCAGATTGATTAATATTTGGCATAAGGAAGTTGGTGTTGACTCAACAAAAATGAACACAGAAAAATAGATTTGAAAATAAAATCAATATTTATGTAAATTAATATTCTTCTCCGCTACATTCATCTAGTAACTTCAGGGAGCCAACAAAAAGTTACTAGATTTGTAATCAGAAATTTTAAAAAAGAATTCTTCGATGAAAAGCAATTTTGACAGCTCTATAAATTCCACGCCCCCTTCCAGCCTTAATTTAAAAAGTGTAAACATACGAGTATTTGTAATCAGAATTGAGCTGAATCCATTTGGGGTATGAAAATATAAATTTTGAATAAGTGAAATAGCTAAAAAAAAAATTGGAAAAATGTTCATGATTTTCAGTGGAGTCTTCCCTTAATTTTAAGAAAATACGTGTCATTAGGTCTTTATATGACGCCATTTCTGGTCTGCAGGCATTTAGTATTGTAAGGCATCAATTATACAACTCTGTAATTTTCCACTGACTCACTACCTTTCCAGACTCATCCTTTTACGATTAAAATGGACTCTATACTGCTATGAAAGATTGGCAACTTTGTTTAGTTTTTATGATCGGAATTTTCCAAACAGGATACAGCCGTACAAAGGCACAATTTATGCAACTTCCTCATCTACAACCGCACTTCTGTTACCACACAGCCAAGATAAGTGAAACTGTCTAAATTATCTATTTGTGAACAGTTTGCATCAATGGGTTGTTACATTACTGTTTACTCTCATTTCCTTTGATTTCTTCAGTCGGTCACGGTTAAGTGCAGTCTTGAGCTCGTAACTGAGAAATTGTTTAGTGCATTTTATTTCCTGTACAAATTTATTTTTTGAAAACACTAAGAATTAAGACTGCTAGCTAGCGAACGGCTGGAGCATCGGCTGGCTTTTCATGTCGCTAACCCGGGTTTCAGTCCCGGCGGGTCCATCTAGAATTTGTGGTGGACGTCAAAGACAGTACTGTTCTCCAATCAGGAGATCAACCGTGAAAGGAATGTGCTTACTATTGCGTCATCTATTGGAGCAAAGTAGATAGATAATATTACTGTTATAACGTCAGTTTAAAAAACATGCGCTCTCCTGCATATGTTATTTCCTGTATGGAGGGATTAAAAGACCAGGAGATTAACCGTGATCTAATTTTGTAACTACAGGGTAGTATAAATAAATGTTATGGTTTATTTAACGACGCTCGCAACTGCAGAGGTTATATCAGCGTCGCCGGATATGCCGGAATTTTGTCCCGCAGGAGTTCTTTTACATGCCAGTAAATCTACTGACATGAGCCTGTCGCATTAAGCACACTTAAATACCATCGACCTGGCCCGGGATCGAACCCGCAACCTTGGGCATAGAAGGCCAGCCGCCAACCAGGTCGACTAGTATAAATATGTCTGTATCAATGTTATCGTTTGTGCTGTGAGATAGAGATACGAGTACCCACGTGTGTGACCTTATATCTTATGACATCAACATTCATTCACAGCATTACCCCGCTGCGTCTCATTCCCCAGAGACTTTCTCGTGGTTGGAGTACAGTATATTTGTTGATAAGTTTTCGCGGGGTATTTCCGATTCCCGTTTCCTTTGGCAGAATTCTACCATTGCGCCATTAATCGTCACAGTCATACGATGCTATGTAATTCATCTCCCATGGTGCATCAAGTACAACGACTATAGGGAGTTAAAAGAACTACAACTTTGGCGCGTCGCCCACATATGGGACATCAGTCGAGTAGCAGCCATTAGATAAACAAGATTGCTATAGGCTACTTAGAGAAAGGATCACGAACAGTTTCTGAGCGACAGAACACAAGTGCTTACAGTAGCACAAAAATTAGTTTCCTTTCTCAAAAGAGCTGGAATAATAAAATTTAACTATCATCTGCATTTTAGAGAGAGATTCATCGAACTCTGGCACAAACTATCTGTATTTTTCGACTCCAGTAAGCTGCGACGATCGCGATGAACTGATGAGTGGGAAGGAAGTTCAGACACCGAACCTATTAAGTTAACTACATCGTGTACTATACAAGTCGTGTTGTTACATCTACTCAAGGTGATACAGAGACTTGTACAGAGCAATGCTATGTTTGAATCAAAACATTGCTCAGTATAATCAGGTAACTAAAACTAACAGAGTATTACACATATTTAGGAAATAGGAAAGCGAACTTCTCACTCTTTTCTTTGTAGAAAATGGTGATACATTTTAAATAAAAATTAATTATGTACTTTAAGTGTCACTAATTTTGTTGCAATGTACAACTGTGTAGCCTACATTCGTAAATTGTCAAATATAAATCTGTTTCGATTGTCACTGAAATAAGAATATATATATAATATATATTGGAATTACACTATCGGTCTTACTAATAAGACGTTTAACTGTCTTATACTTATACAATGAGTAGCTCGTTTGTAAGTCGTGTGTAAATTCCTTACTAATAATCACTATATAGGTCGTGTATAACAGCATAACTGTTACACAGCTACGTCATAGTTTCGTCTTTACTTCATTACGAAAGGCAATAGAATATCTGAGGTTCTCTATTGCATCCGGTAGAGCGCTCTAGTGTGCCGTGTTAAGTATCGATAGTACAACTGGCTCTGATCGATTACCACACTATATTTTGATCAAAGAGTACAAGCTACAGCAATATTATTCTAATTATTCTGTGCTCTTTGGTTTGTTCTTCTGTGGTTACAAGGCAACCATCATCATAAAATGACAGTCGATATAAACAGCTGTTAGAGAGGCGGCCATTTTTTTCTCTATATACAACGCTTAAACAAGGGGTTTCGTGTCTATAACTACAGCAAAGCAATTCCCATTGTATAGTTACAGGCTGTTTATACATCCATCACTTATGCACGGTTTATTAGTAACGTTTTCTGTCTCAACTCTGCATAAGTCTCGTATAAAAAATTATACATGCTTTATTAGTAATACCGTATGTTATTAGTGCGATATTTTGAAATAGTTTATACTTATTGTAATGTCGTTCTGTCTTATCTTGTGTCTACTTACTATTTATTTCATATTATACTCCACAGAGTTTCGAATACGCAGGTTTTTTTTTTTTTTTTTTTTTTTCAAGAAACTCTTCAGTTTCAGTTTAGCCCTTTTATTCTTACGAACAGCTGATCATAGGCCTATAGAATTTAAAGTTATTTCTTAACACAAGAGTAAGTATTGCATATACGTGGTTGTTGAGTCCACAATCTCCTAGACATATACTTTTAAATTAAATGTTTAAAATGTGGATTCTCAAGTTTATGAAATGGAATATTCGCACATATCATTAGACACGAGTCATAAAAAAAATGATTGATCCGAAATCGAATCACTAAACAATTTCAGATGTTCGATGTGTCTTTTAGAGTCACAATGTTTATGTAAATCACGACGCTTATTAATTTTAATGTCTAACTTACATACTTTACACCATAATATATCTTCATCCTTGGCTGAAACAAATCATCTCCGACGTTTTTACAAGCATAGGCAAAGTTTCAGATTTTATTGGCGGCATTTTAATACACCGTCAAGTGCCTTCACTAGATAACAAGAGAACTCCTTATGAAAGGTTTACTTTTTAAACAGAAAATAAGCATGCTGTGTCGAAACAACCTATTAGAATGCAGTAAATAACACAAAACTCGCAACTACTTAACTTCGAATGACTTCAATATCAAGACAGTTCTAAAAACATATTTAACAATAAAAAATAAAAATATAAAAATAAAAGTGCACACATATTCGAATTGCAATCCTCCCACTTACTTAACCTAATGGTTATGCATAGGGGTGTGATTTTTTTTTATATTAACTATATACGCGAAATGTGTTAAAAACTTGATTTCATGCATGAAAAATGAAAATCCGTTAATGAAAGTGCAAAATTAAGTGAAAATTGATATAAATTCACGAAATAATTTCATAATCACGATATTTTCAACACGCACGAAAAATTATTCTTTGTTCCAAATAAAAAGTGAAAATTTTCTTCGTTATAAAATATGCATGAACAATTCTACATATTTGGTCGTTCAGCATTACATACGTGTGGTATCTGGCAACGATGTACGCACAGTTTCAGAGACTACTTCCAGGGAGCAGCGCAAGCAGACAACGGCCATTTCTCTTTCCCGCAAGAGCATCAAGAAAGCAGTGCCGTCACCCCCTTACAGTCGAATGAAACTGAATTATAAATTTAATTAACGATGTAAACAATTTTCTGTTAGTTTGAAAGGGATTGTTTAAATAATTATTTAAAAAATGTTACTTTATTTTTTAACTTTCTCTAGGGTGCAAAATATGCACTAAATTGTTAATTTTACGAAATATTCACCGAAATCCAGCTATTTTAATCACATAAATCAGGCTAAAATAATCACCATAACATCACACCCCTAGTTATGCAGTAATTAACAATGCAATGCTGATGCGTGGATGGTACCTAGCTGGCATTTAGAGTTGCGTTTAATTCGTCTATACTCTACACTACAGAATAGATGAGGTTAAGAGGTGAGGATGAATCAGTTGCTAATGTAGAATAATTATAAAAAGTCGGCCGGGCCACTAGGCCGTAAGTTCAAACGTATTTAAATGGTTTCTTACAAAGCAACAAGGAAGTTAATCTTGGAGTTTTAAAAATGACGAACTGAGGCCGCCCAAATGAGATTTCTGGGTCCATCAACAATTCGGAGTGCGAAATATTATTAATATAAAAGCATACAGTAGGAAATGGAAAAACCATACCTATATATAGAATGAAAGAAGATACACCTAGAATCGCACCAGCATGAGGAACCAGACTGGTTGGAAGACCGAGGAAGAGATTGATAGATCATAATTTCTAAGCTTTTGCTTCAAAACGGGGAAATCAGTACCCACACTTCAAGGAAGAAGTCGAAAGAATTTCGGAGCATTTTTAATCCCAGCAATCCCTGAAACAAGTCTTTAGATTCCAATGGAGAATCATAAGCCGAATCTCCGATATTCATATTCTGTAATTCCAAAGCATTAAGATCAAAATGAAAAGGTTTAGTGTCTTAAAGGGCAGCATGCAGGGAAGAAAAAAAAACTATTTGCTTGTAACCTGAGATTCAGATTTTCCGAAAAGGATTTAAAAGAATCAAAATTTTAACACAAGGTATGTTCTTCTCACACCAAAGTGTTTTATTTTGATCACTTCCACTTGGATATTAGAACATTTTTGTAGATAATTTCGTTTTAATTTAAGTAAATTGGATATTTACGGTAAAACAAAACTATGGCATTAGGACTGTTAATGACAAAATCATAGGTTGGTTCTGTGACTTCTTTAAGTTGTACTCTGACCAACCTTTTGCCAATTCAGGATCCATAACGCTTCTTCATCAGTCCACCTTAATTTGGGTCTCCTCACACTATACTTCGCCCTCGTGTAGTAACTTACCATTTGTTCTGCAGTATTCTCTTAAGATTGCCTGTTTAGCTTGTTTGTCCATTTTCTTTTGTCAACGAATTTAAAATGCATAATTCCTTTACAAATAATTTCTTTCCTTTTATGGTATTCCAATTGCATACATACGGAGACAACCTCACTTTTTCAGGCCCTATTATTCTCAACCGCATAAGAGTACTGTCTGCCATTCCTTGATAGAATTACAGCAGTTTCCCTCCCTCTTTTTCAAACCTTTAATTTTTGTGCTATAGTAACCCCTCTATTTCCGCTTCTTTATCATAACCAAAATTGTGTGACATTTCGCAACCTCATCATCATCATCATCATCATCATCATCCTTCACGAATTAGGCCTCTGTAGAC